>NW_027363655.1:0-560990 GCF_046119375.1 Phyllobates terribilis | reverse complement strand
TGGCATCTCACTCTCTTTGAATCTTCTTTATCATGCTAGGATTAGCAGGAAAAAGCAAAAAATTTCTGAAATTGCACCTTGCAATGTGGAGATATTACTGTTTGTGCATTTACAATATTCATTGATTTTTGCCATTGAAAAACATGTTTTTCATATACCAGAAATGTTTGAAGCTACTGACTGAATGAAAGGAGCTGGCATCTCACCTCTCTTTGAATCTTCTTTATCATGCTAGGATTAGCAGGAAAAAGCAAAAATTTCAGAATTGCACCTTGCAATGTGGAGATATTACTGTTTGTGCATTTACAATATTCATTGATTTTTGCCATTGAAAAACATGTTTTTCATATACCAGAAATGTTTTGAAGCTACTGACTGAATGAAAGGAGCTGGCATCTCACTCTCTTTGAATCTCTTTATCATGCTAGGATTAACAGGAAAAAGCAAAAAATTTCAGAATTGCACCTTGCAATGTGGAGATATTACTGTTTGTGCATTTACAAATATTCATGATTTTTCCATTGAAAAACGTCCAGAAATGTTTGAAGCTACTGACTGAATGAAAGGAGCTGGCATCTCACTCTCTTTGAATCTTCTTTATCATGCTAGGATTAGCAGGAAAAAGCAAAAAATTCAGATGCACCTTGCAATGTGGAGATATTACTGTTTGTGCATTTACAATATTCATTGATTTTTGCCATTGAAAAACGTCCAGAAATGTTTGAAGCTACTGACTGAATGAAAGGAGCTGGCATCTCACTCTCTTTGAATCTTCTTTATCATGCTAGGATTAGCAGGAAAAAGCAAAAAATTTCAGAATTGCACCTTGCAATGTGGAGATATTACTGTTTGTGCATTTACAATATTCATTGATTTTTGCCATTGAAAAACGTCCAGAAATGTTTGAAGCTACTGACTGAATGAAAGGAGCTGGCATCTCACTCTCTTTGAATCTTCTTTATCATGCTAGGATTAGCAGGAAAAAGCAAAAAATTTCAGAATTGCACCTTGCAATGTGGAGATATTACTGTTTGTGCATTTACAATATTCATTGATTTTTGCCATTGAAAACATGTTTTTCATATACCAGAAATGTTTGAAGCTACTGACTGAATGAAAGGAGCTGGCATCTCACTCTCTTTGAATCTTCTTTATCATGCTAGGATTAGCAGGAAAAAGCAAAAAATTTCAGAATTGCACCTTGCAATGTGGAGATATTACTGTTTGTGCATTTACAATATTCATTGATTTTTGCCATTGAAAAACGTCCAGAAATGTTTGAAGCTACTGACTGAATGAAAGGAGCTGGCATCTCACTCTCTTTGAATCTTCTTTATCATGCTAGGATTAGCAGGAAAAGCAAAAAATTTCAGAATTGCACCTTGCAATGTGGAGATATTACTGTTTGTGCATTTACAATATTCATTGATTTTTGCCATTGAAAAACATGTTTTTCATATACCAGAAATGTTTGAAGCTACTGACTGAATGAAAGGAGCTGGCATCTCACTCTCTTTGAATCTTCTTTATCATGCTAGGATAACAGGAAAAAGCAAAAAATTTCAGAATTGCACCTTGCAATGTGGAGATATTACTGTTTGTGCATTTACAATATTCATTGATTTTGCCATTGAAAAACATGTTTTCATATACCAGAAATGTTTGAAGCTACTGACTGAATGAAAGGAGCTGGCATCTCACTCTCTTTGAATCTTCTTTATCATGCTAGGATTAACAGGAAAAAGCAAAAAATTTCAGATTGCACCTTGCAATGTGGAGATATTACTGTTTGTGCATTTACAATATTCATTGATTTTTGCCATTGAAAAACGTCCAGAAATGTTTGAAGCTACTGACTGAATGAAAGGAGCTGGCATCTCACTCTCTTTGAATCTTCTTTATCATGCTAGGATTAACAGGAAAAAGCTAAAAATTTCAGAATTGCACCTTGCAATGTGGAGATATTACTGTTTGTGCATTTACAATATTCATTGATTTTTGCATTGAAAAACATGTTTTTCATATACCAGAAATGTTTGAAGCTACTGACTGAATGAAAGGAGCTGGCATCTCACTCTCTTTGAATCTTCTTTATCATGCTAGGATTAGCAGGAAAAAGCAAAAAAATTCAAAATTGCACCTTGCATGTGGAGATATTACTGTTTGTGCATTTACAATATTCATTGATTTTTTGCCATTGAAAAACATGTTTTTCATATACCAGAAATGTTTGAAGCTACTGACTGAATGAAAGGAGCTGGCATCTCACTCTCTTTGAATCTTCTTTATCATGCTAGGATTAGCAGGAAAAAGCAAAAAATTTCAGAATTGCACCTTGCAATGTGGAGATATTACTGTTTGTGCATTTACAATATTCATTGATTTTTGCCATTGAAAAACATGTTTTTCATATACCAGAAATGTTTGAAGCTACTGACTGAATGAAAGAAGCTGGCATCTCACTCTCTTTGAATCTTCTTTATCATGCTAGGATTAACAGGAAAAAGCAAAAATTTCAGAATTGCACCTTGCAATGTGGAGATATTACTGTTTGTGCATTTACAATATTCATTGATTTTTGCCATTGAAAAACGTCCAGAAATGTTTGAAGCTACTGACTGAATGAAAGGAGCTGGCATCTCACTCTCTTTGAATCTTCTTTATCATGCTAGGATTAGCAGGAAAAAGCAAAAAATTTCTGAATTGCACCTTGCAATGTGGAGATATTACTGTTTGTGCATTTACAATATTCATTGATTTTTGCCATTGAAAAACATGTTTTTCATATACCAGAAATGTTTGAAGCTACTGACTGAATGAAAGGAGCTGGCATCTCACTCTCTTTGAATCTTCTTTATCATGCTAGGATTAGCAGGAAAAAGCAAAAAATTTCAGAATTGCACCTTGCAATGTGGAGATATTACTGTTTGTGCATTTACAATATTCATTGATTTTTGCCATTGAAAAACATGTTTTTCATATACCAGAAATGTTTGAAGCTACTGACTGAATGAAAGGAGCTGGCATCTCACTCTCTTTGAATCTTCTTTATCATGCTAGGATTAGCAGGAAAAAGCAAAAAATTTCAGAATTGCACCTTGCAATGTGGAGATATTACTGTTTGTGCATTTACAATATTCATTGATTTTTGCCATTGAAAAACATGTTTTTCATATACCAGAAATGTTTGAAGCTACTGACTGAATGAAAGGAGCTGGCATCTCACTCTCTTTGAATCTTCTTTATCATGCTAGGATTAACAGGAAAAAGCAAAAAATTTCAGAATTGCACCTTGCAATGTGGAGATATTACTGTTTGTGCATTTACAATATTCATTGATTTTTCCCATTGAAAAACGTCAGAAATGTTTGAAGCTACTGACTGAATGAAAGGAGCTGGCATCTCACTCTCTTTGAATCTTCTTTATCATGCTAGGATTAGCAGGAAAAAGCAAAAAATTTCAGAATTGCACCTTGCAATGTGGAGATATTACTGTTTGTGCATTTACAATATTCATTGATTTTTGCCATTGAAAACGTCCAGAAATGTTTGAAGCTACTGACTGAATGAAAGGAGCTGGCATCTCACTCTCTTTGAATCTTCTTTATCATGCTAGGATTAGCAGGAAAAAGCAAAAAATTTCAGAATTGCACCTTGCAATGTGGAGATATTACTGTTTGTGCATTTACAATATTCATTGATTTTTGCCATTGAAAAACGTCCAGAAATGTTTGAAGCTACTGACTGAAATGAAAGGAGCTGGCATCTCACTCTCTTTGAATCTTCTTTATCATGCTAGGATTAGCAGGAAAAAGCAAAAATTTCAGAATTGCACCTTGCAATGTGGAGATATTACTGTTTGTGCATTTACAATATTCATTGATTTTTGCCATTGAAAAACATGTTTTTCATATACCAGAAATGTTTGAAGCTACTGACTGAATGAAAGGAGCTGGCATCTCACTCTCTTTGAATCTTCTTTATCATGCTAGGATTAGCAGGAAAAAGCAAAAAATTTCAGAATTGCACCTTGCAATGTGGAGATATTACTGTTTGTGCATTTACAATATTCATTGATTTTTGCCATTGAAAAACGTCCAGAAATGTTTGAAGCTACTGACTGAATGAAAGGAGCTGGCATCTCACTCTCTTTGAATCTTCTTTATCATGCTAGGATTAGCAGGAAAAAGCAAAAAATTTCAGAATTGCACCTTGCAATGTGGAGATATTACTGTTTGTGCATTTACAATATTCATTGATTTTTTGCCATTGAAAAACATGTTTTTCATATACCAGAATGTTTGAAGCTACTGACTGAATGAAAGGAGCTGGCATCTCACTCTCTTTGAATCTTCTTTATCATGCTAGGATTAGCAGGAAAAAGCAAAAAATTTCAGAATTGCACCTTGCAATGTGGAGATATTACTGTTTGTGCATTTACAATATTCATTGATTTTTGCCATTGAAAAACATGTTTTTCATATACCAGAAATGTTTGAAGCTACTGACTGAATGAAAGGAGCTGGCATCTCACTCTCTTTGAATCTTCTTTATCATGCTAGGATTAACAGGAAAAAGCAAAAAATTTCAGAATTGCACCTTGCAATGTGGAGATATTACTGTTTGTGCATTTACAATATTCATTGATTTTTGCCATTGAAAAACGTCCAGAAATGTTTGAAGCTACTGACTGAATGAAAGGAGCTGGCATCTCACTCTCTTTGAATCTTCTTTATCATGCTAGGATTAACAGGAAAAAGCTAAAAATTTCAGAATTGCACCTTGCAATGTGGAGATATTACTGTTTGTGCATTTACAATATTCATTGATTTTTGCCATTGAAAACATGTTTTTCATATACCAGAAATGTTTGAAGCTACTGACTGAATGAAAGGAGCTGGCATCTCACTCTCTTTGAATCTTCTTTATCATGCTAGGATTAGCAGGAAAAAGCAAAAAAATTCAGAATTGCACCTTGCAATGTGGAGATATTACTGTTTGTGCATTTACAATATTCATTGATTTTTGCCATTGAAAAACATGTTTTTCATATACCAGAAATGTTTGAAGCTACTGACTGAATGAAAGGAGCTGGCATCTCACTCTCTTTGAATCTTCTTTATCATGCTAGGATTAGCAGGAAAAAGCAAAAAATTTCAGAATTGCACTTGCAATGTGGAGATATTACTGTTTGTGCATTTACAATATTCATTGATTTTTGCCATTGAAAAACATGTTTTCATATACCAGAAATGTTTGAAGCTACTGACTGAATGAAAGAAGCTGGCATCTCACTCTCTTTGAATCTTCTTTATCATGCTAGGATTAACAGGAAAAAGCAAAAAATTTCAGAATTGCACCTTGCAATGTGGAGATATTACTGTTTGTGCATTTACAATATTCATTGATTTTTGCCATTGAAAAACGCCAGAAATGTTTGAAGCTACTGACTGAATGAAAGGAGCTGGCATCTCACTCTCTTTGAATCTTCTTTATCATGCTAGGATTAGCAGGAAAAAGCAAAAAATTTCTGAATTGCACCTTGCAATGTGGAGATATTACTGTTTGTGCATTTACAATATTCATTGATTTTTGCCATTGAAAAACATGTTTTTCATATACCAGAAATGTTTGAAGCTACTGACTGAATGAAAGGAGCTGGCATCTCACTCTCTTTGAATCTTCTTTATCATGCTAGGATTAGCAGGAAAAAGCAAAAAATTTCAGAATTGCACCTTGCAATGTGGAGATATTACTGTTTGTGCATTTACAATATTCATTGATTTTTGCCATTGAAAAACATGTTTTTCATATACCAGAAATGTTTGAAGCTACTGACTGAATGAAAGGAGCTGGCATCTCACTCTCTTTGAATCTTCTTTATCATGCTAGGATTAGCAGGAAAAAGCAAAAAATTTCAGAATTGCACCTTGCAATGTGGAGATATTACTGTTTGTGCATTTACAATATTCATTGATTTTTGCCATTGAAAAACATGTTTTTCATATACCAGAAATGTTTGAAGCTACTGACTGAATGAAAGGAGCTGGCATCTCACTCTCTTTGAATCTTCTTTATCATGCTAGGATTAACAGGAAAAAGCAAAAATTTCAGAATTGCACCTTGCAATGTGGAGATATTACTGTTTGTGCATTTACAATATTCATTGATTTTTGCCATTGAAAAACGTCCAGAAATGTTTGAAGCTACTGACTGAATGAAAGGAGCTGGCATCTCACTCTCTTTGAATCTTCTTTATCATGCTAGGATTAGCAGGAAAAAGCAAAAAATTCTGAATTGCACCTTGCAATGTGGATATTACTGTTTGTGCATTTACAATATTCATTGATTTTTGCCATTGAAAAACATGTTTTTCATATACCAGAAATGTTTGAAGCTACTGACTGAATGAAAGGAGCTGGCATCTCACTCTCTTTGAATCTTCTTTATCATGCTAGGATTAGCAGGAAAAAGCAAAAAATTTCAGAATTGCACCTTGCAATGTGGAGATATTACTGTTTGTGCATTTACAATATTCATTGATTTTTGCCATTGAAAAACATGTTTTTCATATACCAGAAATGTTTGAAGCTACTGACTGAATGAAAGGAGCTGGCATCTCACTCTCTTTGAATCTTCTTTATCATGCTAGGATTAACAGGAAAAAGCAAAAAATTTCAGAATTGCACCTTGCAATGTGGAGATATTACTGTTTGTGCATTTACAATATTCATTGATTTTTCCCATTGAAAAACGTTCCAGAAATGTTTGAAGCTACTGACTGAATGAAAGGAGCTGGCATCTCACTCTCTTTGAATCTTCTTTATCATGCTAGGATTAGCAGGAAAAAGCAAAAAATTTCAGAATTGCACCTTGCAATGTGGAGATATTACTGTTTGTGCATTTACAATATTCATTGATTTTTGCCATTGAAAAACGTCCAGAAATGTTTGAAGCTACTGACTGAATGAAAGGAGCTGGCATCTCACTCTCTTTGAATCTTCTTTATCATGCTAGGATTAGCAGGAAAAAGCAAAAAATTTCAGAATTGCACCTTGCAATGTGGAGATATTACTGTTTGTGCATTTACAATATTCATTGATTTTTGCCATTGAAAAACTGTTTTTCATATACCAGAAATGTTTGAAGCTACTGACTGAATGAAAGGAGCTGGCATCTCACTCTCTTTGAATCTTCTTTATCATGCTAGGATTAGCAGGAAAAAGCAAAAAATTTCAGAATTGCACCTTGCAATGTGGAGATATTACTGTTTGTGCATTTACAATATTCATTGATTTTTGCCATTGAAAAACATGTTTTTCATATACCAGAAATGTTTGAAGCTACTGACTGAATGAAAGGAGCTGGCATCTCACTCTCTTTGAATCTTCTTTATCATGCTAGGATTAGCAGGAAAAAGCAAAAAATTTCAGAATTGCACCTTGCAATGTGGAGATATTACTGTTTGTGCATTTACAATATTCATTGATTTTTGCCATTGAAAAACGTCCAGAAATGTTTGAAGCTACTGACTGAATGAAAGGAGCTGGCATCTCACTCTCTTTGAATCTTCTTTATCATGCTAGGATTAGCAGGAAAAAGCAAAAAATTTCAGAATTGCACCTTGCAATGTGGAGATATTACTGTTTGTGCATTTACAATATTCATTGATTTTTGCCATTGAAAAACATGTTTTTCATATACCAGAAATGTTTGAAGCTACTGACTGAATGAAAGGAGCTGGCATCTCACTCTCTTTGAATCTTCTTTATCATGCTAGGATTAGCAGGAAAAAGCAAAAAATTTCAGAATTGCACCTTGCAATGTGGAGATATTACTGTTTGTGCATTTACAATATTCATTGATTTTTGCCATTGAAAAACATGTTTTTCATATACCAGAAATGTTTGAAGCTACTGACTGAATGAAAGGAGCTGGCATCTCACTCTCTTTGAATCTTCTTTATCATGCTAGGATTAACAGGAAAAAGCAAAAAATTTCAGAATTGCACCTTGCAATGTGGAGATATTACTGTTTGTGCATTTACAATATTCATTGATTTTTGCCATTGAAAAACGTCCAGAAATGTTTGAAGCTACTGACTGAATGAAAGGAGCTGGCATCTCACTCTCTTTGAATCTTCTTTATCATGCTAGGATTAACAGGAAAAAGCTAAAAATTTCTGAATTGCACCTTGCAATGTGGAGATATTACTGTTTGTGCATTTACAATATTCATTGATTTTTGCCATTGAAAAACATGTTTTTCATATACCAGAAATGTTTGAAGCTACTGACTGAATGAAAGGAGCTGGCATCTCACTCTCTTTGAATCTTCTTTATCATGCTAGGATTAGCAGGAAAAAGCAAAAAAATTCAGAATTGCACCTTGCAATGTGGAGATATTACTGTTTGTGCATTTACAATATTCATTGATTTTTGCCATTGAAAAACATGTTTTTCATATACCAGAAATGTTTGAAGCTACTGACTGAATGAAAGGAGCTGGCATCTCACTCTCTTTGAATCTTCTTTATCATGCTAGGATTAGCAGGAAAAAGCAAAAAATTTCAGAATTGCACCTTGCAATGTGGAGATATTACTGTTTGTGCATTTACAATATTCATTGATTTTTGCCATTGAAAAACATGTTTTTCATATACCAGAAATGTTTGAAGCTACTGACTGAATGAAAGAAGCTGGCATCTCACTCTCTTTGAATCTTCTTTATCATGCTAGGATTAACAGGAAAAAGCAAAAAATTTCAGAATTGCACCTTGCAATGTGGAGATATTACTGTTTGTGCATTTACAATATTCATTGATTTTTGCCATTGAAAAACGTCCAGAAATGTTTGAAGCTACTGACTGAATGAAAGGAGCTGGCATCTCACTCTCTTTGAATCTTCTTTATCATGCTAGGATTAGCAGGAAAAAGCAAAAATTTCTGAATTGCACCTTGCAATGTGGAGATATTACTGTTTGTGCATTTACAATATTCATTGATTTTTGCCATTGAAAAACATGTTTTTCATATACCAGAAATGTTTGAAGCTACTGACTGAATGAAAGGAGCTGGCATCTCACTCTCTTTGAATCTTCTTTATCATGCTAGGATTAGCAGGAAAAAGCAAAAAATTTCAGAATTGCACCTTGCAATGTGGAGATATTACTGTTTGTGCATTTACAATATTCATTGATTTTTGCCATTGAAAAACATGTTTTTCATATACCAGAAATGTTTGAAGCTACTGACTGAATGAAAGGAGCTGGCATCTCACTCTCTTTGAATCTTCTTTATCATGCTAGGATTAGCAGGAAAAAGCAAAAAATTTCAGAATTGCACCTTGCAATGTGGAGATATTACTGTTTGTGCATTTACAATATTCATTGATTTTTGCCATTGAAAAACATGTTTTTCATATACCAGAAATGTTTGAAGCTACTGACTGAATGAAAGGAGCTGGCATCTCACTCTCTTTGAATCTTCTTTATCATGCTAGGATTAACAGGAAAAAGCAAAAAATTTCAGAATTGCACCTTGCAATGTGGAGATATTACTGTTTGTGCATTTACAATATTCATTGATTTTTCCCATTGAAAAACGTCCAGAAATGTTTGAAGCTACTGACTGAATGAAAGGAGCTGGCATCTCACTCTCTTTGAATCTTCTTTATCATGCTAGGATTAGCAGGAAAAAGCAAAAAATTTCAGAATTGCACCTTGCAATGTGGAGATATTACTGTTTGTGCATTTACAATATTCATTGATTTTTGCCATTGAAAAACGTCCAGAAATGTTTGAAGCTACTGACTGAATGAAAGGAGCTGGCATCTCACTCTGAATCTTCTTTATCATGCTAGGATTAGCAGGAAAAAGCAAAAAATTTCAGAATTGCACCTTGCAATGTGGAGATATTACTGTTTGTGCATTTACAATATTCATTGATTTTTGCCATTGAAAAACGTCCAGAAATGTTTGAAGCTACTGACTGAATGAAAGGAGCTGGCATCTCACTCTCTTTGAATCTTCTTTATCATGCTAGGATTAGCAGGAAAAAGCAAAAAATTTCAGAATTGCACCTTGCAATGTGGAGATATTACTGTTTGTGCATTTACAATATTCATTGATTTTTGCCATTGAAAAACATGTTTTTCATATACCAGAAATGTTTGAAGCTACTGACTGAATGAAAGGAGCTGGCATCTCACTCTCTTTGAATCTTCTTTATCATGCTAGGATTAGCAGGAAAAAGCAAAAAATTTCAGAATTGCACCTTGCAATGTGGAGATATTACTGTTTGTGCATTTACAATATTCATTGATTTTTGCCATTGAAAAACGTCCAGAAATGTTTGAAGCTACTGACTGAATGAAAGGAGCTGGCATCTCACTCTCTTTGAATCTTCTTTATCATGCTAGGATTAGCAGGAAAAAGCAAAAAATTTCAGAATTGCACCTTGCAATGTGGAGATATTACTGTTTGTGCATTTACAATATTCATTGATTTTTGCCATTGAAAAACATGTTTTTCATATACCAGAAATGTTTGAAGCTACTGACTGAATGAAAGGAGCTGGCATCTCACTCTCTTTGAATCTTCTTTATCATGCTAGGATTAGCAGGAAAAAGCAAAAAATTTCAGAATTGCACCTTGCAATGTGGAGATATTACTGTTTGTGCATTTACAATATTCATTGATTTTTGCCATTGAAAAACATGTTTTTCATATACCAGAAATGTTTGAAGCTACTGACTGAATGAAAGGAGCTGGCATCTCACTCTCTTTGAATCTTCTTTATCATGCTAGGATTAACAGGAAAAAGCAAAAAATTTCAGAATTGCACCTTGCAATGTGGAGATATTACTGTTTGTGCATTTACAATATTCATTGATTTTTGCCATTGAAAAACGTCCAGAAATGTTTGAAGCTACTGACTGAATGAAAGGAGCTGGCATCTCACTCTCTTTGAATCTTCTTTATCATGCTAGGATTAACAGGAAAAAGCTAAAAATTTCAGAATTGCACCTTGCAATGTGGAGATATTACTGTTTGTGCATTTACAATATTCATTGATTTTTGCCATTGAAAAACATGTTTTTCATATACCAGAAATGTTTGAAGCTACTGACTGAATGAAAGGAGCTGGCATCTCACTCTCTTTGAATCTTCTTTATCATGCTAGGATTAGCAGGAAAAAGCAAAAAAATTCAGAATTGCACCTTGCAATGTGGAGATATTACTGTTTGTGCATTTACAATATTCATTGATTTTTGCCATTGAAAAACATGTTTTTCATATACCAGAAATGTTTGAAGCTACTGACTGAATGAAAGGAGCTGGCATCTCACTCTCTTTGAATCTTCTTTATCATGCTAGGATTAGCAGGAAAAAGCAAAAAATTTCAGAATTGCACCTTGCAATGTGGAGATATTACTGTTTGTGCATTTACAATATTCATTGATTTTTGCCATTGAAAAACATGTTTTTCATATACCAGAAATGTTTGAAGCTACTGACTGAATGAAAGAAGCTGGCATCTCACTCTCTTTGAATCTTCTTTATCATGCTAGGATTAACAGGAAAAAGCAAAAAATTTCAGAATTGCACCTTGCAATGTGGAGATATTACTGTTTGTGCATTTACAATATTCATTGATTTTTGCCATTGAAAAACGTCCAGAAATGTTTGAAGCTACTGACTGAATGAAAGGAGCTGGCATCTCACTCTCTTTGAATCTTCTTTATCATGCTAGGATTAGCAGGAAAAAGCAAAAAATTTCTGAATTGCACCTTGCAATGTGGAGATATTACTGTTTGTGCATTTACAATATTCATTGATTTTTGCCATTGAAAAACATGTTTTTCATATACCAGAAATGTTTGAAGCTACTGACTGAATGAAAGGAGCTGGCATCTCACTCTCTTTGAATCTTCTTTATCATGCTAGGATTAGCAGGAAAAAGCAAAAAATTTCAGAATTGCACCTTGCAATGTGGAGATATTACTGTTTGTGCATTTACAATATTCATTGATTTTTGCCATTGAAAAACATGTTTTTCATATACCAGAAATGTTTGAAGCTACTGACTGAATGAAAGGAGCTGGCATCTCACTCTCTTTGAATCTTCTTTATCATGCTAGGATTAGCAGGAAAAAGCAAAAAATTTCAGAATTGCACCTTGCAATGTGGAGATATTACTGTTTGTGCATTTACAATATTCATTGATTTTTGCCATTGAAAAACATGTTTTTCATATACCAGAAATGTTTGAAGCTACTGACTGAATGAAAGGAGCTGGCATCTCACTCTCTTTGAATCTTCTTTATCATGCTAGGATTAACAGGAAAAAGCAAAAAATTTCAGAATTGCACCTTGCAATGTGGAGATATTACTGTTTGTGCATTTACAATATTCATTGATTTTTCCCATTGAAAAACGTCCAGAAATGTTTGAAGCTACTGACTGAATGAAAGGAGCTGGCATCTCACTCTCTTTGAATCTTCTTTATCATGCTAGGATTAGCAGGAAAAAGCAAAAAATTTCAGAATTGCACCTTGCAATGTGGAGATATTACTGTTTGTGCATTTACAATATTCATTGATTTTTGCCATTGAAAAACGTCCAGAAATGTTTGAAGCTACTGACTGAATGAAAGGAGCTGGCATCTCACTCTCTTTGAATCTTCTTTATCATGCTAGGATTAGCAGGAAAAAGCAAAAAATTTCAGAATTGCACCTTGCAATGTGGAGATATTACTGTTTGTGCATTTACAATATTCATTGATTTTTGCCATTGAAAAACGTCCAGAAATGTTTGAAGCTACTGACTGAATGAAAGGAGCTGGCATCTCACTCTCTTTGAATCTTCTTTATCATGCTAGGATTAGCAGGAAAAAGCAAAAAATTTCAGAATTGCACCTTGCAATGTGGAGATATTACTGTTTGTGCATTTACAATATTCATTGATTTTTGCCATTGAAAAACATGTTTTTCATATACCAGAAATGTTTGAAGCTACTGACTGAATGAAAGGAGCTGGCATCTCACTCTCTTTGAATCTTCTTTATCATGCTAGGATTAGCAGGAAAAAGCAAAAAATTTCAGAATTGCACCTTGCAATGTGGAGATATTACTGTTTGTGCATTTACAATATTCATTGATTTTTGCCATTGAAAAACGTCCAGAAATGTTTGAAGCTACTGACTGAATGAAAGGAGCTGGCATCTCACTCTCTTTGAATCTTCTTTATCATGCTAGGATTAGCAGGAAAAAGCAAAAAATTTCAGAATTGCACCTTGCAATGTGGAGATATTACTGTTTGTGCATTTACAATATTCATTGATTTTTGCCATTGAAAAACGTCCAGAAATGTTTGAAGCTACTGACTGAATGAAAGGAGCTGGCATCTCACTCTCTTTGAATCTTCTTTATCATGCTAGGATTAACAGGAAAAAGCTAAAAATTTCAGAATTGCACCTTGCAATGTGGAGATATTACTGTTTGTGCATTTACAATATTCATTGATTTTTGCCATTGAAAAACATGTTTTTCATATACCAGAAATGTTTGAAGCTACTGACTGAATGAAAGGAGCTGGCATCTCACTCTCTTTGAATCTTCTTTATCATGCTAGGATTAGCAGGAAAAAGCAAAAAAATTCAGAATTGCACCTTGCAATGTGGAGATATTACTGTTTGTGCATTTACAATATTCATTGATTTTTGCCATTGAAAAACATGTTTTTCATATACCAGAAATGTTTGAAGCTACTGACTGAATGAAAGGAGCTGGCATCTCACTCTCTTTGAATCTTCTTTATCATGCTAGGATTAGCAGGAAAAAGCAAAAAATTTCAGAATTGCACCTTGCAATGTGGAGATATTACTGTTTGTGCATTTACAATATTCATTGATTTTTGCCATTGAAAAACATGTTTTTCATATACCAGAAATGTTTGAAGCTACTGACTGAATGAAAGAAGCTGGCATCTCACTCTCTTTGAATCTTCTTTATCATGCTAGGATTAACAGGAAAAAGCAAAAAATTTCAGAATTGCACCTTGCAATGTGGAGATATTACTGTTTGTGCATTTACAATATTCATTGATTTTTGCCATTGAAAAACATCCAGAAATGTTTGAAGCTACTGACTGAATGAAAGGAGCTGGCATCTCACTCTCTTTGAATCTTCTTTATCATGCTAGGATTAGCAGGAAAAAGCAAAAAATTTCTGAATTGCACCTTGCAATGTGGAGATATTACTGTTTGTGCATTTACAATATTCATTGATTTTTGCCATTGAAAAACATGTTTTTCATATACCAGAAATGTTTGAAGCTACTGACTGAATGAAAGGAGCTGGCATCTCACTCTCTTTGAATCTTCTTTATCATGCTAGGATTAGCAGGAAAAAGCAAAAAATTTCAGAATTGCACCTTGCAATGTGGAGATATTACTGTTTGTGCATTTACAATATTCATTGATTTTTGCCATTGAAAAACATGTTTTTCATATACCAGAAATGTTTGAAGCTACTGACTGAATGAAAGGAGCTGGCATCTCACTCTCTTTGAATCTTCTTTATCATGCTAGGATTAGCAGGAAAAAGCAAAAAATTTCAGAATTGCACCTTGCAATGTGGAGATATTACTGTTTGTGCATTTACAATATTCATTGATTTTTGCCATTGAAAAACGTCCAGAAATGTTTGAAGCTACTGACTGAATGAAAGGAGCTGGCATCTCACTCTCTTTGAATCTTCTTTATCATGCTAGGATTAGCAGGAAAAAGCAAAAAATTTCAGAATTGCACCTTGCAATGTGGAGATATTACTGTTTGTGCATTTACAATATTCATTGATTTTTGCCATTGAAAAACATGTTTTTCATATACCAGAAATGTTTGAAGCTACTGACTGAATGAAAGGAGCTGGCATCTCACTCTCTTTGAATCTTCTTTATCATGCTAGGATTAGCAGGAAAAAGCAAAAAATTTCAGAATTGCACCTTGCAATGTGGAGATATTACTGTTTGTGCATTTACAATATTCATTGATTTTTGCCATTGAAAAACGTCCAGAAATGTTTGAAGCTACTGACTGAATAAAAGGAGCTGGCATCTCACTCTCTTTGAATCTTCTTTATCATGCTAGGATTAGCAGGAAAAAGCAAAAAATTTCAGAATTGCACCTTGCAATGTGGAGATATTACTGTTTGTGCATTTACAATATTCATTGATTTTTGCCATTGAAAAACATGTTTTTCATATACCAGAAATGTTTGAAGCTACTGACTGAATGAAAGGAGCTGGCATCTCACTCTCTTTGAATCTTCTTTATCATGCTAGGATTAGCAGGAAAAAGCAAAAAATTTCAGAATTGCACCTTGCAATGTGGAGATATTACTGTTTGTGCATTTACAATATTCATTGATTTTTGCCATTGAAAAACATGTTTTTCATATACCAGAAATGTTTGAAGCTACTGACTGAATGAAAGGAGCTGGCATCTCACTCTCTTTGAATCTTCTTTATCATGCTAGGATTAGCAGGAAAAAGCAAAAAATTTCAGAATTGCACCTTGCAATGTGGAGATATTACTGTTTGTGCATTTACAATATTCATTGATTTTTGCCATTGAAAAACGTCCAGAAATGTTTGAAGCTACTGACTGAATGAAAGGAGCTGGCATCTCACTCTCTTTGAATCTTCTTTATCATGCTAGGATTAGCAGGAAAAAGCAAAAAATTTCAGAATTGCACCTTGCAATGTGGAGATATTACTGTTTGTGCATTTACAATATTCATTGATTTTTGCCATTGAAAAACATGTTTTTCATATACCAGAAATGTTTGAAGCTACTGACTGAATGAAAGGAGCTGGCATCTCACTCTCTTTGAATCTTCTTTATCATGCTAGGATTAGCAGGAAAAAGCAAAAAATTTCAGAATTGCACCTTGCAATGTGGAGATATTACTGTTTGTGCATTTACAATATTCATTGATTTTTGCCATTGAAAAACGTCCAGAAATGTTTGAAGCTACTGACTGAATAAAAGGAGCTGGCATCTCACTCTCTTTGAATCTTCTTTATCATGCTAGGATTAGCAGGAAAAAGCAAAAAATTTCAGAATTGCACCTTGCAATGTGGAGATATTACTGTTTGTGCATTTACAATATTCATTGATTTTTGCCATTGAAAAACGTTTTTCATATACCAGAAATGTTTGAAGCTACTGACTGAATGAAAGGAGCTGGCATCTCACTCTCTTTGAATCTTCTTTATCATGCTAGGATTAACAGGAAAAAGCAAAAAATTTCAGAATTGCACCTTGCAATGTGGAGATATTACTGTTTGTGCATTTACAATATTCATTGATTTTTGCCATTGAAAAACGTCCAGAAATGTTTGAAGCTACTGACTGAATGAAAGGAGCTGGCATCTCACTCTCTTTGAATCTTCTTTATCATGCTAGGATTAGCAGGAAAAAGCAAAAAATTTCTGAATTGCACCTTGCAATGTGGAGATATTACTGTTTGTGCATTTACAATATTCATTGATTTTTGCCATTGAAAAACATGTTTTTCATATACCAGAAATGTTTGAAGCTACTGACTGAATGAAAGGAGCTGGCATCTCACTCTCTTTGAATCTTCTTTATCATGCTAGGATTAGCAGGAAAAAGCAAAAAATTTCAGAATTGCACCTTGCAATGTGGAGATATTACTGTTTGTGCATTTACAATATTCATTGATTTTTGCCATTGAAAAACATGTTTTTCATATACCAGAAATGTTTGAAGCTACTGACTGAATGAAAGGAGCTGGCATCTCACTCTCTTTGAATCTTCTTTATCATGCTAGGATTAACAGGAAAAAGCAAAAAATTTCAGAATTGCACCTTGCAATGTGGAGATATTACTGTTTGTGCATTTACAATATTCATTGATTTTTCCCATTGAAAAACGTCCAGAAATGTTTGAAGCTACTGACTGAATGAAAGGAGCTGGCATCTCACTCTCTTTGAATCTTCTTTATCATGCTAGGATTAGCAGGAAAAAGCAAAAAATTTCAGAATTGCACCTTGCAATGTGGAGATATTACTGTTTGTGCATTTACAATATTCATTGATTTTTGCCATTGAAAAACATGTTTTTCATATACCAGAAATGTTTGAAGCTACTGACTGAATGAAAGGAGCTGGCATCTCACTCTCTTTGAATCTTCTTTATCATGCTAGGATTAGCAGGAAAAAGCAAAAAATTTCAGAATTGCACCTTGCAATGTGGAGATATTACTGTTTGTGCATTTACAATATTCATTGATTTTTGCCATTGAAAAACGTCCAGAAATGTTTGAAGCTACTGACTGAATGAAAGGAGCTGGCATCTCACTCTCTTTGAATCTTCTTTATCATGCTAGGATTAGCAGGAAAAAGCAAAAAATTTCAGAATTGCACCTTGCAATGTGGAGATATTACTGTTTGTGCATTTACAATATTCATTGATTTTTGCCATTGAAAAACATGTTTTTCATATACCAGAAATGTTTGAAGCTACTGACTGAATGAAAGGAGCTGGCATCTCATTCTCTTTGAATCTTCTTTATCATGCTAGGATTAGCAGGAAAAAGCAAAAAATTTCAGAATTGCACCTTGCAATGTGGAGATATTACTGTTTGTGCATTTACAATATTCATTGATTTTTGCCATTGAAAAACGTCCAGAAATGTTTGAAGCTACTGACTGAATGAAAGGAGCTGGCATCTCACTCTCTTTGAATCTTCTTTATCATGCTAGGATGAGCAGGAAAAAGCAAAAAATTTCAGAATTGCACCTTGCAATGTGGAGATATTACTGTTTGTGCATTTACAATATTCATTGATTTTTGCCATTGAAAAACGTTTTTCATATACCAGAAATGTTTGAAGCTACTGACTGAATGAAAGGAGCTGGCATCTCACTCTCTTTGAATCTTCTTTATCATGCTAGGATTAACAGGAAAAAGCAAAAAATTTCAGAATTGCACCTTGCAATGTGGAGATATTACTGTTTGTGCATTTACAATATTCATTGATTTTTGCCATTGAAAAACGTCCAGAAATGTTTGAAGCTACTGACTGAATGAAAGGAGCTGGCATCTCACTCTCTTTGAATCTTCTTTATCATGCTAGGATTAACAGGAAAAAGCTAAAAATTTCAGAATTGCACCTTGCAATGTGGAGATATTACTGTTTGTGCATTTATAATATTCATTGATTTTTGCCATTGAAAAACATGTTTTTCATATGCCAGAAATGTTTGAAGCTACTGACTGAATGAAAGGAGCTGGCATCTCACTCTCTTTGAATCTTCTTTATCATGCTAGGATTAGCAGGAAAAAGCAAAAAATTTCAGAATTGCACCTTGCAATGTGGAGATATTACTGTTTGTGCATTTACAATATTCATTGATTTTTGCCATTGAAAAACATGTTTTTCATATACCAGAAATGTTTGAAGCTACTGACTGAATGAAAGGAGCTGGCATCTCACTCTCTTTGAATCTTCTTTATCATGCTAGGATTAGCAGGAAAAAGCAAAAAATTTCAGAATTGCACCTTGCAATGTGGAGATATTACTGTTTGTGCATTTACAATATTCATTGATTTTTGCCATTGAAAAACATGTTTTTCATATACCAGAAATGTTTGAAGATACTGACTGAATGAAAGAAGCTGGCATCTCACTCTCTTTGAATCTTCTTTATCATGCTAGGATTAACAGGAAAAAGCAAAAAATTTCAGAATTGCACCTTGCAATGTGGAGATATTACTGTTTGTGCATTTACAATATTCATTGATTTTTGCCATTGAAAAACGTCCAGAAATGTTTGAAGCTACTGACTGAATGAAAGGAGCTGGCATCTCACTCTCTTTGAATGTTCTTTATCATGCTAGGATTAGCAGGAAAAAGCAAAAAATTTCTGAATTGCACCTTGCAATGTGGAGATATTACTGTTTGTGCATTTACAATATTCATTGATTTTTGCCATTGAAAAACATGTTTTTCATATACCAGAAATGTTTGAAGCTACTGACTGAATGAAAGGAGCTGGCATCTCACTCTCTTTGAATCTTCTTTATCATGCTAGGAATAGCAGGAAAAAGCAAAAAATTTCAGAATTGCACCTTGCAATGTGGAGATATTACTGTTTGTGCATTTACAATATTCATTGATTTTTGCCATTGAAAAACATGTTTTTCATATACCAGAAATGTTTGAAGCTACTGACTGAATGAAAGGAGCTGGCATCTCACTCTCTTTGAATCTTCTTTATCATGCTAGGATTAACAGGAAAAAGCAAAAAATTTCAGAATTGCACCTTGCAATGTGGAGATATTACTGTTTGTGCATTTACAATATTCATTGATTTTTCCCATTGAAAAACGTCCAGAAATGTTTGAAGCTACTGACTGAATGAAAGGAGCTGGCATCTCACTCTCTTTGAATCTTCTTTATCATGCTAGGATTAGCAGGAAAAAGCAAAAAATTTCAGAATTGCACCTTGCAATGTGGAGATATTACTGTTTGTGCATTTACAATATTCATTGATTTTTGCCATTGAAAAACGTCCAGAAATGTTTGAAGCTACTGACTGAATGAAAGGAGCTGGCATCTCACTCTCTTTGAATCTTCTTTATCATGCTAGGATTAGCAGGAAAAAGCAAAAAATTTCAGAATTGCACCTTGCAATGTGGAGATATTACTGTTTGTGCATTTACAATATTCATTGATTTTTGCCATTGAAAAACGTCCAGAAATGTTTGAAGCTACTGACTGAATGAAAGGAGCTGGCATCTCACTCTCTTTGAATCTTCTTTATCATGCTAGGATTAGCAGGAAAAAGCAAAAAATTTCAGAATTGCACCTTGCAATGTGGAGATATTACTGTTTGTGCATTTACAATATTCATTGATTTTTGCCATTGAAAAACATGTTTTTCATATACCAGAAATGTTTGAAGCTACTGACTGAATGAAAGGAGCTGGCATCTCACTCTCTTTGAATCTTCTTTATCATGCTAGGATTAGCAGGAAAAAGCAAAAAATTTCAGAATTGCACCTTGCAATGTGGAGATATTACTGTTTGTGCATTTACAATATTCATTGATTTTTGCCATTGAAAAACGTCCAGAAATGTTTGAAGCTACTGACTGAATGAAAGGAGCTGGCATCTCACTCTCTTTGAATCTTCTTTATCATGCTAGGATTAGCAGGAAAAAGCAAAAAATTTCAGAATTGCACCTTGCAATGTGGAGATATTACTGTTTGTGCATTTACAATATTCATTGATTTTTGCCATTGAAAAACATGTTTTTCATATACCAGAAATGTTTGAAGCTACTGACTGAATGAAAGGAGCTGGCATCTCACTCTCTTTGAATCTTCTTTATCATGCTAGGATTAGCAGGAAAAAGCAAAAAATTTCAGAATTGCACCTTGCAATGTGGAGATATTACTGTTTGTGCATTTACAATATTCATTGATTTTTGCCATTGAAAAACATGTTTTTCATATACCAGAAATGTTTGAAGCTACTGACTGAATGAAAGGAGCTGGCATCTCACTCTCTTTGAATCTTCTTTATCATGCTAGGATTAACAGGAAAAAGCAAAAAATTTCAGAATTGCACCTTGCAATGTGGAGATATTACTGTTTGTGCATTTACAATATTCATTGATTTTTGCCATTGAAAAACGTCCAGAAATGTTTGAAGCTACTGACTGAATGAAAGGAGCTGGCATCTCACTCTCTTTGAATCTTCTTTATCATGCTAGGATTAACAGGAAAAAGCTAAAAATTTCAGAATTGCACCTTGCAATGTGGAGATATTACTGTTTGTGCATTTACAATATTCATTGATTTTTGCCATTGAAAAACATGTTTTTCATATACCAGAAATGTTTGAAGCTACTGACTGAATGAAAGGAGCTGGCATCTCACTCTCTTTGAATCTTCTTTATCATGCTAGGATTAGCAGGAAAAAGCAAAAAAATTCAGAATTGCACCTTGCAATGTGGAGATATTACTGTTTGTGCATTTACAATATTCATTGATTTTTGCCATTGAAAAACATGTTTTTCATATACCAGAAATGTTTGAAGCTACTGACTGAATGAAAGGAGCTGGCATCTCACTCTCTTTGAATCTTCTTTATCATGCTAGGATTAGCAGGAAAAAGCAAAAAATTTCAGAATTGCACCTTGCAATGTGGAGATATTACTGTTTGTGCATTTACAATATTCATTGATTTTTGCCATTGAAAAACATGTTTTTCATATACCAGAAATGTTTGAAGCTACTGACTGAATGAAAAAAGCTGGCATCTCACTCTCTTTGAATCTTCCTTATCATGCTAGGATTAACAGGAAAAAGCAAAAAATTTCAGAATTGCACCTTGCAATGTGGAGATATTACTGTTTGTGCATTTACAATATTCATTGATTTTTGCCATTGAAAAACGTCCAGAAATGTTTGAAGCTACTGACTGAATGAAAGGAGCTGGCATCTCACTCTCTTTGAATCTTCTTTATCATGCTAGGATTAGTAGGAAAAAGCAAAAAATTTCTGAATTGCACCTTGCAATGTGGAGATATTACTGTTTGTGCATTTACAATATTCATTGATTTTTGCCATTGAAAAACATGTTTTTCATATACCAGAAATGTTTGAAGCTACTGACTGAATGAAAGGAGCTGGCATCTCACTCTCTTTGAATCTTCTTTATCATGCTAGGATTAGCAGGAAAAAGCAAAAAATTTCAGAATTGCACCTTGCAATGTGGAGATATTACTGTTTGTGCATTTACAATATTCATTGATTTTTGCCATTGAAAAACATGTTTTTCATATACCAGAAATGTTTGAAGCTACTGACTGAATGAAAGGAGCTGGCATCTCACTCTCTTTGAATCTTCTTTATCATGCTAGGATTAACAGGAAAAAGCAAAAAATTTCAGAATTGCACCTTGCAATGTGGAGATATTACTGTTTGTGCATTTACAATATTCATTGATTTTTCCCATTGAAAAACGTCCAGAAATGTTTGAAGCTACTGACTGAATGAAAGGAGCTGGCATCTCACTCTCTTTGAATCTTCTTTATCATGCTAGGATTAGCAGGAAAAAGCAAAAAATTTCAGAATTGCACCTTGCAATGTGGAGATATTACTGTTTGTGCATTTACAATATTCATTGATTTTTGCCATTGAAAAACATGTTTTTCATATACCAGAAATGTTTGAAGCTACTGACTGAATGAAAGGAGCTGGCATCTCACTCTCTTTGAATCTTCTTTATCATGCTAGGATTAGCAGGAAAAAGCAAAAAATTTCAGAATTGCACCTTGCAATGTGGAGATATTACTGTTTGTGCATTTACAATATTCATTGATTTTTGCCATTGAAAAACGTCCAGAAATGTTTGAAGCTACTGACTGAATGAAAGGAGCTGGCATCTCACTCTCTTTGAATCTTCTTTATCATGCTAGGATTAGCAGGAAAAAGCAAAAAATTTCAGAATTGCACCTTGCAATGTGGAGATATTACTGTTTGTGCATTTACAATATTCATTGATTTTTGCCATTGAAAAACATGTTTTTCATATACCAGAAATGTTTGAAGCTACTGACTGAATGAAAGGAGCTGGCATCTCACTCTCTTTGAATCTTCTTTATCATGCTAGGATTAGCAGGAAAAAGCAAAAAATTTCAGAATTGCACCTTGCAATGTGGAGATATTACTGTTTGTGCATTTACAATATTCATTGATTTTTGCCATTGAAAAACGTCCAGAAATGTTTGAAGCTACTGACTGAATGAAAGGAGCTGGCATCTCACTCTCTTTGAATCTTCTTTATCATGCTAGGATTAGCAGGAAAAAGCAAAAAATTTCAGAATTGCACCTTGCAATGTGGAGATATTACTGTTTGTGCATTTACAATATTCATTGATTTTTGCCATTGAAAAACGTTTTTCATATACCAGAAATGTTTGAAGCTACTGACTGAATGAAAGGAGCTGGCATCTCACTCTCTTTGAATCTTCTTTATCATGCTAGGATTAACAGGAAAAAGCAAAAAATTTCAGAATTGCACCTTGCAATGTGGAGATATTACTGTTTGTGCATTTACAATATTCATTGATTTTTGCCATTGAAAAACGTCCAGAAATGTTTGAAGCTACTGACTGAATGAAAGGAGCTGGCATCTCACTCTCTTTGAATCTTCTTTATCATGCTAGGATTAGCAGGAAAAAGCAAAAAATTTCTGAATTGCACCTTGCAATGTGGAGATATTACTGTTTGTGCATTTACAATATTCATTGATTTTTGCCATTGAAAAACATGTTTTTCATATACCAGAAATGTTTGAAGCTACTGACTGAATGAAAGGAGCTGGCATCTCACTCTCTTTGAATCTTCTTTATCATGCTAGGATTAGCAGGAAAAAGCAAAAAATTTCAGAATTGCACCTTGCAATGTGGAGATATTACTGTTTGTGCATTTACAATATTCATTGATTTTTGCCATTGAAAAACATGTTTTTCATATACCAGAAATGTTTGAAGCTACTGACTGAATGAAAGGAGCTGGCATCTCACTCTCTTTGAATCTTCTTTATCATGCTAGGATTAACAGGAAAAAGCAAAAAATTTCAGAATTGCACCTTGCAATGTGGAGATATTACTGTTTGTGCATTTACAATATTCATTGATTTTTCCCATTGAAAAACGTCCAGAAATGTTTGAAGCTACTGACTGAATGAAAGGAGCTGGCATCTCACTCTCTTTGAATCTTCTTTATCATGCTAGGATTAGCAGGAAAAAGCAAAAAATTTCAGAATTGCACCTTGCAATGTGGAGATATTACTGTTTGTGCATTTACAATATTCATTGATTTTTGCCATTGAAAAACATGTTTTTCATATACCAGAAATGTTTGAAGCTACTGACTGAATGAAAGGAGCTGGCATCTCACTCTCTTTGAATCTTCTTTATCATGCTAGGATTAGCAGGAAAAAGCAAAAAATTTCAGAATTGCACCTTGCAATGTGGAGATATTACTGTTTGTGCATTTACAATATTCATTGATTTTTGCCATTGAAAAACGTCCAGAAATGTTTGAAGCTACTGACTGAATGAAAGGAGCTGGCATCTCACTCTCTTTGAA
The DNA here is from genome assembly GCF_046119375.1 of Phyllobates terribilis. Taxonomy (NCBI): domain Eukaryota; kingdom Metazoa; phylum Chordata; class Amphibia; order Anura; family Dendrobatidae; genus Phyllobates; species Phyllobates terribilis. The sequence goes on along the minus strand of NW_027363655.1, from coordinate 536,793 downwards.
TCTTCTTTATCATGCTAGGATTAGCAGGAAAAAGCAAAAAATTTCAGAATTGCACCTTGCAATGTGGAGATATTACTGTTTGTGCATTTACAATATTCATTGATTTTTGCCATTGAAAAACATGTTTTTCATATACCAGAAATGTTTGAAGCTACTGACTGAATGAAAGGAGCTGGCATCTCATTCTCTTTGAATCTTCTTTATCATGCTAGGATTAGCAGGAAAAAGCAAAAAATTTCAGAATTGCACCTTGCAATGTGGAGATATTACTGTTTGTGCATTTACAATATTCATTGATTTTTGCCATTGAAAAACGTCCAGAAATGTTTGAAGCTACTGACTGAATGAAAGGAGCTGGCATCTCACTCTCTTTGAATCTTCTTTATCATGCTAGGATGAGCAGGAAAAAGCAAAAAATTTCAGAATTGCACCTTGCAATGTGGAGATATTACTGTTTGTGCATTTACAATATTCATTGATTTTTGCCATTGAAAAACGTTTTTCATATACCAGAAATGTTTGAAGCTACTGACTGAATGAAAGGAGCTGGCATCTCACTCTCTTTGAATCTTCTTTATCATGCTAGGATTAACAGGAAAAAGCAAAAAATTTCAGAATTGCACCTTGCAATGTGGAGATATTACTGTTTGTGCATTTACAATATTCATTGATTTTTGCCATTGAAAAACGTCCAGAAATGTTTGAAGCTACTGACTGAATGAAAGGAGCTGGCATCTCACTCTCTTTGAATCTTCTTTATCATGCTAGGATTAACAGGAAAAAGCTAAAAATTTCAGAATTGCACCTTGCAATGTGGAGATATTACTGTTTGTGCATTTACAATATTCATTGATTTTTGCCATTGAAAAACATGTTTTTCATATGCCAGAAATGTTTGAAGCTACTGACTGAATGAAAGGAGCTGGCATCTCACTCTCTTTGAATCTTCTTTATCATGCTAGGATTAGCAGGAAAAAGCAAAAAATTTCAGAATTGCACCTTGCAATGTGGAGATATTACTGTTTGTGCATTTACAATATTCATTGATTTTTGCCATTGAAAAACATGTTTTTCATATACCAGAAATGTTTGAAGCTACTGACTGAATGAAAGGAGCTGGCATCTCACTCTCTTTGAATCTTCTTTATCATGCTAGGATTAGCAGGAAAAAGCAAAAAATTTCAGAATTGCACCTTGCAATGTGGAGATATTACTGTTTGTGCATTTACAATATTCATTGATTTTTGCCATTGAAAAACATGTTTTTCATATACCAGAAATGTTTGAAGCTACTGACTGAATGAAAGGAGCTGGCATCTCACTCTCTTTGAATCTTCTTTATCATGCTAGGATTAACAGGAAAAAGCAAAAAATTTCAGAATTGCACCTTGCAATGTGGAGATATTACTGTTTGTGCATTTACAATATTCATTGATTTTTGCCATTGAAAAACGTCCAGAAATGTTTGAAGCTACTGACTGAATGAAAGGAGCTGGCATCTCACTCTCTTTGAATCTTCTTTATCATGCTAGGATTAACAGGAAAAAGCTAAAAATTTCAGAATTGCACCTTGCAATGTGGAGATATTACTGTTTGTGCATTTACAATATTCATTGATTTTTGCCATTGAAAAACATGTTTTTCATATACCAGAAATGTTTGAAGCTACTGACTGAATGAAAGGAGCTGGCATCATACTCTCTTTGAATCTTCTTTATCATGCTAGGATTAGCAGGAAAAAGCAAAAAAATTCAGAATTGCACCTTGCAATGTGGAGATATTACTGTTTGTGCATTTACAATATTCATTGATTTTTGCCATTGAAAAACATGTTTTTCATATACCAGAAATGTTTGAAGCTACTGACTGAATGAAAGGAGCTGGCATCTCACTCTCTTTGAATCTTCTTTATCATGCTAGGATTAGCAGGAAAAAGCAAAAAATTTCAGAATTGCACCTTGCAATGTGGAGATATTACTGTTTGTGCATTTACAATATTCATTGATTTTTGCCATTGAAAAACATGTTTTTCATATACCAGAAATGTTTGAAGCTACTGACTGAATGAAAGAAGCTGGCATCTCACTCTCTTTGAATCTTCTTTATCATGCTAGGATTAACAGGAAAAAGCAAAAAATTTCAGAATTGCACCTTGCAATGTGGAGATATTACTGTTTGTGCATTTACAATATTCATTGATTTTTGCCATTGAAAAACGTCCAGAAATGTTTGAAGCTACTGACTGAATGAAAGGAGCTGGCATCTCACTCTCTTTGAATCTTCTTTATCATGCTAGGATTAGCAGGAAAAAGCAAAAAATTTCTGAATTGCACCTTGCAATGTGGAGATATTACTGTTTGTGCATTTACAATATTCATTGATTTTTGCCATTGAAAAACATGTTTTTCATATACCAGAAATGTTTGAAGCTACTGACTGAATGAAAGGAGCTGGCATCTCACTCTCTTTGAATCTTCTTTATCATGCTAGGATTAGCAGGAAAAAGCAAAAAATTTCAGAATTGCACCTTGCAATGTGGAGATATTACTGTTTGTGCATTTACAATATTCATTGATTTTTGCCATTGAAAAACATGTTTTTCATATACCAGAAATGTTTGAAGCTACTGACTGAATGAAAGGAGCTGGCATCTCACTCTCTTTGAATCTTCTTTATCATGCTAGGATTAACAGGAAAAAGCAAAAAATTTCAGAATTGCACCTTGCAATGTGGAGATATTACTGTTTGTGCATTTACAATATTCATTGATTTTTCCCATTGAAAAACGTCCAGAAATGTTTGAAGCTACTGACTGAATGAAAGGAGCTGGCATCTCACTCTCTTTGAATCTTCTTTATCATGCTAGGATTAGCAGGAAAAAGCAAAAAATTTCAGAATTGCACCTTGCAATGTGGAGATATTACTGTTTGTGCATTTACAATATTCATTGATTTTTGCCATTGAAAAACATGTTTTTCATATACCAGAAATGTTTGAAGCTACTGACTGAATGAAAGGAGCTGGCATCTCACTCTCTTTGAATCTTCTTTATCATGCTAGGATTAGCAGGAAAAAGCAAAAAATTTCAGAATTGCACCTTGCAATGTGGAGATATTACTGTTTGTGCATTTACAATATTCATTGATTTTTGCCATTGAAAAACGTCCAGAAATGTTTGAAGCTACTGACTGATTGAAAGGAGCTGGCATCTCACTCTCTTTGAATCTTCTTTATCATGCTAGGATTAGCAGGAAAAAGCAAAAAATTTCAGAATTGCACCTTGCAATGTGGAGATATTACTGTTTGTGCATTTACAATATTCATTGATTTTTGCCATTGAAAAACATGTTTTTCATATACCAGAAATGTTTGAAGCTACTGACTGAATGAAAGGAGCTGGCATCTCACTCTCTTTGAATCTTCTTTATCATGCTAGGATTAGCAGGAAAAAGCAAAAAATTTCAGAATTGCACCTTGCAATGTGGAGATATTACTGTTTGTACATTTACAATATTCATTGATTTTTGCCATTGAAAAACGTCCAGAAATGTTTGAAGCTACTGACTGAATGAAAGGAGCTGGCATCTCACTCTCTTTGAATCTTCTTTATCATGCTAGGATTAGCAGGAAAAAGCAAAAAATTTCAGAATTGCACCTTGCAATGTGGAGATATTACTGTTTGTGCATTTACAATATTCATTGATTTTTGCCATTGAAAAACATGTTTTTCATATACCAGAAATGTTTGAAGCTACTGACTGAATGAAAGGAGCTGGCATCTCACTCTCTTTGAATCTTCTTTATCATGCTAGGATTAGCAGGAAAAAGCAAAAAATTTCAGAATTGCACCTTGCAATGTGGAGATATTACTGTTTGTGCATTTACAATATTCATTGATTTTTGCCATTGAAAAACGTCCAGAAATGTTTGAAGCTACTGACTGAATGAAAGGAGCTGGCATCTCACTCTCTTTGAATCTTCTTTATCATGCTAGGATTAGCAGGAAAAAGCAAAAAATTTCAGAATTTCACCTTGCAATGTGGAGATATTACTGTTTGTGCATTTACAATATTCATTGATTTTTGCCATTGAAAAACATGTTTTTCATATACCAGAAATGTTTGAAGCTACTGACTGAATGAAAGGAGCTGGCATCTCACTCTCTTTGAATCTTCTTTATCATGCTAGGATTAGCAGGAAAAAGCAAAAAATTTCAGAATTGCACCTTGCAATGTGGAGATATTACTGTTTGTGCATTTACAATATTCATTGATTTTTGCCATTGAAAAACGTCCAGAAATGTTTGAAGCTACTGACTGAATGAAAGGAGCTGGCATCTCACTCTCTTTGAATCTTCTTTATCATGCTAGGATTAGCAGGAAAAAGCAAAAAATTTCAGAATTGCACCTTGCAATGTGGAGATATTACTGTTTGTGCATTTACAATATTCATTGATTTTTGCCATTGAAAAACGTTTTTCATATACCAGAAATGTTTGAAGCTACTGACTGAATGAAAGGAGCTGGCATCTCACTCTCTTTGAATCTTCTTTATCATGCTAGGATTAACAGGAAAAAGCAAAAAATTTCAGAATTGCACCTTGCAATGTGGAGATATTACTGTTTGTGCATTTACAATATTCATTGATTTTTGCCATTGAAAAACGTCCAGAAATGTTTGAAGCTACTGACTGAATGAAAGGAGCTGGCATCTCACTCTCTTTGAATCTTCTTTATCATGCTAGGATTAACAGGAAAAAGCTAAACATTTCAGAATTGCACCTTGCAATGTGGAGATATTACTGTTTGTGCATTTACAATATTCATTGATTTTTGCCATTGAAAAACATTTTTTTCATATGCCAGAAATGTTTGAAGCTACTGACTGAATGAAAGGAGCTGGCATCTCACTCTCTTTGAATCTTCTTTATCATGCTAGGATTAGCAGGAAAAAGCAAAAAATTTCAGAATTGCACCTTGCAATGTGGAGATATTACTGTTTGTGCATTTACAATATTAATTGATTTTTGCCATTGAAAAACATGTTTTTCATATACCAGAAATGTTTGAAGCTACTGACTGAATGAAAGGAGCTGGCATCTCACTCTCTTTGAATCTTCTTTATCATGCTAGGATTAGCAGGAAAAAGCAAAAAATTTCAGAATTGCACCTTGCAATGTGGAGATATTACTGTTTGTGCATTTACAATATTCATTGATTTTTGCCATTGAAAAACATGTTTTTCATATACCAGAAATGTTTGAAGCTACTGACTGAATGAAAGGAGCTGGCATCTCACTCTCTTTGAATCTTCTTTATCATGCTAGGATTAACAGGAAAAAGCAAAAAATTTCAGAATTGCACCTTGCAATGTGGAGATATTACTGTTTGTGCATTTACAATATTCATTGATTTTTGCCATTGAAAAACGTCCAGAAATGTTTGAAGCTACTGACTGAATGAAAGGAGCTGGCATCTCACTCTCTTTGAATCTTCTTTATCATGCTAGGATTAGCAGGAAAAAGCAAAAAAATTCAGAATTGCACCTTGCAATGTGGAGATATTACTGTTTGTGCATTTACAATATTCATTGATTTTTGCCATTGAAAAACATGTTTTTCATATACCAGAAATGTTTGAAGCTACTGACTGAATGAAAGGAGCTGGCATCTCACTCTCTTTGAATCTTCTTTATCATGCTAGGATTAGCAGGAAAAAGCAAAAAATTTCAGAATTGCACCTTGCAATGTGGAGATATTACTGTTTGTGCATTTACAATATTCATTGATTTTTGCCATTGAAAAACATGTTTTTCATATACCAGAAATGTTTGAAGATACTGACTGAATGAAAGAAGCTGGCATCTCACTCTCTTTGAATCTTCTTTATCATGCTAGGATTAACAGGAAAAAGCAAAAAATTTCAGAATTGCACCTTGCAATGTGGAGATATTACTGTTTGTGCATTTACAATATTCATTGATTTTTGCCATTGAAAAACGTCCAGAAATGTTTGAAGCTACTGACTGAATGAAAGGAGCTGGCATCTCACTCTCTTTGAATCTTCTTTATCATGCTAGGATTAGCAGGAAAAAGCAAAAAATTTCAGAATTGCACCTTGCAATGTGGAGATATTACTGTTTGTGCATTTACAATATTCATTGATTTTTGCCATTGAAAAACATGTTTTTCATATACCAGAAATGTTTGAAGCTACTGACTGAATGAAAGGAGCTGGCATCTCACTCTCTTTGAATCTTCTTTATCATGCTAAGAGGAGCAGGAAAAAGTAAAAAAATTCAGAATTGCACCTTGCAATGCGGAGAAATTACTGTTTGTGCATTTATAATATTAAATGATTTTTGCCATTGAAAAACGTCCAGAAATGATTGAAGCTACTGACTGAACGAAACGAGCTGGCATCTCACTCTCTTTGAATCTTCTTTATCATGCTAAGAGGAGCAGGAAAAAGCAAAAAATTTCAGAATTGCACCTTGCAATGCGGAGAAATTACTGTTTGTGCATTTACAATATTCATTGATTTTTGCCATTGAAAAACATCATGTTATTCATATACCAGAAATGTTTGAAGCCACTGACTGAATGAAAGGAGCTGGCATCTCACTCTCTTTGAATCTTCTTTATCATGCTAAGAGGAGCAGGAAAAAGCAAAAAATTTCAGAATTGCACCTTGCAATGCGGAGAAATTACTGTTTGTGCATTTACAATATTCATTGATTTTTGCCATTGAAAAACGTCCAGAAATGATTGAAGCTACTGACTGAATGAAAGGAGCTGGCATCTCACTCTCTTTGAATCTTCTTTATCATGCTAAGAGGAGCAGGAAAAAGCAAAAAATTTCAGAATTGCACCTTGCAATGCGGAGAAATTACTGTTTGTGCATTTACAATATTCATTGATTTTTGCCATTGAAAAACGTCCAGAAATGATTGAAGCTACTGACTGAATGAAAGGAGCTGGCATCTCACTCTCTTTGATTCTTGTTTATCATGCTAAGAGGAGCAGGAAAAAGCAAAAAATTTCAGAATTGCACCTTGCAATGCGGAGAAATTACTGTTTGTGCATTTACAATATTCATTGATTTTTGCCATTGAAAAACGTCCAGAAATGATTGAAGCTACTGACTGAATGAAAGGAGCTGGCATCTCACTCTCTTTGAATCTTCTTTATCATGCTAAGAGGAGCAGGAAAAAGCAAAAAATTTCAGAATTGCACCTTGCAATGCGGAGAAATTACTGTTTGTGCATTTACAATATTCATTGATTTTTGCCATTGAAAAACATCATGTTATTCATATACCAGAAATGATTGAAGCTACTGACTGAATGAAAGGAGCTGGCATCTCACTCTCTTTGAATCTTCTTTATCATGCTAAGAGGAGCAGGAAAAAGTAAAAAATTTCAGAATTGCACCTTGCAATGCGGAGAAATTACTGTTTGTGCATTTATAATATTCAATGATTTTTGCCATTGAAAAACGTCCAGAAATGATTGAAGCTACTGACTGAACGAAAGGAGCTGGCATCTCACTCTCTTTGAATCTTCTTTATCATGCTAAGAGGAGCAGGAAAAAGCAAAAAATTTCAGAATTGCACCTTGCAATGCGGAGAAATTACTGTTTGTGCATTTACAATATTCATTGATTTTTGCCATTGAAAAACATCATGTTATTCATATACCAGAAATGTTTGAAGCTACTGACTGAATGAAAGGAGCTGGCATCTCACTCTCTTTGAATCTTCTTTATCATGCTAAGAGGAGCAGGAAAAAGCAAAAAATTTCAGAATTGCACCTTGCAATGCGGAGAAATTACTGTTTGTGCATTTACAATATTCATTGATTTTTGCCATTGAAAAACATCATGTTATTCATATACCAGAAATGTTTGAAGCTACTGACTGAATGAAAGGAGCTGGCATCTCACTCTCTTTGAATCTTCTTTATCATGCTAAGAGGAGCAGGAAAAAGCAAAAAATTTCAGAATTGCACCTTGCAATGTGGAGAAATTACTGTTTGTTCATTTACAATATTCATTGATTTTTGCCATTGAAAAACGTCCAGAAATGATTGAAGCTACTGACTGAATGAAAGGAGCTGGCATCTCACTCTCTTTGAATCTTCTTTATCATGCTAAGAGGAGCAGGAAAAAGCAAAAAATTTCAGAATTGCACCTTGCAATGCGGAGAAATTACTGTTTGTGCATTTACAATATTCATTGATTTTTGCCATTGAAAAACATCATGTTATTCATATACCAGAAATGTTTGAAGCTACTGACTGTGTGAAAGGAGCTGGCATCTCACTCTCTTTGAATCTTCTTTATCATGCTAAGAGGAGCAGGAAAAAGCAAAAAATTTCAGAATTGCACCTTGCAATGCGGAGAAATTACTGTTTGTGCATTTACAATATTCATTGATTTTTGCCATTGAAAAACATCATGTTATTCATATACCAGAAATGTTTGAAGCTACTGACTGAATGAAAGGAGCTGGCATCTCACTCTCTTTGAATCTTCTTTATCATGCTAGGATTAGCAGGAAAAAGCAAAAAATTTCAGAATTGCACCTTGCAATGTGGAGAAATTACTGTTTGTGCATTTACAATATTCATTGATTTTTACCATTGAAAAACGTCCAGAAATGATTGAAGCTACTGACTGAATGAAAGTAACTGGCATCTCACTCTCTTTGAATCTTCTTTATCATGCTAAGAGGAGCAGGAAAAAGCAAAAAATTTCAGACTTGCACCTTGCAATGCGGAGAAATTACTGTTTGTGCATTTACAATATTCATTGATTTTTGCCATTGAAAAACATCATGTTATTCATATACCAGAAATGTTTGAAGCTACTGACTGAATGAAAGGAGCTGGCACCTCACTCTCTTTGAATCTTCTTTATCATGCTAAGAGGAGCGGGAAAAAGCAAAAAATTTCAGAATTGCACCTTGCAATGCGAGAAATTACTGTTTGTGCATTTACAATATTCATTGATTTTTGCCATTGAAAAACGTCCAGAAATGATTGAAGGTACTGACTGAATGAAAGGAGCTGGCATCTCACTCTCTTTGAATCTTCTTTATCATGCTAAGAGGAGCAGGAAAAAGCAAAAAATTTCAGAATTGCACCTTGCAATGCGGAGAAATTACTGTTTGTGCATTTACAATATTCATTGATTTTTGCCACTGAAAAACGTCCAGAAATGATTGAAGCTACTGACTGAATGAAAGGAGCTGGCATCTCACTCTCTTTGAATCTTCTTTATCATGCTAAGAGGAGCAGGAAAAAGCAAAAAATTTCAGAATTGCACCTTGCAATGCGGAGAAATTACTGTTTGTGCATTTACAATATTCATTGATTTTTGCCATTGAAAAACATCATGTTATTCATATACCAGAAATGTTTGAAGCCACTGACTGAATGAAAGGAGCTGGCATCTCACTCTCTTTGAATCTTCTTTATCATGCTAAGAGGAGCAGGAAAAAGCAAAAAATTTCAGAATTGCACCTTGCAATGCGGAGAAATTACTGTTTGTGCATTTACAATATTCATTGATTTTTGCCATTGAAAAACGTCCAGAAATGATTGAAGCTACTGACTGAATGAAAGGAGCTGGCATCTCACTCTCTTTGAATCTTCTTTATCATGCTAAGAGGAGCAGGAAAAAGCAAAAAATTTCAGAATTGCACCTTGCAATGCGGAGAAATTACTGTTTGTGCATTTACAATATTCATTGATTTTTGCCATTGAAAAACGTCCAGAAATGATTGAAGCTACTGACTGAATGAAAGGAGCTGGCATCTCACTCTCTTTGAATCTTGTTTATCATGCTAAGAGGAGCAGGAAAAAGCAAAAAATTTCAGAATTGCACCTTGCAATGCGGAGAAATTACTGTTTGTGCATTTACAATATTCATTGATTTTTGCCATTGAAAAACGTCCAGAAATGATTGAAGCTACTGACTGAATGAAAGGAGCTGGCATCTCACTCTCTTTGAATCTTCTTTATCATGCTAAGAGGAGCAGGAAAAAGCAAAAAATTTCAGAATTGCACCTTGCAATGCGGAGAAATTACTGTTTGTGCATTTACAATATTCATTGATTTTTGCCATTGAAAAACATCATGTTATTCATATACCAGAAATGATTGAAGCTACTGACTGAATGAAAGGAGCTGGCATCTCACTCTCTTTGAATCTTCTTTATCATGCTAAGAGGAGCAGGAAAAAGTAAAAAATTTCAGAATTGCACCTTGCAATGCGGAGAAATTACTGTTTGTGCATTTATAATATTCAATGATTTTTGCCATTGAAAAACGTCCAGAAATGATTGAAGCTACTGACTGAACGAAAGGAGCTGGCATCTCACTCTCTTTGAATCTTCTTTATCATGCTAAGAGGAGCAGGAAAAAGCAAAAAATTTCAGAATTGCACCTTGCAATGCGGAGAAATTACTGTTTGTGCATTTACAATATTCATTGATTTTTGCCATTGAAAAACATCATGTTATTCATATACCAGAAATGTTTGAAGCTACTGACTGAATGAAAGGAGCTGGCATCTCACTCTCTTTGAATCTTCTTTATCATGCTAAGAGGAGCAGGAAAAAGCAAAAAATTTCAGAATTGCACCTTGCAATGCGGAGAAATTACTGTTTGTGCATTTACAATATTCATTGATTTTTGCCATTGAAAAACATCATGTTATTCATATACCAGAAATGTTTGAAGCTACTGACTGAATGAAAGGAGCTGGCATCTCACTCTCTTTGAATCTTCTTTATCATGCTAAGAGGAGCAGGAAAAAGCAAAAAATTTCAGAATTGCACCTTGCAATGTGGAGAAATTACTGTTTGTTCATTTACAATATTCATTGATTTTTGCCATTGAAAAACGTCCAGAAATGATTGAAGCTACTGACTGAATGAAAGGAGCTGGCATCTCACTCTCTTTGAATCTTCTTTATCATGCTAAGAGGAGCAGGAAAAAGCAAAAAATTTCAGAATTGCACCTTGCAATGCGGAGAAATTACTGTTTGTGCATTTACAATATTCATTGATTTTTGCCATTGAAAAACATCATGTTATTCATATACCAGAAATGTTTGAAGCTACTGACTGTGTGAAAGGAGCTGGCATCTCACTCTCTTTGAATCTTCTTTATCATGCTAAGAGGAGCAGGAAAAAGCAAAAAATTTCAGAATTGCACCTTGCAATGCGGAGAAATTACTGTTTGTGCATTTACAATATTCATTGATTTTTGCCATTGAAAAACATCATGTTATTCATATACCAGAAATGTTTGAAGCTACTGACTGAATGAAAGGAGCTGGCATCTCACTCTCTTTGAATCTTCTTTATCATGCTAAGAGGAGCAGGAAAAAGCAAAAAATTTCAGAATTGCACCTTGCAATGTGGAGAAATTACTGTTTGTGCATTTACAATATTCATTGATTTTTACCATTGAAAAACGTCCAGAAATGATTGAAGCTACTGACTGAATGAAAGTAACTGGCATCTCACTCTCTTTGAATCTTCTTTATCATGCTAAGAGGAGCAGGAAAAAGCAAAAAATTTCAGACTTGCACCTTGCAATGCGGAGAAATTACTGTTTGTGCATTTACAATATTCATTGATTTTTGCCATTGAAAAACATCATGTTATTCATATACCAGAAATGTTTGAAGCTACTGACTGAATGAAAGGAGCTGGCATCTCACTCTCTTTGAATCTTCTTTATCATGCTAGGATTAGCAGGAAAAAGCAAAAAATTTCAGAATTGCACCTTGCAATGTGGAGAAATTACTGTTTGTGCATTTACAATATTCATTGATTTTTACCATTGAAAAACGTCCAGAAATGATTGAAGCTACTGACTGAATGAAAGTAACTGGCATCTCACTCTCTTTGAATCTTCTTTATCATGCTAAGAGGAGCAGGAAAAAGCAAAAAATTTCAGACTTGCACCTTGCAATGCGGAGAAATTACTGTTTGTGCATTTACAATATTCATTGATTTTTGCCATTGAAAAACATCATGTTATTCATATACCAGAAATGTTTGAAGCTACTGACTGAATGAAAGGAGCTGGCACCTCACTCTCTTTGAATCTTCTTTATCATGCTAAGAGGAGCGGGAAAAAGCAAAAAATTTCAGAATTGCACCTTGCAATGCGAGAAATTACTGTTTGTGCATTTACAATATTCATTGATTTTTGCCATTGAAAAACGTCCAGAAATGATTGAAGGTACTGACTGAATGAAAGGAGCTGGCATCTCACTCTCTTTGAATCTTCTTTATCATGCTAAGAGGAGCAGGAAAAAGCAAAAAATTTCAGAATTGCACCTTGCAATGCGGAGAAATTACTGTTTGTGCATTTACAATATTCATTGATTTTTGCCACTGAAAAACGTCCAGAAATGATTGAAGCTACTGACTGAATGAAAGGAGCTGGCATCTCACTCTCTTTGAATCTTCTTTATCATGCTAAGAGGAGCAGGAAAAAGCAAAAAATTTCAGAATTGCACCTTGCAATGCGGAGAAATTACAGTTTGTGCATTTACAATATTCATTGATTTTTGCCATTGAAAAACATCCAGAAATGATTGAAGCTACTGACTGAATGAAAGGAGCTGGCATCTCACTCTCTTTGAATCTTCTTTATCATGCTAAGAGGAGCAGGAAAAAGCAAAAAATTTCAGAATTGCACCTTGCAATGCGGAGAAATTACTGTTTGTGCATTTACAATATTCATTGATTTTTGCCATTGAAAAACATCATGTTATTCATATACCAGAAATGTTTGAAGCTACTGACTGAATGAAAGGAGCTGGCATCTCACTCTCTTTGAATCTTCTTTATCATGCTAAGAGGAGCAGGAAAAAGCAAAAAATTTCAGAATTGCACCTTGCAATGTGGAGAAATTACTGTTTGTGCATTTACAATATTCATTGATTTTTACCATTGAAAAACGTCCAGAAATGATTGAAGCTACTGACTGAATGAAAGTAGCTGGCATCTCACTCTCTTTGAATCTTCTTTATCATGCTAAGAGGAGCAGGAAAAAGCAAAAAATTTCAGACTTGCACCTTGCAATGCGGAGAAATTACTGTTTGTGCATTTACAATATTCATTGATTTTTGCCATTGAAAAACATCATGTTATTCATATACAAGAAATGTTTGAAGCTACTGACTGAATGAAAGGAGCTGGCATCTCACTCTCTTTGAATCTTCTTTATCATGCTAAGAGGAGCAGGAAAAAGCAAAAAATTTCAGAATTGCACCTTGCAATGCGGAGAAATTACTGTTTGTGCATTTACAATATTCATTGATTTTTGCCATTGAAAAACATCATGTTATTCATATACCACAAATGTTTGAAGCTACTGACTGAATGAAAGGAGCTGGCATCTCACTCTCTTTGAATCTTCTTTATCATGCTAAGAGGAGCAGGAAAAAGCAAAAAATTTCAGAATTGCACCTTGCAATGCGGAGAAATTACTGTTTGTGCATTTACAATATTCATTGATTTTTGACATTGAAAAACGTCCAGAAATGATTGAAGCTACTGACTGAATGAAAGGAGCCGGCATCTCACTCTCTTTGAATCTTCTTTATCATGCTAAGAGGAGCAGGAAAAATCAAAAAATTTCAGAATTGCACCTTGCAATGCGGAGAAATTACTGTTTGTGCATTTACAATATTCATTGATTTTTGCCATTGAAAAACATGTTATTCATATACCAGAAATGTTTGAAGCTACTGACTGAATGAAAGGAGCTGGCACCTCACTCTCTTTGAATCTTCTTTATCATGCTAAGAGGAGCGGGAAAAAGCAAAAAATTTCAGAATTGCACCTTGCAATGCGGAGAAATTACTGTTTGTGCATTTACAATATTCATTGATTTTTGCCATTGAAAAACATGTTATTCATATACCAGAAATGTTTGAAGCTACTGACTGAATGAAAGGAGCTGGCATCTCACTCTCTTTGAATCTTCTTTATCATGCTAAGAGGAGCAGGAAAAAGCAAAAAATTTCAGAATTGCACCTTGCAATGCGGAGAAATTACAGTTTGTGCATTTACAATATTCATTGATTTTTGCCATTGAAAAACATCCAGAAATGATTGAAGCTACTGACTGAATGAAAGGAGCTGGCATCTCACTCTCTTTGAATCTTCTTTATCATGCTAAGAGGAGCAGGAAAAAGCAAAAAATTTCAGAATTGCACCTTGCAATGCGGAGAAATTACTGTTTGTGCATTTACAATATTCATTGATTTTTGCCATTGAAAAACATCATGTTATTCATATACCAGAAATGTTTGAAGCTACTGACTGAATGAAAGGAGCTGGCATCTCACTCTCTTTGAATCTTCTTTATCATGCTAAGAGGAGCAGGAAAAAGCAAAAAATTTCAGAATTGCACCTTGCAATGTGGAGAAATTACTGTTTGTGCATTTACAATATTCATTGATTTTTACCATTGAAAAACGTCCAGAAATGATTGAAGCTACTGACTGAATGAAAGTAGCTGGCATCTCACTCTCTTTGAATCTTCTTTATCATGCTAAGAGGAGCAGGAAAAAGCAAAAAATTTCTGACTTGCACCTTGCAATGCGGAGAAATTACTGTTTGTGCATTTACAATATTCATTGATTTTTGCCATTGAAAAACATCATGTTATTCATATACCAGAAATGTTTGAAGCTACTGACTGAATGAAAGGAGCTGGCATCTCACTCTCTTTGAATCTTCTTTATCATGCTAAGAGGAGCAGGAAAAAGCAAAAAATTTCAGAATTGCACCTTGCAATGCGGAGAAATTACTGTTTGTGCATTTACAATATTCATTGATTTTTGCCATTGAAAAACATCATGTTATTCATATACCAGAAATGTTTGAAGCTACTGACTGAATGAAAGGAGCTGGCATCTCACTCTCTTTGAATCTTCTTTATCATGCTAAGAGGAGCAGGAAAAAGCAAAAAATTTCAGAATTGCACCTTGCAATGCGGAGAAATTACTGTTTGTGCATTTACAATATTCATTGATTTTTGCCATTGAAAAACGTCCAGAAATGATTGAAGCTACTGACTGAATGAAAGGAGCTGGCATCTCACTCTCTTTGAATCTTCTTTATCATGCTAAGAGGAGCAGGAAAAATCAAAAAATTTCAGAATTGCACCTTGCAATGCGGAGAAATTACTGTTTGTGCATTTACAATATTCATTGATTTTTTCCATTGAAAAACATGTTATTCATATACCAGAAATGTTTGAAGCTACTGACTGAATGAAAGGAGCTGGCACCTCACTCTCTTTGAATCTTCTTTATCATGCTAAGAGGAGCGGGAAAAAGCAAAAAATTTCAGAATTGCACCTTGCAATGCGGAGAAATTACTGTTTGTGCATTTACAATATTCATTGATTTTTGCCATTGAAAAACGTCCAGAAATGATTGAAGGTACTGACTGAATGAAAGGAGCTGGCATCTCACTCTCTTTGAATCTTCTTTATCATGCTAAGAGGAGCAGGAAAAAGCAAAAAATTTCAGAATTGCACCTTGCAATGCGGAGAAATTACTGTTTGTGCATTTACAATATTCATTGATTTTTGCCATTGAAAAACGTCCAGAAATGATTGAAGCTACTGACTGAATGAAAGGAGCTGGCATCTCACTCTCTTTGAATCTTCTTTATCATGCTAAGAGGAGCAGGAAAAAGGAAAAAATTTCAGAATTGCACCTTGCAATGCGGAGAAATTACAGTTTGTGCATTTACAATATTCATTGATTTTTGCCATTGAAAAACATCCAGAAATGATTGAAGCTACTGACTGAATGAAAGGAGCTGGCATCTCACTCTCTTTGAATCTTCTTTATCATGCTAAGAGGAGCAGGAAAAAGCAAAAAATTTCAGAATTGCACCTTGCAATGCGGAGAAATTACAGTTTGTGCATTTACAATATTCATTGATTTTTGCCATTGAAAAACATCATGTTATTCATATACCAGAAATGTTTGAAGCTACTGACTGAATGAAAGGAGCTGGCATCTCACTCTCTTTGAATCTTCTTTATCATGCTAAGAGGAGCAGGAAAAAGCAAAAAATTTCAGAATTGCACCTTGCAATGTGGAGAAATTACTGTTTGTGCATTTACAATATTCATTGATTTTTACCATTGAAAAACGTCCAGAAATGATTGAAGCTACTGACTGAATGAAAGTAGCTGGCATCTCACTCTCTTTGAATCTTCTTTATCATGCTAAGAGGAGCAGGAAAAAGCAAAAAATTTCAGACTTGCACCTTGCAATGCGGAGAAATTACTGTTTGTGCATTTACAATATTCATTGATTTTTGCCATTGAAAAACATTATGTTATTCATATACCAGAAATGTTTGAAGCTACTGACTGAATGAAAGTAGCTGGCATCTCACTCTCTTTGAATCTTCTTTATCATGCTAAGAGGAGCAGGAAAAATCAAAAAATTTCAGAATTGCACCTTGCAATGCGGAGAAATTACTGTTTGTGCATTTACAATATTCATTGATTTTTGCCATTGAAAAACGTCCAGAAATGATTGAAGCTACTGACTGAATGAAAGGAGCTGGCATCTCACTCTCTTTGAATCTTCTTTATCATGCTAAGAGGAGCAGGAAAAAGCAAAAAATTTCAGAATTGCACCTTGCAATGCGGAGAAATTACTGTTTGTGCATTTACAATATTCATTGATTTTTGCCATTGAAAAACATCATGTTATTCATATACCAGAAATGATTGAAGCTACTGACTGAATGAAAGGAGCTGGCATCTCACTCTCTTTGAATCTTCTTTATCATGCTAAGAGGAGCAGGAAAAAGTAAAAAATTTCAGAATTGCACCTTGCAATGCGGAGAAATTACTGTTTGTGCATTTATAATATTCAATGATTTTTGCCATTGAAAAACGTCCAGAAATGATTGAAGCTACTGACTGAACGAAAGGAGCTGGCATCTCACTCTCTTTGAATCTTCTTTATCATGCTAAGAGGAGCAGGAAAAAGCAAAAAATTTCAGAATTGCACCTTGCAATGCAGAGAAATTACTGTTTGTGCATTTACAATATTCATTGATTTTTGCCATTGAAAAACGTCCAGAAATGATTGAAGCTACTGACTGAATGAAAGGAGCTGGCATCTCACTCTCTTTGAATCTTCTTTATCATGCTAAGAGGAGCAGGAAAAAGCAAAAAATTTCAGAATTGCACCTTGCAATGCGGAGAAATTACTGTTTGTGCATTTACAATATTCATTGATTTTTGCCATTGAAAAACATCATGTTATTCATATACCAGAAATGTTTGAAGCTACTGACTGAATGAAAGGAGCTGACATCTCACTCTCTTTGAATCTTCTTTATCATGCTAAGAGGAGCAGGAAAAAGCAAAAAATTTCAGAATTGCACCTTGCAATGCAGAGAAATTACTGTTTGTGCATTTACAATATTCATTGATTTTTGCCATTGAAAAACGTCCAGAAATGATTGAAGCTACTGACTGAATGAAAGGAGCTGGCATCTCACTCTCTTTGAATCTTCTTTATCATGCTAAGAGGAGCAGGAAAAAGCAAAAAATTTCAGAATTGCACCTTGCAATGCGGAGAAATTACTGTTTGTGCATTTACAATATTCATTGATTTTTGCCATTGAAAAACATCATGTTATTCATATACCAGAAATGTTTGAAGCTACTGACTGAATGAAAGGAGCTGGCATCTCACTCTCTTTGAATCTTCTTTATCATGCTAAGAGGAGCAGGAAAAAGCAAAAAATTTCAGAATTGCACCTTGCAATGCGGAGAAATTACTGTTTGTGCATTTACAATATTCATTGATTTTTGCCATTGAAAAACATCATGTTATTCATATACCAGAAATGTTTGAAGCTACTGACTGAATGAAAGGAGCTGGCATCTCACTCTCTTTGAATCTTCTTTATCATGCTAAGAGGAGCAGGAAAAAGCAAAAAATTTCAGAATTGCACCTTGCAATGTGGAGAAATTACTGTGCATTTACAATATTCATTGATTTTTACCATTGAAAAACGTCCAGAAATGATTGAAGCTACTGACTGAATGAAAGTAGCTGGCATCTCACTCTCTTTGAATCTTCTTTATCATGCTAAGAGGAGCAGGAAAAAGCAAAAAATTTCAGACTTGCACCTTGCAATGCGGAGAAATTACTGTTTGTGCATTTACAATATTCATTGATTTTTGACATTGAAAAACATCATGTTATTCATATACCAGAAATGTTTGAAGCTACTGACTGAATGAAAGGAGCTGGCATCTCACTCTCTTTGAATCTTCTTTATCATGCTAAGCGGAGCAGGAAAAAGCAAAAAATTTCAGAATTGCACCTTGCAATGCGGAGAAATTACTGTTTGTGCATTTACAATATTCATTGATTTTTGCCATTGAAAAACGTCCAGAAATGATTGAAAGTACTGACTGAATGAAAGGAGCTGGCATCTCACTCTCTTTGAATCTTCTTTATCATGCTAAGAGGAGCAGGAAAAAGCAAAAAATTTCAGAATTGCACCTTGCAATGCAGAGAAATTACTGTTTGTGCATTTACAATATTCATTGATTTTTGCCATTGAAAAACGTCCAGAAATGATTGAAGCTACTGACTGAATGAAAGGAGCTGGCATCTCACTCTCTTTGAATCTTCTTTATCATGCTAAGAGGAGCAGGAAAAAGTAAAAAATTTCAGAATTGCACCTTGCAATGCGGAGAAATTACAGTTTGTGCATTTACAATATTCATTGATTTTTGCCATTGAAAAACATCCAGAAATGATTGAAGCTACTGACTGAATGAAAGGAGCTGGCATCTCACTCTCTTTGAATCTTCTTTATCATGCTAAGAGGAGCAGGAAAAAGCAAAAAATTTCAGAATTGCACCTTGCAATGCGGAGAAATTACTGTTTGTGCATTTACAATATTCATTGATTTTTGCCATTGAAAAACATCATGTTATTCATATACCAGAAATGTTTGAAGCTACTGACTGAATGAAAGGAGCTGGCATCTCACTCTCTTTGAATCTTCATTATCATGCTAAGAGGAGCAGGAAAAAGCAAAAAATTTCAGAATTGCACCTTGCAATGTGGAGAAATTACTGTTTGTGCATTTACAATATTCATTGATTTTTAACATTGAAAAACGTCCAGAAATGATTGAATCTACTGACTGAATGAAAGTAGCTGGCATCTCACTCTCTTTGAATCTTCTTTATCATGCTAAGAGGAGCAGGAAAAAGCAAAAAATTTCAGACTTGCACCTTGCAATGCGGAGAAATTACTGTTTGTGCATTTACAATATTCATTGATTTTTGCCATTGAAAAACATCATGTTATTCATATACCAGAAATGTTTGAAGCTACTGACTGAATGAAAGGAGCTGGCATCTCACTCTCTTTGAATCTTCTTTATCATGCTAAGAGGAGCAGGAAAAAGCAAAAAATTTCAGAATTGCACCTTGCAATGCGGAGAATTTACTGTTTGTGCATTTACAATATTCATTGATTTTTGCCATTGAAAACATCATGTTATTCAAATACCAGAAATGTTTGAAGCTACTGACTGAATGAAAGGAGCTGGCATCTCACTCTCTTTGAATCTTCTTTATCATGCTAAGAGGAGCAGGAAAAAGCAAAAAATTTCAGAATTGCACCTTGCAATGTGGAGAAATTACTGTTTGTGCATTTACAATATTCATTGATTTTTACCATTGAAAAACGTCCAGAAATGATTGAAGCTACTGACTGAATGAAAGTAGCTGGCATCTCACTCTCTTTGAATCTTCTTTATCATGCTAAGAGGAGCAGAAAAAGCAAAAAATTTCAGACTTGCACCTTGCAATGCGGAGAAATTGCTGTTTGTGCATTTACAATAATCATTGATTTTTGCCATTGAAAAACATCATGTTATTCATATACCAGAAATGTTTGAAGCTACTGACTGAATGAAAGGAGCTGGCATCTCACTCTCTTTGAATCTTCTTTATCATGCTAAGAGGAGCAGGAAAAAGCAAAAAATTTCAGAATTGCACCTTGCAATGCGGAGAAATTACTGTTTGTGCATTTACAATATTCATTGATTTTTGCCATTGAAAAACGTCCAGAAATGATTGAAGCTACTGACTGAATGAAAGGAGCTGGCATCTCACTCTCTTTGAATCTTCTTTATCATGCTAAGAGGAGCAGGAAAAAGCAAAAAATTTCAGAATTGCACCTTGCAATGCGGAGAAATTACTGTTTGTGCATTTACAATATTCATTGATTTTTGCCATTGAAAAACGTCCAGAAATGATTGAAAGTACTGACTGAATGAAAGGAGCTGGCATCTCACTCTCTTTGAATCTTCTTTATCATGCTAAGCGGAGCAGGAAAAAGCAAAAAATTTCAGAATTGCACCTTGCAATGCGGAGAAATTACTGTTTGTGCATTTACAATATTCATTGATTTTTGCCATTGAAAAACGTCCAGAAATGATTGAAGCTACTGACTGAATGAAAGGAGCTGGCATCTCACTCTCTTTGAATCTTCTTTATCATGCTAAGAGGAGCAGGAAAAAGTAAAAAATTTCAGAATTGCACCTTGCAATGCGGAGAAATTACAGTTTGTGCATTTACAATATTCATTGATTTTTGCCATTGAAAAACATCCAGAAATGATTGAAGCTACTGACTGAATGAAAGGAGCTGGCATCTCACTCTCTTTGAATCTTCTTTATCATGCTAAGAGGAGCAGGAAAAAGCAAAAAATTTCAGAATTGCACCTTGCAATGCGGAGAAATTACTGTTTGTGCATTTACAATATTCATTGATTTTTGCCATTTAAAAACATCATGTTATTCATATACCAGAAATGTTTGAAGCTACTGACTGAATGAAAGGAGCTGGCATCTCACTCTCTTTGAATCTTCATTATCATGCTAAGAGGAGCAGGAAAAAGCAAAAAATTTCAGAATTGCACCTTGCAATGTGGAGAAATTACTGTTTGTGCATTTACAATATTCATTGATTTTTAACATTGAAAAACATCCAGAAATGATTGAATCTACTGACTGAATGAAAGTAGCTGGCATCTCACTCTCTTTGAATCTTCTTTATCATGCTAAGAGGAGCAGGAAAAAGCAAAAAATTTCAGACTTGCACCTTGCAATGCGGAGAAATTACTGTTTGTGCATTTACAATATTCATTGATTTTTGCCATTGAAAAACATCATGTTATTCATATACCAAAAATGTTTGAAGCTACTGACTGAATGAAAGGAGCTGGCATCTCACTCTCTTTGAATCTTCTTTATCATGCTAAGAGGAGCAGGAAAAAGCAAAAAATTTCAGAATTGCACCTTGCAATGCGGAGAATTTACTGTTTGTGCATTTACAATATTCATTGATTTTTGCCATTGAAAACATCATGTTATTCATATACCAGAAATGTTTGAAGCTACTGACTGAATGAAAGGAGCTGGCATCTCACTCTCTTTGAATCTTCTTTATCATGCTAAGAGGAGCAGGAAAAAGCAAAAAATTTCAGAATTGCACCTTGCAATGTGGAGAAATTACTGTTTGTGCATTTACAATATTCATTGATTTTTACCATTGAAAAACGTCCAGAAATGATTGAAGCTACTGACTGAATGAAAGTAGCTGGCATCTCACTCTCTTTGAATCTTCTTTATCATGCTAAGAGGAGCAGGAAAAAGCAAAAAATTTCAGACTTGCACCTTGCAATGCGGAGAAATTACTGTTTGTGCATTTACAATATTCATTGATTTTTGCCATTGAAAAACATCATGTTATTCATATACCAGAAATGTTTGAAGCTACTGACTGAATGAAAGGAGCTGGCATCTCACTCTCTTTGAATCTTCTTTATCATGCTAAGAGGAGCAGGAAAAAGCAAAAAATTTCAGAATTGCACCTTGCAATGCGGAGAAATTACTGTTTGTGCATTTACAATATTCATTGATTTTTGCCACTGAAAAACGTCCAGAAATGATTGAAGCTACTGACTGAATGAAAGGAGCTGGCATCTCACTCTCTTTGAATCTTCTTTATCATGCTAAGAGGAGCAGGAAAAAGCAAAAAATTTCAGAATTGCACCTTGCAATGCGGAGAAATTACTGTTTGTGCATTTACAATATTCATTGATTTTTGCCATTGAAAAACGTCCAGAAATGATTGAAGCTACTGACTGAATGAAAGGAGCTGGCATCTCACTCTCTTTGAATCTTCTTTATCATGCTAAGAGGAGCAGGAAAAAGCAAAAAATTTCACAATTGCACCTTGCAATGCGGAGAAATTACTGTTTGTGCATTTACAATATTCATTGATTTTTGCCATTGAAAAACATGTTATTCATATACCAGAAATGTTTGAAGCTACTGACTGAATGAAAGAAGCTGGCACCTCACTCTCTTTGAATCTTCTTTATCATGCTAAGAGGAGCAGGAAAAAGCAAAAAATTTCAGAATTGCACCTTGCAATGCGGAGAAATTACTGTTTGTGCATTTACAATATTCATTGATTTTTGCCATTGAAAAACATCATGTTATTCATATACCAGAAATGATTGAAGCTACTGACTGAATGAAAGTAGCTGGCATCTCACTCTCTTTGAATCGTCTTTATCATGCTAAGAGGAGCAGGAAAAAGCAAAAAATTTCAGAATTGCACCTTGCAATGCGGAGAAATTACTGTTTGTGCATTTACAATATTCATTGATTTTTGCAATTGAAAAACGTCCAGAAATGATTGAAGCTACTGACTGAATGAAAGGAGCTGGCAACTCACTCTCTTTGAATCATGTTTATCATGCTAAGAGGAGCAGGAAAAAGCAAAAAATTTCAGAATTGCACCTTGCAATGCGGAGAAATTACTGTTTGTGCATTTACAATATTCATTGATTTTTGCCATTGAAAAACGTCCAGAAATGATTGAAGCTACTGACTGAATGAAAGGAGCTGGCATCTCACTCTCTTTGAATCTTCTTTATCATGCTAAGAGGAGCAGGAAAAAGCAAAAAATTTCAGAATTGCACCTTGCAATGCGGAGAAATTACTGTTTGTGCATTTACAATATTCATTAATTTTTGCCATTGAAAAACATCATGTTATTCATATACCAGAAATGATTGAAGCTACTGACTGAATGAAAGGAGCTGGCATCTCACTCTCTTTGAATCTTCTTTATCATGCTAAGAGGAGCAGGAAAAAGCAAAAAATTTCAGAATTGCACCTTGCAATGCGGAGAAATTACTGTTTGTGCATTTACAATATTCATTCATTTTTGCCATTGAAAAACGTCCAGAAATGATTTAAGCTACTGAATGAATGAAAGGAGCTGGCATCTCACTCTCTTTGAATCTTCTTTATCATGCTAAGAGGAGCAGGAAAAAGCAAAAAATTTCAGAATTGCACCTTGCAATGCGGAGAAATTACTGTTTGTGCATTTACAATATTCATTGATTTTTGCCATTGAAAAACGTCCAGAAATGATTGAAGCTACTGACTGAATGAAAGGAGCTGGCATCTCACTCTCTTTGAATCTTGTTTATCATGCTAAGAGGAGCAGGAAAAAGCAAAAAATTTCAGAATTGCACCTTGCAATGCGGAGAAATTACTGTTTGTGCATTTACAATATTCATTGATTTTTGCCATTGAAAAACGTCCAGAAATGATTGAAGCTACTGACTGAATGAAAGGAGCTGGCATCTCACTCTCTTTGAATCTTCTTTATCATGCTAAGAGGAGCAGGAAAAAGCAAAAAATTTCAGAATTGCACCTTGCAATGCGGAGAAATTACTGTTTGTGCATTTACAATATTCATTGATTTTTGCCATTGAAAAACATCATGTTATTCATATACCAGAAATGATTGAAGCTACTGACTGAATGAAAGGAGCTGGCATCTCACTCTCTTTGAATCTTCTTTATCATGCTAAGAGGAGCAGGAAAAAGTAAAAAATTTCAGAATTGCACCTTGCAATGCGGAGAAATTACTGTTTGTGCATTTATAATATTCAATGATTTTTGCCATTGAAAAACGTCCAGAAATGATTGAAGCTACTGACTGAACGAAAGGAGCTGGTATCTCACTCTCTTTGAATCTTCTTTATCATGCTAAGAGGAGCAGGAAAAAGCAAAAAATTTCAGAATTGCACCTTGCAATGCGGAGAAATTACTGTTTGTGCATTTACAATATTCATTGATTTTTGCCATTGAAAAACGTCCAGAAATGATTGAAGCTACTGACTGAATGAAAGGAGCTGGCATCTCACTCTCTTTGAATCTTCTTTATCATGCTAAGAGGAGCAGGAAAAAGCAAAAAATTTCAGAATTGCACCTTGCAATGCGGAGAAATTACTGTTTGTGCATTTACAATATTCATTGATTTTTGCCATTGAAAAACATCATGTTATTCATATACCAGAAATGTTTGAAGCTAATGACTGAATGAAAGGAGCTGACATCTCACTCTCTTTGAATCTTCTTTATCATGCTAAGAGGAGCAGGAAAAAGCAAAAAATTTCAGAATTGCACCTTGCAATGCGGAGAAATTACTGTTTGTGCATTTACAATATTCATTGATTTTTGCCATTGAAAAACGTCCAGAAATGATTGAAGCTACTGACTGAATGAAAGGAGCTGGCTTCTCACTCTCTTTGAATCTTCTTTATCATGCTAAGAGGAGCAGGAAAAAGCAAAAAATTTCAGAATTGCACCTTGCAATGCGGAGAAATTACTGTTTGTGCATTTACAATATTCATTGATTTTTGCCATTGAAAAACATCATGTTATTCATATACCAGAAATGTTTGAAGCTACTGACTGAATGAAAGGAGCTGGCATCTCACTCTCTTTGAATCTTCTTTATCATGCTAAGAGGAGCAGGAAAAAGCAAAAAATTTCAGAATTGCACCTTGCAATGCGGAGAAATTACTGTTTGTGCATTTACAATATTCATTGATTTTTGCCATTGAAAAACATCATGTTATTCATATATCAGAAATGTTTGAAGCTGCTGACTGAATGAAAGGAGCTGGCATCTCACTCTCTTTGAATCTTCTTTATCATGCTAAGAGGAGCAGGAAAAAGCAAAAAATTTCAGAATTGCACCTTGCAATGTGGAGAAATTACTGTTTGTGCATTTACAATATTCATTGATTTTTACCATTGAAAAACGTCCAGAAATGATTGAAGCTACTGACTGAATGAAAGTAGCTGGCATCTCACTCTCTTTGAATCTTCTTTATCATGCTAAGAGGAGCAGGAAAAAGCAAAAAATTTCAGACTTGCACCTTGCAATGCGGAGAAATTACTGTTTGTGCATTTACAATATTCATTGATTTTTGCCATTGAAAAACATCATGTTATTCATATACCAGAAATGTTTGAAGCTACTGACTGAATGAAAGGAGCTGGCATCTCACTCTCTTTGAATCTTCTTTATCATGCTAAGAGGAGCAGGAAAAAGCAAAAAATTTCAGAATTGCACCTTGCAATGCGGAGAAATTACTGTTTGTGCATTTACAATATTCATTGATTTTTGCCATTGAAAAACGTCCAGAAATGATTGAAGCTACTGACTGAATGAAAGGAGCTGGCATCTCTCTCTCTTTGAATCTTCTTTATCATGCTAAGAGGAGCAGGAAAAAGCAAAAAATTTCAGAATTGCACCTTGCAATGCGGAGAAATTACTGTTTGTGCATTTACAATATTCATTGATTTTTGCCATTGAAAAACGTCCAGAAATGATTGAAGCTACTGACTGAATGAAAGGAGCTGGCATCTCACTCTCTTTGAATCTTCTTTATCATGCTAAGAGGAGCAGGAAAAAGCAAAAAATTTCAGAATTGCACCTTGCAATGCGGAGAAATTACTGTTTGTGCATTTACAATATTCATTGATTTTTGCCATTGAAAAACATGTTATTCATATACCAGAAATGTTTGAAGCTACTGACTGAATGAAAGGAGCTGGCACCTCACTCTCTTTGAATCTTCTTTATCATGCTAAGAGGAGCGGGAAAAAGCAAAAAATTTCAGAATTGCACCTTGCAATGCGGAGAAATTACTGTTTGTGCATTTACAATATTCATTGATTTTTGCCATTGAAAAACATCCAGAAATGATTGAAGGTACTGACTGAATGAAAGGAGCTGGCATCTCACTCTCTTTGAATCTTCTTTATCATGCTAAGAGGAGCAGGAAAAAGCAAAAAATTTCAGAATTGCACCTTGCAATGCGGAGAAATTACTGTTTGTGCATTTACAATATTCATTGATTTTTGCCATTGAAAAACGTCCAGAAATGATTGAAGCTACTGACTGAATGAAAGGAGCTGGCATCTCACTCTCTTTGAATCTTCTTTATCATGCTAAGAGGAGCAGGAAAAAGCAAAACATTTCAGAATTGCACCTTGCAATGCGGAGAAATTACAGTTTGTGCATTTACAATATTCATTGATTTTTGCCATTGAAAAACATCCAGAAATGATTGAAGCTACTGACTGAATGAAAGGAGCTGGCATCTCACTCTCTTTGAATCTTCTTTATCATGCTAAGAGGAGCAGGAAAAAGCAAAAAATTTCAGAATAGCACCTTGCAGTGCGGAGAAATTACTGTTTGTGCATTTACAATATTCATTGATTTTTGCCATTGAAAAACATCATGTTATTCATATACCAGAAATGTTTGAAGCTACTGACTGAATGAAAGGAGCTGGCATCTCACTCTCTTTGAATCTTCTTTATCATGCTAAGAGGAGCAGGAAAAAGCAAAAAATTTCAGAATTGCACCTTGCAATGTGCAGAAATTACTGTTTGTGCATTTACAATATTCATTGATTTTTACCATTGAAAAACGTCCAGAAATGATTGAAGCTACTGACTGAATGAAAGTAGCTGGCATCTCACTCTCTTTGAATCTTCTTTATCATGCTAAGAGGAGCAGACAAAAGCAAAAAATTTCAGACTTGCACCTTGCAATGCGGAGAAATTACTGTTTGTGCATTTACAATATTCATTGATTTTTGCCATTGAAAAACATCATGTTATTCATATACCAGAAATGTTTGAAGCTACTGACTGAATGAAAGGAGCTGGCATCTCACTCTCTTTGAATCTTCTTTATCATGCTAAGAGGAGCAGGAAAAAGCAAAAAATTTCAGAATTGCACCTTGCAATGCGGAGAAATTACTGTTTGTGCATTTACAATATTCATTGATTTTTGCGATTGAAAAACATCATGTTATTCATATACCAGAAATGTTTGAAGCTACTGACTGAATGAAAGGAGCTGGCATCTCACTCTCTTTGAATCTTCTTTATCATGCTAAGAGGAGCAGGAAAAAGCAAAAAATTTCAGAATTGCACCTTGCAATGTGGAGAAATTACTGTTTGTGCATTTACAATATTCATTGATTTTTACCATTGAAAAACGTCCAGAAATGATTGAAGCTACTGACTGAATGAAAGTAGCTGTCATCTCACTCTCTTTGAATCTTCTTTATCATGCTAAGAGGAGCAGGAAAAAGCAAAAAATTTCAGACTTGCACCTTGCAATGCGGAGAAATTACTGTTTGTGCATTTACAATATTCATTGATTTTTGCCATTGAAAAACATCATGTTATTCATATACCAGAAATGTTTGAAGCTACTGACTGAATGAAAGGAGCTGGCATCTCACTCTCTTTGAATCTTCTTTATCATGCTAAGAGGAGCAGGAAAAAACAAAAAATTTCAGAATTGCACCTTGCAATGCGGAGAAATTACTGTTTGTGCATTTACAATATTCATTGATTTTTGCCATTGAAAAACATCATGTTATTCATATACCAGAAATGATTGAAGCTACTGACTGAATGAAAGGAGCTGGCATCTCACTCTCTTTGAATCTTCTTTATCATGCTAAGAGGAGCAGGAAAAAGTAAAAAATTTCAGAATTGCACCTTGCAATGCGGAGAAATTACTGTTTGTGCATTTATAATATTCAATGATTTTTGCTATTGAAAAACGTCCAGAAATGATTGAAGCTACTGACTGAACGAAAGGAGCTGGCATCTCACTCTCTTTGAATCTTCTTTATCATGCTAAGAGGAGCAGGAAAAAGCAAAAAATTTCAGAATTGCACCTTGCAATGCGGAGAAATTACTGTTTGTGCATTTACAATATTCATTGATTTTTGCCATTGAAAAACATCATGTTATTCATATACCAGAAATGTTTGAAGCTACTGACTGAATGAAAGGAGCTGACATCTCACTCTCTTTGAATCTTCTTTATCATGCTAAGAGGAGCAGGAAAAAGCAAAAAATTTCAGAATTGCACCTTGCAATGCGGAGAAATTACTGTTTGTGCATTTACAATATTCATTGATTTTTGCCATTGAAAAACGTCCAGAAATGATTGAAGCTACTGACTGAATGAAAGGAGCTGGCATCTCACTCTCTTTGAATCTTCTTTATCATGCTAAGAGGAGCAGGAAAAAGCAAAAAATTTCAGAATTGCACCTTGCAATGCGGAGAAATTACTGTTTGTGCATTTACAATATTCATTGATTTTTGCCATTGAAAAACATGTTATTCATATACCAGAAATGTTTGAAGCTACTGACTGAATGAAAGGAGCTGGCACCTCACTCTCTTTGAATCTTCTTTATCATGCTAAGAGGAGCGGGAAAAAGCAAAAAATTTCAGAATTGCACCTTGCAATGCGGAGAAAT
The DNA here is from genome assembly GCF_046119375.1 of Phyllobates terribilis. Classification (NCBI taxonomy): domain Eukaryota; kingdom Metazoa; phylum Chordata; class Amphibia; order Anura; family Dendrobatidae; genus Phyllobates; species Phyllobates terribilis. Next base: position 508,010 of record NW_027363655.1, on the reverse strand, counting down.
TACTGTTTGTGCATTTATAATATTCAATGATTTTTGCCATTGAAAAACGTCCAGAAATGATTGAAGCTACTGACTGAACGAAAGGAGCTGGCATCTCACTCTCTTTGAATCTTCTTTATCATGCTAAGAGGAGCAGGAAAAAGCAAAAAATTTCAGAATTGCACCTTGCAATGCGGAGAAATTACTGTTTGTGCATTTACAATATTCATTGATTTTTGCCATTGAAAAACATCCAGAAATGATTGAAGCTACTGACTGAATGAAAGGAGCTGGCATCTCACTCTCTTTGAATCTTCTTTATCATGCTAAGAGGAGCAGGAAAAAGCAAAAAATTTCAGAATTGCACCTTGCAATGCGGAGAAATTACTGTTTGTGCATTTACAATATTCATTGATTTTTGCCATTGAAAAACATCATGTTATTCATATACTAGAAATGTTTGAAGCTACTGACTGAATGAAAGGAGCTGACATCTCACTCTCTTTGAATCTTCTTTATCATGCTAAGAGGAGCAGGAAAAAGCAAAAAATTTCAGAATTGCACCTTGCAATGCGGAGAAATTACAGTTTGTGCATTTACAATATTCATTGATTTTTGCCATTGAAAAACATCCAGAAATGATTGAAGCTACTGACTGAATGAAAGGAGCTGGCATCTCACTCTCTTTGAATCTTCTTTATCATGCTAAGAGGAGCAGGAAAAAGCAAAAAATTTCAGAATAGCACCTTGCAATGCGGAGAAATTACTGTTTGTGCATTTACAATATTCATTGATTTTTGCCATTGAAAAACATCATGTTATTCATATACCAGAAATGTTTGAAGCTACTGACTGAATGAAAGGAGCTGGCATCTCACTCTCTTTGAATCTTCTTTATCATGCTAAGAGGAGCAGGAAAAAGCAAAAAATTTCAGAATTGCACCTTGCAATGTGGAGAAATTACTGTTTGTGCATTTACAATATTCATTGATTTTTACCATTGAAAAATGTCCAGAAATGATTGAAGCTACTGACTGAATGAAAGTAGCTGGCATCTCACTCTCTTTGAATCTTCTTTATCATGCTAAGAGGAGCAGGAAAAAGCAAAAAATTTCAGACTTGCACCTTGCAATGCGGAGAAATTACTGTTTGTGCATTTACAATATTCATTGATTTTTGCCATTGAAAAACATCATGTTATTCATATACCAGAAATGTTTGAAGCTACTGACTGAATGAAAGGAGCTGGCATCTCACTCTCTTTGAATCTTCTTTATCATGCTAAGAGGAGCAGGAAAAAGCAAAAAATTTCAGAATTGCACCTTGCAATGCGGAGAAATTACTGTTTGTGCATTTACAATATTCATTGATTTTTGCCATTGAAAAACATCATGTTATTCATATACCAGAAATGTTTGAAGCTACTGACTGAATGAAAGGAGCTGGCATCTCACTCTCTTTGAATCTTCTTTATCATGCTAAGAGGAGCAGGAAAAAGCAAAAAATTTCAGAATTGCACCTTGCAATGTGGAGAAATTACTGTTTGTGCATTTACAATATTCATTGATTTTTACCATTGAAAAACGTCCAGAAATGATTGAAGCTACTGACTGAATGAAAGTAGCTGGCATCTCACTCTCTTTGAATCTTCTTTATCATGCTAAGAGGAGCAGGAAAAAGCAAAAAATTTCAGACTTGCACCTTGCAATGCGGAGAAATTACTGTTTGTGCATTTACAATATTCATTGATTTTTGCCTTTGAAAAACATCATGTTATTCATATACCAGAAATGTTTGAAGCTACTGACTGAATGAAAGGAGCTGGCATCTCACTCTCTTTGAATCTTCTTTATCATGCTAAGAGGAGCAGGAAAAAGCAAAAAATTTCAGAATTGCACCTTGCAATGCGGAGAAATTACTGTTTGTGCATTTACAATATTCATTGATTTTTGCCATTGAAAAACATCATGTTATTCATATACCAGAAATGATTGAAGCTACTGACTGAATGAAAGGAGCTGGCATCTCACTCTCTTTGAATCTTCTTTATCATGCTAAGAGGAGCAGGAAAAAGTAAAAAATTTCAGAATTGCACCTTGCAATGCGGAGAAACTACTGTTTGTGCATTTATAATATTCAATGATTTTTGCCATTGAAAAACGTCCAGAAATGATTGAAGCTACTGACTGAACGAAAGGAGCTGGCATCTCACTCTCTTTGAATCTTCTTTATCATGCTAAGAGGAGCAGGAAAAAGCAAAAAATTTCAGAATTGCACCTTGCAATGCGGAGAAATTACTGTTTGTGCATTTACAATATTCATTGATTTTTGCCATTGAAAAACATCCAGAAATGATTGAAGCTACTGACTGAATGAAAGGAGCTGGCATCTCACTCTCTTTGAATCTTCTTTATCATGCAAAGAGGAGCAGGAAAAAGCAAAAAATTTCAGAATTGCACCTTGCAATGCGGAGAAATTACTGTTTGTGCATTTACAATATTCATTGATTTTTGCCATTGAAAAACATCATGTTATTCATATACCAGAAATGTTTGAAGCTACTGACTGAATGAAAGGAGCTGACATCTCACTCTCTTTGAATCTTCTTTATCATGCTAAGAGGAGCAGGAAAAAGCAAAAAATTTCAGAATTGCACCTTGCAATGAGGAGAAATTACTGTTTGTGCATTTACAATATTCATTGATTTTTGCCATTGAAAAACGTCCAGAAATGATTGAAGCTACTGACTGAATGAAAAGAGCTGGCATCTCACTCTCTTTGAATCTTCTTTATCATGCTAAGAGGAGCAGGAAAAAGCAAAAAATTTCAGAATTGCACCTTGCAATGCGGAGAAATTACTGTTTGTGCATTTACAATATTCATTGATTTTTGCCATTGAAAAACATGTTATTCATATACCAGAAATGTTTGAAGCTACTGACTGAATGAAAGGAGCTGGCACCTCACTCTCTTTGAATCTTCTTTATCATGCTAAGAGGAGCGGGAAAAAGCAAAAAATTTCAGAATTGCACCTTGCAATGCGGAGAAATTACTGTTTGTGCATTTATAATATTCAATGATTTTTGCCATTGAAAAACGTCCAGAAATGATTGAAGCTACTGACTGAACGAAAGGAGCTGGCATCTCACTCTCTTTGAATCTTCTTTATCATGCTAAGAGGAGCAGGAAAAAGCAAAAAATTTCAGAATTGCACCTTGCAATGCGGAGAAATTACTGTTTGTGCATTTACAATATTCATTGATTTTTGCCATTGAAAAACATCCAGAAATGATTGAAGCTACTGACTGAATGAAAGGAGCTGGCATCTCACTCTCTTTGAATCTTCTTTATCATGCTAAGAGGAGCAGGAAAAAGCAAAAAATTTCAGAATTGCACCTTGCAATGCGGAGAAATTACTGTTTGTGCATTTACAATATTCATTGATTTTTGCCATTGAAAAACATCATGTTATTCATATACCAGAAATGTTTGAAGCTACTGACTGAATGAAAGGAGCTGACATCTCACTCTCTTTGAATCTTCTTTATCATGCTAAGAGGAGCAGGAAAAAGCAAAAAATTTCAGAATTGCACCTTGCAATGCGGAGAAATTACTGTTTGTGCATTTACAATATTCATTGATTTTTGCCATTGAAAAACGTCCAGAAATGATTGAAGCTACTGACTGAATGAAAGGAGCTGGCATCTCACTCTCTTTGAATCTTCTTTATCATGCTAAGAGGAGCAGGAAAAAGCAAAAAATTTCAGAATTGCACCTTGCAATGCGGAGAAATTACTGTTTGTGCATTTACAATATTCATTGATTTTTGCCATTGAAAAACATGTTATTCATATACCAGAAATGTTTGAAGCTACTGACTGAATGAAAGGAGCTGGCACCTCACTCTCTTTGAATCTTCTTTATCATGCTAAGAGCAGCGGGAAAAAGCAAAAAATTTCAGAATTGCACCTTGCAATGCGGAGAAATTACTGTTTGTGCATTTACAATATTCATTGATTTTTGCCATTGAAAAACGTCCAGAAATGATTGAAGGTACTGACTGAATGAAAGGAGCTGTCATCTCACTCTCTTTGAATCTTCTTTATCATGCTAAGAGGAGCAGGAAAAAGCAAAAAATTTCAGAATTGCACCTTGCAATGTGGAGAAATTACTGTTTGTGCATTTACAATATTCATTGATTTTTACCATTGAAAAACGTCCAGAAATGATTGAAGCTACTGACTGAATGAAAGTAGCTGGCATCTCACTCTCTTTGAATCTTCTTTATCATGCTAAGAGGAGCAGGAAAAAGCAAAAAATTTCAGACTTGCACCTTGCAATGCGGAGAAATTACTGTTTGTGCATTTACAATATTCATTGATTTTTGCCATTGAAAAACATCATGTTATTCATATACCAGAAATGTTTGAAGCTACTGACTGAATGAAAGGAGCTGGCATCTCACTCTCTTTGAATCTTCTTTATCATGCTAAGAGGAGCAGGAAAAAGTATAAAATTTCAGAATTGCACCTTGCAATGCGGAGAAATTACTGTTTGTGCATTTATAATATTCAATGATTTTTGCCATTGAAAAACGTCCAGAAATGATTGAAGCTACTGACTGAACGAAAGGAGCTGGCATCTCACTCTCTTTGAATCTTCTTTATCATGCTAAGAGGAGCAGGAAAAAGCAAAAAATTTCAGAATTGCACCTTGCAATGCGGAGAAATTACTGTTTGTGCATTTACAATATTCATTGATTTTTGCCATTGAAAAACATCCAGAAATGATTGAAGCTACTGACTGAATGAAAGGAACTGGCATCTCACTCTCTTTGAATCTTCTTTATCATGCTAAGAGGAGCAGGAAAAAGCAAAAAATTTCAGAATTGCACCTTGCAATGCGGAGAAATTACTGTTTGTGCATTTACAATATTCATTGATTTTTGCCATTGAAAAACATCATGTTATTCATATACCAGAAATGTTTGAAGCTACTGACTGAATGAAAGGAGCTGACATCTCACTCTCTTTGAATCTTCTTTATCATGCTAAGAGGAGCAGGAAAAAGCAAAAAATTTCAGAATTGCACCTTGCAATGCGGAGAAATTACTGTTTGTGCATTTACAATATTCATTGATTTTTGCCATTGAAAAACGTCCAGAAATGATTGAAGCTACTGACTGAATGAAAGGAGCTGGCATCTCACTCTCTTTGAATCTTCTTTATCATGCTAAGAGGAGCAGGAAAAAGCAAAAAATTTCAGAATTGCACCTTGCAATGCGGAGAAATTACTGTTTGTGCATTTACAATATTCATTGATTTTTGCCATTGAAAAACATGTTATTCATATACCAGAAATGTTTGAAGCTACTGACTGAATGAAAGGAGCTGGCACCTCACTCTCTTTGAATCTTCTTTATCATGCTAAGAGGAGCGGGAAAAAGCAAAAAATTTCAGAATTGCACCTTGCAATGCGGAGAAATTACTGTTTGTGCATTTATAATATTCAATGATTTTTGCCATTGAAAAACGTCCAGAAATGATTGAAGCTACTGACTGAACGAAAGGAGCTGGCATCTCACTCTCTTTGAATCTTCTTTATCATGCTAAGAGGAGCAGGAAAAAGCAAAAAATTTCAGAATTGCACCTTGCAATGCGGAGAAATTACTGTTTGTGCATTTACAATATTCATTGATTTTTGTCATTGAAAAACATCCAGAAATGATTGAAGCTACTGACTGAATGAAAGGAGCTGGCATCTCACTCTCTTTGAATCTTCTTTATCATGCTAAGAGGAGCAGGAAAAAGCAAAAAATTTCAGAATTGCACCTTGCAATGCGGAGAAATTACTGTTTGTGCATTTACAATATTCATTGATTTTTGCCATTGAAAAACATCATGTTATTCATATACCAGAAATGTTTGAAGCTACTGACTGAATGAAAAGAGCTGACATCTCACTCTCTTTGAATCTTCTTTATCATGCTAAGAGGAGCAGGAAAAAGCAAAAAATTTCAGAATTGCACCTTGCAATGCGGAGAAATTACTGTTTGTGCATTTACAATATTCATTGATTTTTGCCATTGAAAAACGTCCAGAAATGATTGAAGCTACTGACTGAATGAAAGGAGCTGGCATCTCACTCTCTTTGAATCTTCTTTATCATGCTAAGAGGAGCAGGAAAAAGCAAAAAATTTCAGAATTGCACCTTGCAATGCGGAGAAATTACTGTTTGTGCATTTACAATATTCATTGATTTTTGCCATTGAAAAACATGTTATTCATATACCAGAAATGTTTGAAGCTACTGACTGAATGAAAGGAGCTGGCACCTCACTCTCTTTGAATCTTCTTTATCATGCTAAGAGGAGCGGGAAAAAGCAAAAAATTTCAGAATTGCACCTTGCAATGCGGAGAAATTACTGTTTGTGCATTTACAATATTCATTGATTTTTGCCAATGAAAAACGTCCAGAAATGATTGAAGGTACTGACTGAATGAAAGGAGCTGGCATCTCACTCTCTTTGAATCTTCTTTATCATGCTAAGAGGAGCAGGAAAAAGCAAAAAATTTCAGAATTGCACCTTGCAATGCGGAGAAATTACTGTTTGTGCATTTACAATATTCATTGGTTTTTGCCATTGAAAAACGTCCAGAAATGATTGAAGCTACTGACTGAATGAAAGGAGCTGGCATCTCACTCTCTTTGAATCTTCTTTATCATGCTAAGAGGAGCAGGAAAAAGCAAAAAATTTCAGAATTGCACCTTGCAATGCGGAGAAATTACAGTTTGTGCATTTACAATATTCATTGATTTTTGCCATTGAAAAACATCCAGAAATGATTGAAGCTACTGACTGAATGAAAGGAGCTGGCATCTCACTCTCTTTGAATCTTCTTTATCATGCTAAGAGGAGCAGGAAAAAGCAAAAAATTTCAGAATTGCACCTTGCAATGCGGAGAAATTACTGTTTGTGCATTTACAATATTCATTGATTTTTGCCATTGAAAAACATGTTATTCATATACCAGAAATGTTTGAAGCTACTGACTGAATGAAAGGAGCTGGCATCTCACTCTCTTTGAATCTTATTTATCATGCTAAGAGGAGCAGGAAAAAGCAAAAAATTTCAGAATTGCACCTTGCAATGTGGAGAAATTACTGTTTGTGCATTTACAATATTCATTGATTTTTACCATTGAAAAACGTCCAGAAATGATTGAAGCTACTGACTGAATGAAAGTAGCTGGCATCTCACTCTCTTTGAATCTTCTTTATCATGCTAAGAGGAGCAGGAAAAAGCAAAAAATTTCAGACTTGCACCTTGCAATGCGGAGAAATTACTGTTTGTGCATTTACAATATTCATTGATTTTTGCCATTGAAAAACATCATGTTATTCATATACCAGAAATGTTTGAAGCTACTGACTGAATGAAAGGAGCTGGCATCTCACTCTCTTTGAATCTTCTTTATCATGCTAAGAGGAGCAGGAAAAAGCAAAAAATTTCAGAATTGCACCTTGCAATGCGGAGAAATTACTGTTTGTGCATTTACAATATTCATTGATTTTTGCCATTGAAAAACATCATGTTATTCATATACCAGAAATGTTTGAAGCTACTGACTGAATGAAAGGAGCTGGCATCTCACTCTCTTTGAATCTTCTTTATCATGCTAAGAGGAGCAGGAAAAAGCAAAAAATTTCAGAATTGCACCTTGCAATGTGGAGAAATTACTGTTTGTGCATTTACAATATTCATTGATTTTTACCATTGAAAAACGTCCAGAAATGATTGAAGCTACTGTCTGAATGAAAGTAGCTGGCATCTCACTCTCTTTGAATCTTCTTTATCATGCTAAGAGGAGCAGGAAAAAGCAAAAAATTTCAGACTTGCACCTTGCAATGCGGAGAAATTACTGTTTGTGCATTTACAATATTCATTGATTTTTGCCATTGAAAAACATCATGTTATTCATATACCAGAAATGTTTGAAGCTACTGACTGAATGAAAGGAGCTGGCATCTCACTCTCTTTGAATCTTCTTTATCATGCTAAGAGGAGCAGGAAAAAGCAAAAAATTTCAGAATTGCACCTTGCAATGCGGAGAAATTACTGTTTGTGCATTTACAATATTCATTGATTTTTGCCATTGAAAAACATCATGTTATTCATATACCAGAAATGATTGAAGCTACTGACTGAATGAAAGGAGCTGGCATCTCACTCTCTTTGAATCTTCTTTATCATGCTAAGAGGAGCAGGAAAAAGTAAAAAATTTCAGAATTGCACCTTGCAATGCGGAGAAATTACTGTTTGTGCATTTATAATATTCAATGATTTTTGCCATTGAAAAACGTCCAGAAATGATTGAAGCTACTGACTGAACGAAAGGAGCTGGCATCTCACTCTCTTTGAATCTTCTTTATCATGCTAAGAGGAGCAGGAAAAAGCAAAAAATTTCAGAATTGCACCTTGCAATGCGGAGAAATTACTGTTTGTGCATTTACAATATTCATTGATTTTTGCCATTGAAAAACATCCAGAAATGATTGAAGCTACTGACTGAATGAAAGGAGCTGGCATCTCACTCTCTTTGAATCTTCTTTATCATGCTAAGAGGAGCAGGAAAAAGCAAAAAATTTCAGAATTGCACCTTGCAATGCGGAGAAATTACTGTTTGTGCATTTACAATATTCATTGATTTTTGCCATTGAAAAACATCATGTTATTCATATACCAGAAATGTTTGAAGCTACTGACTGAATGAAAGGAGCTGACATCTCACTCTCTTTGAATCTTCTTTATCATGCTAAGAGGAGCAGGAAAAAGCAAAAAATTTCAGAATTGCACCTTGCAATGCGGAGAAATTACTGTTTGTGCATTTACAATATTCATTGATTTTTGCCATTGAAAAACGTCCAGAAATGATTGAAGCTACTGACTGAATGAAAGGAGCTGGCATCTCACTCTCTTTGAATCTTCTTTATCATGCTAAGAGGAGCAGGAAAAAGCAAAAAATTTCAGAATTGCACCTTGCAATGCGGAGAAATTACTGTTTGTGCATTTACAATATTCATTGATTTTTGCCATTGAAAAACATGTTATTCATATACCAGAAATGTTTGAAGCTACTGACTGAATGAAAGGAGCTGGCACCTCACTCTCTTTGAATCTTCTTTATCATGCTAAGAGGAGCGGGAAAAAGCAAAAAATTTCAGAATTGCACCTTGCAATGCGGAGAAATTACTGTTTGTGCATTTACAATATTCATTGATTTTTGCCATTGAAAAACGTCCAGAAATGATTGAAGGTACTGACTGAATGAAAGGAGCTGGCATCTCACTCTCTTTGAATCTTCTTTATCATGCTAAGAGGAGCAGGAAAAAGCAAAAAATTTCAGAATTGCACCTTGCAATGCGGAGAAATTACTGTTTGTGCATTTAAAATATTCATTGGTTTTTGCCATTGAAAAACGTCCAGAAATGATTGAAGCTACTGACTGAATGAAAGGAGCTGGCATCTCACTCTCTTTGAATCTTCTTTATCATGCTAAGAGGAGCAGGAAAAAGCAAAAAATTTCAGAATTGCACCTTGCAATGCGGAGAAATTACAGTTTGTGCATTTACAATATTCATTGATTTTTGCCATTGAAAAACATCCAGAAATGATTGAAGCTACTGACTGAATGAAAGGAGCTGGCATCTCACTCTCTTTGAATCTTCTTTATCATGCTAAGAGGAGCAGGAAAAAGCAAAAAATTTCAGAATTGCACCTTGCAATGCGGAGAAATTACTGCTTGTGCATTTACAATATTCATTGATTTTTGCCATTGAAAAACATCATGTTATTCATATACCAGAAATGTTTGTAGCTACTGACTGAATGAAAGGAGCTGGCATCTCACTCTCTTTGAATCTTCTTTATCATGCTAAGAGGAGCAGGAAAAAGCAAAAAATTTCAGAATTGCACCTTGCAATGTGGAGAAATTACTGTTTGTGCATTTACAATATTCATTGATTTTTACCATTGAAAAACGTCCAGAAATGATTGAAGCTACTGACTGAATGAAAGTAGCTGGCATCTCACTCTCTTTGAATCTTCTTTATCATGCTAAGAGGAGCAGGAAAAAGCAAAAAATTTCAGACTTGCACCTTGCAATGCGGAGAAATTACTGTTTGTGCATTTACAATATTCATTGATTTTTGCCATTGAAAAACATCATGTTATTCATATACCAGAAATGTTTGAAGCTACTGACTGAATGAAAGGAGCTGGCATCTCACTCTCTTTGAATCTTCTTTATCATGCTAAGAGGAGCAGGAAAAAGCAAAAAATTTCAGAATTGCACCTTGCAATGTGGAGAAATTACTGTTTGTGCATTTACAATATTCATTGATTTTTACCATTGAAAAACGTCCAGAAATGATTGAAGCTACTGACTGAATGAAAGTAGCTGGCATCTCACTCTCTTTGAATCTTCTTTATCATGCTAAGAGGAGCAGGAAAAAGCAAAAAATTTCAGACTTGCACCTTGCAATGCTGAGAAATTACTGTTTGTGCATTTACAATATTCATTGATTTTTGCCATTGAAAAACATCATGTTATTCATATACCAGAAATGATTGAAGCTACTGACTGAATGAAAGGAGCTGGCATCTCACTCTCTTTGAATCTTCTTTATCATGCTAAGAGGAGCAGGAAAAAGTAAAAAAAATTTCAGAATTGCACCTTGCAATGCGGAGAAATTACTGTTTGTGCATTTATAATATTCAATGATTTTTGCCATTGAAAAACGTCCAGAAATGATTGAAGCTACTGACTGAACGAAAGGAGCTGGCATCTCACTCTCTTTGAATCTTCTTTATCATGCTAAGAGGAGCAGGAAAAAGCAAAAAATTTCAGAATTGCACCTTGCAATGCGGAGAAATTACTGTTTGTGCATTTACAATATTCATTGATTTTTGCCATTGAAAAACATCATGTTATTCATATACCAGAAATGTTTGAAGCTACTGACTGAATGAAAGGAGCTGACATCTCACTCTCTTTGAATCTTCTTTATCATGCTAAGAGGAGCAGGAAAAAGCAAAAAATTTCAGAATTGCACCTTGCAATGCGGAGAAATTACTGTTTGTGCATTTACAATATTCATTGATTTTTGCCATTGAAAAACATCCAGAAATGATTGAAGCTACTGACTGAATGAAAGGAGCTGGCATCTCACTCTCTTTGAATCTTCTTTATCATGCTAAGAGGAGCAGGAAAAAGCAAAAAATTTCAGAATTGCACCTTGCAATGCGGAGAAATTACTGTTTGTGCATTTACAATATTCATTGATTTTTGCCGTTGAAAAACATCATGTTATTCATATACCAGAAATGTTTGAAGCTACTGACTGAATGAAAGGAGCTGGCATCTCACTCTCTTTGAATCTTCTTTATCATGCTAAGAGGAGCAGGAAAAAGCAAAAAATTTCAGAATTGCACCTTGCAATGCGGAGAAATTACTGTTTGTGCATTTACAATATTCATTGATTTTTGCCATTGAAAAACGTCCAGAAATGATTGAAGTTACTGACTGAATGAAAGGAGCTGGCATCTCACTCTCTTTGAATCTTCTTTATCATGCTAAGAGGAGCAGGAAAAAGCAAAAAATTTCAGAATTGCACCTTGCAATGCGGAGAAATTACTGTTTGTGCATTTACAATATTCATTGGTTTTTGCCATTGAAAAACGTCCAGAAATGATTGAAGCTACTGACTGAATGAAAGGAGCTGGCATCTCACTCTCTTTGAATCTTCTTTATCATGCTAAGAGGAGCAGGAAAAAGCAAAAAATTTCAGAATTGCACCTTGCAATGCGGAGAAATTACAGTTTGTGCATTTACAATATTCATTGATTTTTGCCATTGAAAAACATCCAGAAATGATTGAAGCTACTGACTGAATGAAAGGAGCTGGCATCTCACTCTCTTTGAATCTTCTTTATCATGCTAAGAGGAGCAGGAAAAAGCAAAAAATTTCAGAATTGCACCTTGCAATGCGGAGAAATTACTGTTTGTGCATTTACAATATTCATTGATTTTTGCCATTGAAAAACATCATGTTATTCATATACCAGAAATGTTTGAAGCTACTGACTGAATGAAAGGAGCTGGCATCTCACTCTCTTTGAATCTTCTTTATCATGCTAAGAGGAGCAGGAAAAAGCAAAAAATTTCAGAATTGCACCTTGCAATGCGGAGAAATTACTGTTTGTGCATTTACAATATTCATTGATTTTTGCCATTGAAAAACATCATGTTATTCATATACCAGAAATGATTGAAGCTACTGACTGAATGAAAGGAGCTGGCATCTCACTCTCTTTGAATCTTCTTTATCATGCTAAGAGGAGCAGGAAAAAGTAAAAAATTTCAGAATTGCACCTTGCAATGCGGAGAAATTACTGTTTGTGCATTTATAATATTCAATGATTTTTGCCATTGAAAAACGTCCAGAAATGATTGAAGCTACTGACTGAACGAAAGGAGCTGGCATCTCACTCTCTTTGAATCTTCTTTATCATGCTAAGAGGAGCAGGAAAATGCAAAAAATTTCAGAATTGCACCTTGCAATGCGGAGAAATTACTGTTTGTGCATTTACAATATTCATTGATTTTTGCCATTGAAAAACATCCAGAAATGATTGAAGCTACTGACTGAATGAAAGGAGCTGGCATCTCACTCTCTTTGAATCTTCTTTATCATGCTAAGAGGAGCAGGAAAAAGCAAAAAATTTCAGAATTGCACCTTGCAATGCGGAGAAATTACTGTTTGTGCATTTACAATATTCATTGATTTTTGCCATTGAAAAACATCATGTTATTCATATACCAGAAATGTTTGAAGCTACTGACTGAATGAAAGGAGCTGACATCTCACTCTCTTTGAATCTTCTTTATCATGCTAAGAGGAGCAGGAAAAAGCAAAAAATTTCAGAATTGCACCTTGCAATGCGGAGAAATTACTGTTTGTGCATTTACAATATTCATTGATTTTTGCCATTGAAAAACGTCCAGAAATGATTGAAGCTACTGACTGAATGAAAGGAGCTGGCATCTCACTCTCTTTGAATCTTCTTTATCATGCTAAGAGGAGCAGGAAAAAGCAAAAAATTTCAGAATTGCACCTTGCAATGCGGAGAAATTACTGTTTGTGCATTTACAATATTCATTGATTTTTGCCATTGAAAAACATGTTATTCATATACCAGAAATGTTTGAAGCTACTGACTGAATGAAAGGAGCTGGCACCTCACTCTCTTTGAATCTTCTTTATCATGCTAAGAGGAGCCGGAAAAAGAAAAAATTTCAGAATTGCACCTTGCAATGCGGAGAAATTACTGTTTGTGCATTTATAATATTCAATGATTTTTGCCATTGAAAAACGTCAAGAAATGATTGAAGCTACTGACTGAACGAAAGGAGCTGGCATCTCACTCTCTTTGAATCTTCTTTATCATGCTAAGAGGAGCAGGAAAAAGCAAAAAATTTCAGAATTGCACCTTGCAATGCGGAGAAATTACTGTTTGTGCATTTACAATATTCATTGATTTTTGCCATTGAAAAACATCCAGAAATGATTGAAGCTACTGACTGAATGAAAGGAGCTGGCATCTCACTCTCTTTGAATCTTCTTTATCATGCTAAGAGGAGCAGGAAAAAGCAAAAAATTTCAGAATTACACCTTGCAATGCGGAGAAATTACTGTTTGTGCATTTACAATATTCATTGATTTTTGCCATTGAAAAACATCATGTTATTCATATACCAGAAATGTTTGAAGCTACTGACTGAATGAAAAGAGCTGACATCTCACTCTCTTTGAATCTTCTTTATCATGCTAAGAGGAGCAGGAAAAAGCAAAAAATTTCAGAATTGCACCTTGCAATGCGGAGAAATTGCTGTTTGTGCATTTACAATATTCATTGATTTTTGCCATTGAAAAACGTCCAGAAATGATTGAAGCTACTGACTGAATGAAAGGAGCTGGCATCTCACTCTCTTTGAATCTTCTTTATCATGCTAAGAGGAGCAGGAAAAAGCAAAAAATTTCAGAATTGCACCTTGCAATGCGGAGAAATTACTGTTTGTGCATTTACAATATTCATTGATTTTTGCCATTGAAAAACATGTTATTCATATACCAGAAATGTTTGAAGCTACTGACTGAATGAAAGGAGCTGGCACCTCACTCTCTTTGAATCTTCTTTATCATGCTAAGAGGAGCGGGAAAAAGCAAAAAATTTCTGAATTGCACCTTGCAATGCGGAGAAATTACTGTTTGTGCATTTACAATATTCATTGATTTTTGCCATTGAAAAACGTCCAGAAATGATTGAAGGTACTGACTGAATGAAAGGAGCTGGCATCTCACTCTCTTTGAATCTTCTTTATCATGCTAAGAGGAGCAGGAAAAAGCAAAAAATTTCAGAATTGCACCTTGCAATGCGGAGAAATTACAGTTTGTGCATTTACAATATTCATTGATTTTTGCCATTGAAAAACATCCAGAAATGATTGAAGCTACTGACTGAATGAAAGGAGCTGGCATCTCACTCTCTTTGAATCTTCTTTATCATGCTAAGAGGAGCAGGAAAAAGCAAAAAATTTCAGAATTGCACCTTGCAATGCGGAGAAATTACTGTTTGTGCATTTACAATATTCATTGATTTTTGCCATTGAAAAACATCATGTTATTCATATACCAGAAATGTTTGAAGCTACTGACTGAATGAAAGGAGCTGGCATCTCACTCTCTTTGAATCTTCTTTATCATGCTAAGAGGAGCAGGAAAAAGCAAAAAATTTCAGAATTGCACCTTGCAATGTGGAGAAATTACTGTTTGTGCATTTACAATATTCATTGATTTTTACCATTGAAAAACGTCCAGAAATGATTGAAGCTACTGACTGAATGAAAGTAGCTGGCATCTCACTCTCTTTGAATCTTCTTTATCATGCTAAGAGGAGCAGGAAAAAGCAAAAAATTTCAGACTTGCACCTTGCAATGCGGAGAAATTACTGTTTGTGCATTTACAATATTCATTGATTTTTGCCATTGAAAAACATCATGTTATTCATATACCAGAAATGTTTGAAGCTACTGACTGAATGAAAGGAGCTGGCATCTCACTCTCTTTGAATCTTCTTTATCATGCTAAGAGGAGCAGGAAAAAGCAAAAAATTTCAGAATTGCACCTTGCAATGTGGAGAAATTACTGTTTGTGCATTTACAATATTCATTGATTTTTACCATTGAAAAACGTCCAGAAATGATTGAAGCTACTGACTGAATGAAAGTAGCTGGCATCTCACTCTCTTTGAATCTTCTTTATCATGCTAAGAGGAGCAGGAAAAAGCAAAAAAATTTCAGACTTGCACCTTGCAATGCGGAGAAATTACTGTTTGTGCATTTACAATATTCATTGATTTTTACCATTGAAAAACATCATGTTATTCATATACCAGAAATGTTTGAAGCTACTGACTGAATGAAAGGAGCTGGCATCTCACTCTCTTTGAATCTTCTTTATTATGCTAAGAGGAGCAGGAAAAAGCAAAAAATTTCAGAATTGCACCTTGCAATGCGGAGAAATTACTGTTTGTGCATTTACAATATTCATTGATTTTTGCCATTGAAAAACATCATGTTATTCATATACCAGAAATGATTGAAGCTACTGACTGAATGAAAGGAGCTGGCATCTCACTCTCTTTGAATCTTCTTTATCATGCTAAGAGGAGCAGGAAAAAGTAAAAAATTTCAGAATTGCACCTTGCAATGCGGAGAAATTACTGTTTGTGCATTTATAATATTCAATGATTTTTGCCATTGAAAAACGTCCAGAAATGATAGAAGCTACTGACTGAACGAAAGGAGCTGGCATCTCACTCTCTTTGAATCTTCTTTATCATGCTAAGAGGAGCAGGAAAAAGCAAAAAATTTCAGAATTGCACCTTGCAATGCGGAGAAATTACTGTTTGTGCATTTACAATATTCATTGATTTTTGCCATTGAAAAACATCCAGAAATGATTGAAGCTACTGACTGAATGAAAGGAGCTGGCATCTCACTCTCTTTGAATCTTCTTTATCATGCTAAGAGGAGCAGGAAAAAGCAAAAAATTTCAGAATTGCACCTTGCAATGCGGAGAAATTACTGTTTGTGCATTTACAATATTCATTGATTTTTGCCATTGAAAAACATCATGTTATTCATATACCAGAAATGTTTGAAGCTACTGACTGAATGAAAGGAGCTGACATCTCACTCTCTTTGAATCTTCTTTATCATGCTAAGAAGAGCAGGAAAAAGCAAAAAATTTCAGAATTGCACCTTGCAATGCGGAGAAATTACTGTTTGTGCATTTACAATATTCATTGATTTTTGCCATTGAAAAACATCCAGAAATGATTGAAGCTACTGACTGAATGAAAGGAGCTGGCATCTCACTCTCTTTGAATCTTCTTTATCATGCTAAGAGGAGCAGGAAAAAGCAAAAAATTTCAGAATTGCACCTTGCAATGCGGAGAAATTACTGTTTGTGCATTTACAATATTCATTGATTTTTGCCATTGAAAAACATCATGTTATTCATATACCAGAAATGTTTGAAGCTACTGACTGAATGAAAGGAGCTGGCATGTCACTCTCTTTGAATCTTCTTTATCATGCTAAGAGGAGCAGGAAAAAGCAAAAAATTTCAGAATTGCACCTTGCAATGCGGAGAAATTACTGTTTGTGCATTTACAATATTCATTGATTTTTGCCATTGAAAAACATCATGTTATTCATATACCAGAAATGTTTGAAGCTACTGACTGAATGAAAGGAGCTGGCATCTCACTCTCTTTGAATCTTCTTTATCATGCTAAGAGGAGCAGGAAAAAGCAAAAAATTTCAGAATTGCACCTTGCAATGTGGAGAAATTACTGTTTGTGCATTTACAATATTCATTGATTTTTACCATTGAAAAACGTCCAGAAATGATTGAAGCTACTGACTGAATGAAAGTAACTGGCATCTCACTCTCTTTGAATCTTCTTTATCATGCTAAGAGGAGCAGGAAAAAGCAAAAAATTTCAGAATTGCACCTTGCAATGCGGAGAAATTACTGTTTGTGCATTTACAATATTCATTGATTTTTGCCATTGAAAAACATCATGTTATTCATATACCAGAAATGTTTGAAGCTACTGACTGAATGAAAGGAGCTGGCATCTCACTCTCTTTGAATCTTCTTTATCATGCTAAGAGGAGCAGGAAAAAGCAAAAAATTTCAGAATTGCACCTTGCAATGCGGAGAAATTACTGTTTGTGCATTTACAATATTCATTGATTTTTGCCATTGAAAAACATCCAGAAATGATTGAAGCTACTGACTGAATGAAAGGAGCTGGCATCTCACTCTCTTTGAATCTTCTTTATCATGCTAAGAGGAGCAGGAAAAAGCAAAAAATTTCAGAATTGCACCTTGCAATGCGGAGAAATTACTGTTTGTGCATTTACAATATTCATTGATTTTTGCCATTGAAAAACATCATGTTATTCATATACCAGAAATGTTTGAAGCTACTGACTGAATGAAAGGAGCTGACATCTCACTCTCTTTGAATCTTCTTTATCATGCTAAGAGGAGCAGGAAAAAGCAAAAAATTTCAGAATTGCACCTTGCAATGCGGAGAAATTACTGTTTGTGCATTTACAATATTCATTGATTTTTGCCATTGAAAAACGTCCAGAAATGATTGAAGCTACTGACTGAATGAAAGGAGCTGGCATCTCACTCTCTTTGAATCTTCTTTATCATGCTAAGAGGAGCAGGAAAAAGCAAAAAATTTCAGAATTGCACCTTGCAATGCGGAGAAATTACTGTTTGTGCATTTACAATATTCATTGATTTTTGCCATTGAAAAACATGTTATTCATATACCAGAAATGTTTGAAGCTACTGACTGAATGAAAGGAGCTGGCACCTCACTCTCTTTGAATCTTCTTTATCATGCTAAGAGGAGCCGGAAAAAGAAAAAATTTCAGAATTGCACCTTGCAATGCGGAGAAATTACTGTTTGTGCATTTATAATATTCAATGATTTTTGCCATTGAAAAACGTCAAGAAATGATTGAAGCTACTGACTGAACGAAAGGAGCTGGCATCTCACTCTCTTTGAATCTTCTTTATCATGCTAAGAGGAGCAGGAAAAAGCAAAAAATTTCAGAATTGCACCTTGCAATGCGGAGAAATTACTGTTTGTGCATTTACAATATTCATTGATTTTTGCCATTGAAAAACATCCAGAAATGATTGAAGCTACTGACTGAATGAAAGGAGCTGGCATCTCACTCTCTTTGAATCTTCTTTATCATGCTAAGAGGAGCAGGAAAAAGCAAAAAATTTCAGAATTGCACCTTGCAATGCGGAGAAATTACTGTTTGTGCATTTACAATATTCATTGATTTTTGCCATTGAAAAACATCATGTTATTCATATACCAGAAATGTTTGAAGCTACTGACTGAATGAAAGGAGCTGACATCTCACTCTCTTTGAATCTTCTTTATCATGCTAAGAGGAGCAGGAAAAAGCAAAAAATTTCAGAATTGCACCTTGCAATGCGGAGAAATTGCTGTTTGTGCATTTACAATATTCATTGATTTTTGCCATTGAAAAACGTCCAGAAATGATTGAAGCTACTGACTGAATGAAAGGAGCTGGCATCTCACTCTCTTTGAATCTTCTTTATCATGCTAAGAGGAGCAGGAAAAAGCAAAAAATTTCAGAATTGCACCTTGCAATGCGGAGAAATTACTGTTTGTGCATTTACAATATTCATTGATTTTTGCCATTGAAAAACATGTTATTCATATACCAGAAATGTTTGAAGCTACTGACTGAATGAAAGGAGCTGGCACCTCACTCTCTTTGAATCTTCTTTATCATGCTAAGAGGAGCGGGAAAAAGCAAAAAATTTCTGAATTGCACCTTGCAATGCGGAGAAATTACTGTTTGTGCATTTACAATATTCATTGATTTTTGCCATTGAAAAACGTCCAGAAATGATTGAAGGTACTGACTGAATGAAAGGAGCTGGCATCTCACTCTCTTTGAATCTTCTTTATCATGCTAAGAGGAGCAGGAAAAAGCAAAAAATTTCAGAATTGCACCTTGCAATGCGGAGAAATTACAGTTTGTGCATTTACAATATTCATTGATTTTTGCCATTGAAAAACATCCAGAAATGATTGAAGCTACTGACTGAATGAAAGGAGCTGGCATCTCACTCTCTTTGAATCTTCTTTATCATGCTAAGAGGAGCAGGAAAAAGCAAAAAATTTCAGAATTGCACCTTGCAATGCGGAGAAATTACTGTTTGTGCATTTACAATATTCATTGATTTTTGCCATTGAAAAACATCATGTTATTCATATACCAGAAATGTTTGAAGCTACTGACTGAATGAAAGGAGCTGGCATCTCACTCTCTTTGAATCTTCTTTATCATGCTAAGAGGAGCAGGAAAAAGCAAAAAATTTCAGAATTGCACCTTGCAATGTGGAGAAATTACTGTTTGTGCATTTACAATATTCATTGATTTTTACCATTGAAAAACATCCAGAAATGATTGAAGCTACTGACTGAATGAAAGTAGCTGGCATCTCACTCTCTTTGAATCTTCTTTATCATGCTAAGAGGAGCAGGAAAAAGCAAAAAATTTCAGACTTGCACCTTGCAATGCGGAGAAATTACTGTTTGTGCATTTACAATATTCATTGATTTTTGCCATTGAAAAACATCATGTTATTCATATACCAGAAATGTTTGAAGCTACTGACTGAATGAAAGGAGCTGGCATCTCACTCTCTTTGAATCTTCTTTATCATGCTAAGAGGAGCAGGAAAAAGCAAAAAATTTCAGAATTGCACCTTGCAATGTGGAGAAATTACTGTTTGTGCATTTACAATATTCATTGATTTTTACCATTGAAAAACGTCCAGAAATGATTGAAGCTACTGACTGAATGAAAGTAGCTGGCATCTCACTCTCTTTGAATCTTCTTTATCATGCTAAGAGGAGCAGGAAAAAGCAAAAAAATTTCAGACTTGCACCTTGCAATGCGGAGAAATTACTGTTTGTGCATTTACAATATTCATTGATTTTTACCATTGAAAAACATCATGTTATTCATATACCAGAAATGTTTGAAGCTACTGACTGAATGAAAGGTGCTGGCATCTCACTCTCTTTGAATCTTCTTTATTATGCTAAGAGGAGCAGGAAAAAGCAAAAAATTTCAGAATTGCACCTTGCAATGCGGAGAAATTACTGTTTGTGCATTTACAATATTCATTGATTTTTGCCATTGAAAAACATCATGTTATTCATATACCAGAAATGATTGAAGCTACTGACTGAATGAAAGGAGCTGGCATCTCACTCTCTTTGAATCTTCTTTATCATGCTAAGAGGAGCAGGAAAAAGTAAAAAATTTCAGAATTGCACCTTGCAATGCGGAGAAATTACTGTTTGTGCATTTATAATATTCAATGATTTTTGCCATTGAAAAACGTCCAGAAATGATAGAAGCTACTGACTGAACGAAAGGAGCTGGCATCTCACTCTCTTTGAATCTTCTTTATCATGCTAAGAGGAGCAGGAAAAAGCAAAAAATTTCAGAATTGCACCTTGCAATGCGGAGAAATTACTGTTTGTGCATTTACAATATTCATTGATTTTTGCCATTGAAAAACATCCAGAAATGATTGAAGCTACTGACTGAATGAAAGGAGCTGGCATCTCACTCTCTTTGAATCTTCTTTATCATGCTAAGAGGAGCAGGAAAAAGCAAAAAATTTCAGAATTGCACCTTGCAATGCGGAGAAATTACTGTTTGTGCATTTACAATATTCATTGATTTTTGCCATTGAAAAACATCATGTTATTCATATACCAGAAATGTTTGAAGCTACTGACTGAATGAAAGGAGCTGACATCTCACTCTCTTTGAATCTTCTTTATCATGCTAAGAAGAGCAGGAAAAAGCAAAAAATTTCAGAATTGCACCTTGCAATGCGGAGAAATTACTGTTTGTGCATTTACAATATTCATTGATTTTTGCCATTGAAAAACATCCAGAAATGATTGAAGCTACTGACTGAATGAAAGGAGCTGGCATCTCACTCTCTTTGAATCTTCTTTATCATGCTAAGAGGAGCAGGAAAAAGCAAAAAATTTCAGAATTGCACCTTGCAATGCGGAGAAATTACTGTTTGTGCATTTACAATATTCATTGATTTTTGCCATTGAAAAACATCATGTTATTCATATACCAGAAATGTTTGAAGCTACTGACTGAATGAAAGGAGCTGGCATCTCACTCTCTTTGAATCTTCTTTATCATGCTAAGAGGAGCAGGAAAAAGCAAAAAATTTCAGAATTGCACCTTGCAATGCGGAGAAATTACTGTTTGTGCATTTACAATATTCATTGATTTTTGCCATTGAAAAACATCATGTTATTCATATACCAGAAATGTTTGAAGCTACTGACTGAATGAAAGGAGCTGGCATCTCACTCTCTTTGAATCTTCTTTATCATGCTAAGAGGAGCAGGAAAAAGCAAAAAATTTCAGAATTGCACCTTGCAATGTGGAGAAATTACTGTTTGTGCATTTACAATATTCATTGATTTTTACCATTGAAAAACGTCCAGAAATGATTGAAGCTACTGACTGAATGAAAGTAACTGGCATCTCACTCTCTTTGAATCTTCTTTATCATGCTAAGAGGAGCAGGAAAAAGCAAAAAATTTCAGAATTGCACCTTGCAATGCGGAGAAATTACTGTTTGTGCATTTACAATATTCATTGATTTTTGCCATTGAAAAACATCATGTTATTCATATACCAGAAATGTTTGAAGCTACTGACTGAATGAAAGGAGCTGGCATCTCACTCTCTTTGAATCTTCTTTATCATGCTAAGAGGAGCAGGAAAAAGCAAAAAATTTCAGAATTGCACCTTGCAATGCGGAGAAATTACTGTTTGTGCATTTACAATATTCATTGATTTTTGCCATTGAAAAACGTCCAGAAATGATTGAAGCTACTGACTGAATGAAAGGAGCTGGCATCTCACTCTCTTTGAATCTTCTTTATCATGCTAAGAGGAGCAGGAAAAAGCAAAAAATTTCAGAATTGCACCTTGCAATGCGGAGAAATTACTGTTTGTGCATTTACAATCTTCATTAATTTTTGCCATTGAAAAACGTCCAGAAATGATTGAAGCTACTGACTGAATGAAAGGAGCTGGCATCTCACTCTCTTTGAATCTTCTTTATCATGCTAAGAGGAGCAGGAAAAATCAAAAAATTTCAGAATTGCACCTTGCAATGCGGAGAAATTACTGTTTGTGCATTTACAATATTCATTGATTTTTGCCATTGAAAAACATGTTATTCATATACCAGAAATGTTTGAAGCTACTGACTGAATGAAAGGAGCTGGCACCTCACTCTCTTTGAATCTTCTTTATCATGCTAAGAGGAGCGGGAAAAAGCAAAAAATTTCAGAATTGCACCTTGCAATGCGGAGAAATTACTGTTTGTGCATTTACAATATTCATTGATTTTTGCCATTGAAAAACGTCCAGAAATGATTGAAGGTACTGACTGAATGAAAGGAGCTGGCATCTCACTCTCTTTAAATCTTCTTTATCATGCTAAGAGGAGCAGGAAAAAGCAAAAAATTTCAGAATTGCACCTTGCAATGCGGAGAAATTACTGTTTGTGCATTTACAATATTCATTGATTTTTGCCATTGAAAAACATCATGTTATTCATATACCAGAAATGATTGAAGCTACTGACTGAATGAAAGGAGCTGGCATCTCACTCTCTTTGAATCTTCTTTATCATGCTAAGAGGAGCAGGAAAAAGTAAAAAATTTCAGAATTGCACCTTGCAATGCGGAGAAATTACTGTTTGTGCATTTATAATATTCAATGATTTTTGCCATTGAAAAACGTCCAGAAATGATAGAAGCTACTGACTGAACGAAAGGAGCTGGCATCTCACTCTCTTTGAATCTTCTTTATCATGCTAAGAGGAGCAGGAAAAAGCAAAAAATTTCAGAATTGCACCTTGCAATGCGGAGAAATTACTGTTTGTGCATTTACAATATTCATTGATTTTTGCCATTGAAAAACATCCAGAAATGATTGAAGCTACTGACTGAATGAAAGGAGCTGGCATCTCACTCTCTTTGAATCTTCTTTATCATGCTAAGAGGAGCAGGAAAAAGCAAAAAATTTCAGAATTGCACCTTGCAATGCGGAGAAATTACTGTTTGTGCATTTACAATATTCATTGATTTTTGCCATTGAAAAACATCATGTTATTCATATACCAGAAATGTTTGAAGCTACTGACTGAATGAAAGGAGCTGACATCTCACTCTCTTTGAATCTTCTTTATCATGCTAAGAGGAGCAGGAAAAAGCAAAAAATTTCAGAATTGCACCTTGCAATGCGGAGAAATTACTGTTTGTGCATTTACAATATTCATTGATTTTTGCCATTGAAAAACATCCAGAAATGATTGAAGCTACTGACTGAATGAAAGGAGCTGGCATCTCACTCTCTTTGAATCTTCTTTATCATGCTAAGAGGAGCAGGAAAAAGCAAAAAATTTCAGAATTGCACCTTGCAATGCGGAGAAATTACTGTTTGTGCATTTACAATATTCATTGATTTTTGCCATTGAAAAACATCATGTTATTCATATACCAGAAATGTTTGAAGCTACTGACTGAATGAAAGGAGCTGGCATCTCACTCTCTTTGAATCTTCTTTATCATGCTAAGAGGAGCAGGAAAAAGCAAAAAATTTCAGAATTGCACCTTGCAATGCGGAGAAATTACTGTTTGTGCATTTACAATATTCATTGATTTTTGCCATTGAAAAACATCATGTTATTCATATACCAGAAATGTTTGAAGCTACTGACTGAATGAAAGGAGCTGGCATCTCACTCTCTTTGAATCTTCTTTATCATGCTAAGAGGAGCAGGAAAAAGCAAAAAATTTCAGAATTGCACCTTGCAATGTGGAGAAATTACTGTTTGTGCATTTACAATATTCATTGATTTTTACCATTGAAAAACGTCCAGAAATGATTGAAGCTACTGACTGAATGAAAGTAACTGGCATCTCACTCTCTTTGAATCTTCTTTATCATGCTAAGAGGAGCAGGAAAAAGCAAAAAATTTCAGACTTGCACCTTGCAATGCGGAGAAATTACTGTTTGTGCATTTACAATATTCATTGATTTTTGCCATTGAAAAACATCATGTTATTCATATACCAGAAATGTTTGAAGCTACTGACTGAATGAAAGGAGCTGGCATCTCACTCTCTTTGAATCTTCTTTATCATGCTAAGAGGAGCAGGAAAAAGCAAAAAATTTCAGAATTGCACCTTGCAATGCGGAGAAATTACTGTTTGTGCATTTACAATATTCATTGATTTTTGCCATTGAAAAACGTCCAGAAATGATTGAAGCTACTGACTGAATGAAAG
This sequence comes from Phyllobates terribilis, assembly GCF_046119375.1. NCBI lineage: Eukaryota > Metazoa > Chordata > Amphibia > Anura > Dendrobatidae > Phyllobates > Phyllobates terribilis. The sequence goes on along the minus strand of NW_027363655.1, from coordinate 483,412 downwards.
GAGCTGGCATCTCACTCTCTTTGAATCTTCTTTATCATGCTAAGAGGAGCAGGAAAAAGCAAAAAATTTCAGAATTGCACCTTGCAATGCGGAGAAATTACTGTTTGTGCATTTACAATCTTCATTAATTTTTGCCATTGAAAAACGTCCAGAAATGATTGAAGCTACTGACTGAATGAAAGGAGCTGGCATCTCACTCTCTTTGAATCTTCTTTATCATGCTAAGAGGAGCAGGAAAAATCAAAAAATTTCAGAATTGCACCTTGCAATGCGGAGAAATTACTGTTTGTGCATTTACAATATTCATTGATTTTTGCCATTGAAAAACATGTTATTCATATACCAGAAATGTTTGAAGCTACTGACTGAATGAAAGGAGCTGGCACCTCACTCTCTTTGAATCTTCTTTATCATGCTAAGAGGAGCGGGAAAAAGCAAAAAATTTCAGAATTGCACCTTGCAATGCGGAGAAATTACTGTTTGTGCATTTACAATATTCATTGATTTTTGCCATTGAAATACGTCCAGAAATGATTGAAGGTACTGACTGAATGAAAGGAGCTGGCATCTCACTCTCTTTGAATCTTCTTTATCATGCTAAGAGGAGCAGGAAAAAGCAAAAAATTTCAGAATTGCACCTTGCAATGCGGAGAAATTACTGTTTGTGCATTTACAATATTCATTGATTTTTGCCACTGAAAAACGTCCAGAAATGATTGAAGCTACTGACTGAATGAAAGGAGCTGGCATCTCACTCTCTTTGAATCTTCTTTATCATGCTAAGAGGAGCAGGAAAAAGCAAAAAATTTCAGAATTGCACCTTGCAATGCGGAGAAATTACAGTTTGTGCATTTACAATATTCATTGATTTTTGCCATTGAAAAACATCCAGAAATGATTGAAGCTACTGACTGAATGAAAGGAGCTGGCATCTCACTCTCTTTGAATCTTCTTTATCATGCTAAGAGGAGCAGGAAAAAGCAAAAAATTTCAGAATTGCACCTTGCAATGCGGAGAAATTACTGTTTGTGCATTTACAATATTCATTGATTTTTGCCATTGAAAAACATCATGTTATTCATATACCAGAAATGTTTGAAGCTACTGACTGAATGAAAGGAGCTGGCATCTCACTCTCTTTGAATCTTCTTTATCATGCTAAGAGGAGCAGGAAAAAGCAAAAAATTTCAGAATTGCACCTTGCAATGTGGAGAAATTACTGTTTGTGCATTTACAATATTCATTGATTTTTACCATTGAAAAACGTCCAGAAATGATTGAAGCTACTGACTGAATGAAAGTAGCTGGCATCTCACTCTCTTTGAATCTTCTTTATCATGCTAAGAGGAGCAGGAAAAAGCAAAAAATTTCAGACTTGCACCTTGCAATGCGGAGAAATTACTGTTTGTGCATTTACAATATTCATTGATTTTTGCCATTGAAAAACATCATGTTATTCATATACCAGAAATGTTTGAAGCTACTGACTGAATGAAAGGAGCTGGCATCTCACTCTCTTTGAATCTTCTTTATCATGCTAAGAGGAGCAGGAAAAAGCAAAAAATTTCAGAATTGCACCTTGCAATGCGGAGAAATTACTGTTTGTACATTTACAATATTCATTGATTTTTGCCATTGAAAAACATCCAGAAATGATTGAAGCTACTGACTGAATGAAAGGAGCTGGCATCTCACTCTCTTTGAATCTTCTTTATCATGCTAAGAGGAGCAGGAAAAAGCAAAAAATTTCAGAATTGCACCTTGCAATGCGGAGAAATTACTGTTTGTGCATTTACAATATTCATTGATTTTTGCCATTGAAAAACATCATGTTATTCATATACCAGAAATGTTTGAAGCTACTGACTGAATGAAAGGAGCTGACATCACACTCTCTTTGAATCTTCTTTATCATGCTAAGAGGAGCAGGAAAAAGCAAAAAATTTCAGAATTGCACCTTGCAATGCGGAGAAATTACTGTTTGTGCATTTACAATATTCATTGATTTTTGCCATTGAAAAACATCCAGAAATGATTGAAGCTACTGACTGAATGAAAAGAGCTGGCATCTCACTCTCTTTGAATCTTCTTTATCATGCTAAGAGGAGCAGGAAAAAGCAAAAAATTTCAGAATTGCACCTTGCAATGCGGAGAAATTACTGTTTGTGCATTTACAATATTCATTGATTTTTGCCATTGAAAAACATCATGTTATTCATATACCAGAAATGTTTGAAGCTACTGACTGAATGAAAGGAGCTGGCATCTCACTCTCTTTGAATCTTCTTTATCATGCTAAGAGGAGCAGGAAAAAGCAAAAAATTTCAGAATTGCACCTTGCAATGCGGAGAAATTACTGTTTGTCCATTTACAATATTCATTGATTTTTGCCATTGAAAAACGTCCAGAAATGATTGAAGGTACTGACTGAATGAAAGGAGCTGGCATCTCACTCTCTTTGAATCTTCTTTATCATGCTAAGAGGAGCAGGAAAAAGCAAAAAATTTCAGAATTGCACCTTGCAATGCGGAGAAATTACTGTTTGTGCATTTACAATATTCATTGGTTTTTGCCATTGAAAAACGTCCAGAAATGATTGAAGCTACTGACTGAATGAAAGGAGCTGGCATCTCACTCTCTTTGAATCTTCTTTATCATGCTAAGAGTAGCAGGAAAAAGCAAAAAATTTCAGAATTGCACCTTGCAATGCGGAGAAATTACAGTTTGTGCATTTACAATATTCATTGATTTTTGCCATTGAAAAACATCTAGAAATGATTGAAGCTACTGACTGAATGAAAGGAGCTGGCATCTCACTCTCTTTGAATCTTCTTTATCATGCTAAGAGGAGCAGGAAAAAGCAAAAAATTTCAGAATTGCACCTTGCAATGCGGAGAAATTACTGTTTGTGCATTTACAATATTCATTGATTTTTGCCATTGAAAAACATCATGTTATTCATATACCAGAAATGTTTGAAGCTACTGACTGAATGAAAGGAGCTGGCATCTCACTCTCTTTGAATCTTCTTTATCATGCTAAGAGGAGCAGGAAAAAGCAAACAATTTCAGAATTGCACCTTGCAATGTGGAGAAATTACTGTTTGTGCATTTACAATATTCATTGATTTTTACCATTGAAAAACGTCCTGAAATGATTGAAGCTACTGACTGAATGAAAGTAGCTGGCATCTCACTCTCTTTGAATCTTCTTTATCATGCTAAGAGGAGCAGGAAAAAGCAAAAAATTTCAGACTTGCACCTTGCAATGCGGAGAAATTACTGTTTGTGCATTTACAATATTCATTGATTTTTGCCATTGAAAAACATCATGTTATTCATATACCAGAAATGTTTGAAGCTACTGACTGAATGAAAGGAGCTGGCATCTCACTCTCTTTGAATCTTCTTTATCATGCTAAGAGGAGCAGGAAAAAGTAAAAAATTTCAGAATTGCACCTTGCAATGCGGAGAAATTACTGTTTGTGCATTTATCATATTCAATGATTTTTGCCATTGAAAAACGTCCAGAAATGATTGAAGCTACTGACTGAACGAAAGGAGCTGGCATCTCACTCTCTTTGAATCTTCTTTATCATGCTAAGAGGAGCAGGAAAAAGCAAAAAATTTCAGAATTGCACCTTGCAATGCGGAGAAATTACTGTTTGTGCATTTACAATATTCATTGATTTTTGCCATTGAAAAACATCCAGAAATGATTGAAGCTACTGACTGAATGAAAGGAGCTGGCATCTCACTCTCTTTGAATCTTCTTTATCATGCTAAGAGGAGCAGGAAAAAGCAAAAAATTTCAGAATTGCACCTGGCAATGCGGAGAAATTACTGTTTGTGCATTTACAATATTCATTGATTTTTGACATTGAAAAACATCATGTTATTCATATACCAGAAATGTTTGAAGCTACTGACTGAATGAAAGGAGCTGACATCTCACTCTCTTTGAATCTTCTTTATCATGCTAAGAGGAGCAGGAAAAAGCAAAAAATTTCAGAATTGCACCTTGCAATGCGGAGAAATTACTGTTTGTGCATTTACAATATTCATTGATTTTTGCCATTGAAAAACGTCCAGAAATGATTGAAGCTACTGACTGAATGAAAGGAGCTGGCATCTCACTCTCTTTGAATCTTCTTTATCATGCTAAGAGGAGCAGGAAAAAGCAAAAAATTTCAGAATTGCACCTTGCAATGCGGAGAAATTACTGTTTGTGCATTTACAATATTCATTGATTTTTGCCATTGAAAAACATGTTATTCATATACCAGAAATGTTTGAAGCTACTGACTGAATGAAAGGAGCTGGCACCTCACTCTCTTTGAATCTTCTTTATCATGCTAAGAGGAGCGGGAAAAAGCAAAAAATTTCAGAATTGCACCTTGCAATGCGGAGAAATTACTGTTTGTGCATTTATAATATTCAATGATTTTTGCCATTGAAAAACGTCCAGAAATGATTGAAGCTACTGACTGAACGAAAGGAGCTGGCATCTCACTCTCTTTGAATCTTCTTTATCATGCTAAGAGGAGCAGGAAAAAGCAAAAAATTTCAGAATTGCACCTTGCAATGCGGAGAAATTACTGTTTGTGCATTTACAATATTCATTGATTTTTGCCATTGAAAAACATCATGTTATTCATATACCAGAAATGTTTGAAGCTACTGACTGAATGAAAGGAGCTGACATCTCACTCTCTTTGAATCTTCTTTATCATGCTAAGAGGAGCAGGAAAAAGCAAAAAATTTCAGAATTGCACCTTGCAATGCGGAGAAATTACTGTTTGTGCATTTACAATATTCATTGATTTTTACCATTGAAAAACGTCCAGAAATGATTGAAGCTACTGACTGAATGAAAGTAGCTGGCATCTCACTCTCTTTGAATCTTCTTTATCATGCTAAGAGGAGCAGGAAAAAGCAAAAAATTTCAGACTTGCACCTTGCAATGCGGAGAAATTACTGTTTGTGCATTTACAATATTCATTGATTTTTGCCATTGAAAAACATCATGTTATTAATATACCAGAAATGTTTGAAGCTACTGACTGAATGAAAGGATCTGGCATCTCACTCTCTTTGAATCTTCTTTATCATGCTAAGAGGAGCAGGAAAAAGCAAAAAATTTCAGAATTGCACCTTGCAATGCGGAGAAATTACTGTTTGTGCATTTACAATATTCATTGATTTTTGCCATTGAAAAACATCCAGAAATGATTGAAGCTACTGACTGAATGAAAGGAGCTGGCATCTCACTCTCTTTGAATCTTCTTTATCATGCTAAGAGGAGCAGGAAAAAGCAAAAAATTTCAGAATTGCACCTTGCAATGCGGAGAAATTACTGTTTGTGCATTTACAATATTCATTGATTTTTGCCATTGAAAAACATCATGTTATTCATATACCAGAAATGTTTGAAGCTACTGACTGAATGAAAGGAGCTGACATCACACTCTCTTTGAATCTTCTTTATCATGCTAAGAGGAGCAGGAAAAAGCAAAAAATTTCAGAATTGCACCTTGCAATGCGGAGAAATTACTGTTTGTGCATTTACAATATTCATTGATTTTTGCCATTGAAAAACATCCAGAAATGATTGAAGCTACTGACTGAATGAAAAGAGCTGGCATCTCACTCTCTTTGAATCTTCTTTATCATGCTAAGAGGAGCAGGAAAAAGCAAAAAATTTCAGAATTGCACCTTGCAATGCGGAGAAATTACTGTTTGTGCATTTACAATATTCATTGATTTTTGCCATTGAAAAACATCATGTTATTCATATACCAGAAATGTTTGAAGCTACTGACTGAATGAAAGGAGCTGGCATCTCACTCTCTTTGAATCTTCTTTATCATGCTAAGAGGAGCAGGAAAAAGCAAAAAATTTCAGAATTGCACCTTGCAATGCGGAGAAATTACTGTTTGTGCATTTACAATATTCATTGATTTTTGCCATTGAAAAACGTCCAGAAATGATTGAAGGTACTGACTGAATGAAAGGAGCTGGCATCTCACTCTCTTTGAATCTTCTTTATCATGCTAAGAGGAGCAGGAAAAAGCAAAAAATTTCAGAATTGCACCTTGCAATGCGGAGAAATTACTGTTTGTGCATTTACAATATTCATTGGTTTTTGCCATTGAAAAACGTCCAGAAATGATTGAAGCTACTGACTGAATGAAAGGAGCTGGCATCTCACTCTCTTTGAATCTTCTTTATCATGCTAAGAGGAGCAGGAAAAAGCAAAAAATTTCAGAATTGCACCTTGCAATGCGGAGAAATTACAGTTTGTGCATTTACAATATTCATTGATTTTTGCCATTGAAAAACATCCAGAAATGATTGAAGCTACTGACTGAATGAAAGGAGCTGGCATCTCACTCTCTTTGAATCTTCTTTATCATGCTAAGAGGAGCAGGAAAAAGCAGAAAATTTCAGAATTGCACCTTGCAATGTGGAGAAATTACTGTTTGTGCATTTACAATATTCATTGATTTTTACCATTGAAAAACGTCCAGAAATGATTGAAGCTACTGACTGAATGAAAGTAGCTGGCATCTCACTCTCTTTGAATCTTCTTTATCATGCTAAGAGGAGCAGGAAAAAGCAAAAAATTTCAGACTTGCACCTTGCAATGCGGAGAAATTACTGTTTGTGCATTTACAATATTCATTGATTTTTGCCATTGAAAAACATCATGTTATTCATATACCAGAAATGTTTGAAGCTACTGACTGAATGAAAGGAGCTGGCATCTCACTCTCTTTGAATCTTCTTTATCATGCTAAGAGGAGCAGGAAAAAGCAAAAAATTTCAGAATTGCACCTTGCAATGCGGAGAAATTACTGTTTGTGCATTTACAATATTCATTGATTTTTGCCATTGAAAAACATCATGTTATTCATATACCAGAAATGTTTGAAGCTACTGACTGAATGAAAGGAGCTGGCATCTCACTCTCTTTGAATCTTCTTTATCATGCTAAGAGGAGCAGGAAAAAGCAAAAAATTTCAGAATTGCACCTTGCAATGTGGAGAAATTACTGTTTGTGCATTTACAATATTCATTGATTTTTACCATTGAAAAACGTCCAGAAATGATTGAAGCTACTGACTGAATGAAAGTAGCTGGCATCTCACTCTCTTTGAATCTTCTTTATCATGCTAAGAGGAGCAGGAAAAAGCAAAAAATTTCAGACTTGCACCTTGCAATGCGGAGAAATTACTGTTTGTGCATTTACAATATTCATTGATTTTTGCCATTGAAAAACATCATGTTATTCATATACCAGAAATGTTTGAAGCTACTGACTGAATGAAAGGAGCTGGCATCTCACTCTCTTTGAATCTTCTTTATCATGCTAAGAGGAGCAGGAAAAAGCAAAAAATTTCAGAATTGCACCTTGCAATGCGGAGAAATTACTGTTTGTGCATTTACAATATTCATTGATTTTTGCCATTGAAAAACATCATGTTATTCATATACCAGAAATGATTGAAGCTACTGACTGAATGAAAGGATCTGGCATCTCACTCTCTTTGAATCTTCTTTATCATGCTAAGAGGAGCAGGAAAAAGTAAAAAATTTCAGAATTGCACCTTGCAATGCGGAGAAATTACTGTTTGTGCATTTATAATATTCAATGATTTTTGCCATTGAAAAACGTCCAGAAATGATTGAAGCTACTGACTGAACGAAAGGAGCTGGCATCTCACTCTCTTTGAATCTTCTTTATCATGCTAAGAGGAGCAGGAAAAAGCAAAAAATTTCAGAATTGCACCTTGCAATGCGGAGAAATTACTGTTTGTGCATTTACAATATTCATTGATTTTTGCCATTGAAAAACATCCAGAAATGATTGAAGCTACTGACTGAATGAAAGGAGCTGGCATCTCACTCTCTTTGAATCTTCTTTATCATGCTAAGAGGAGCAGGAAAAAGCAAAAAATTTCAGAATTGCACCTTGCAATGCGGAGAAATTACTGTTTGTGCATTTACAATATTCATTGATTTTTGCCATTGAAAAACATCATGTTATTCATATACCAGAAATGTTTGAAGCTACTGACTGAATGAAAGGAGCTGACATCTCACTCTCTTTGAATCTTCTTTATCATGCTAAGAGGAGCAGGAAAAAGCAAAAAATTTCAGAATTGCACCTTGCAATGCGGAGAAATTACTGTTTGTGCATTTACAATATTCATTGATTTTTGCCATTGAAAAACGTCCAGAAATGATTGAAGCTACTGACTGAATGAAAGGAGCTGGCATCTCACTCTCTTTGAATCTTCTTTATCATGCTAAGAGGAGCAGGAAAAAGCAAAAAATTTCAGAATTGCACCTTGCAATGCGGAGAAATTACTGTTTGTGCATTTACAATATTCATTGATTTTTGCCATTGAAAAACATGTTATTCATATACCAGAAATGTTTGAAGCTACTGACTGAATCTAAGGAGCTGGCACCTCACTCTCTTTGAATCTTCTTTATCATGCTAAGAGGAGCGGGAAAAAGGAAAAAATTTCAGAATTGCACCTTGCAATGCGGAGAAATTACTGTTTGTGCATTTATAATATTCAATGATTTTTGCCATTGCAAAACGTCCAGAAATGATTGAAGCTACTGACTGAACGAAAGGAGCTGGCATCTCACTCTATTTGAATCTTCTTTATCATGCTAAGAGGAGCAGGAAAAAGCAAAAAATTTCAGAATTGCACCTTGCAATGCGGAGAAATTACTGTTTGTGCATTTACAATATTCATTGATTTTTGCCATTGAAAAACATCCAGAAATGATTGAAGCTACTGACTGAATGAAAGGAGCTGGCATCTCACTCTCTTTGAATCTTCTTTATCATGCTAAGAGGAGCAGGAAAAAGCAAAAAATTTCAGAATTGCACCTTGCAATGCGGAGAAATTACTGTTTGTGCATTTACAATATTCATTGATTTTTGCCATTGAAAAACATCATGTTATTCATGTACCAGAAATGTTTGAAGCTACTGACTGAATGAAAGGAGCTGACATCTCACTCTCTTTGAATCTTCTTTATCATGCTAAGAGGAGCAGGAAAAAGCAAAAAATTTCAGAATTGCACCTTGCAATGCGGAGAAATTACTGTTTGTGCATTTACAATATTCATTGATTTTTGCCATTGAAAAACGTCCAGAAATGATTGAAGCTACTGACTGAATGAAAGGAGCTGGCATCTCACTCTCTTTGAATCTTCTTTATCATGCTAAGAGGAGCAGGAAAAAGCAAAAAATTTCAGAATTGCACCTTGCAATGCGGAGAAATTACTGTTTGTGCATTTACAATATTCATTGATTTTTGCCATTGAAAAACATGTTATTCATATACCAGAAATGTTTGAAGCTACTGACTGAATGAAAGGAGCTGGCACCTCACTCTCTTTGAATCTTCTTTATCATGCTAAGAGGAGCGGGAAAAAGCAAAAAATTTCAGAATTGCACCTTGCAATGCGGAGAAATTACTGTTTGTGCATTTACAATATTCATTAATTTTTGCCATTGAAAAACGTCCAGAAATGATTGAAGGTACTGACTGAATGAAAGGAGCTGGCATCTCACTCTCTTTGAATCTTCTTTATCATGCTAAGAGGAGCAGGAAAAAGCAAAAAATTTCAGAATTGCACCTTGCAATGCGGAGAAATTACTGTTTGTGCATTTACAATATTCATTGGTTTTTGCCATTGAAAAACGTCCAGAAATGATTGAAGCTACTGACTGAATGAAAGGAGCTGGCATCTCACTCTCTTTGAATCTTCTTTATCATGCTAAGAGGAGCAGGAAAAAGCAAAAAATTTCAGAATTGCACCTTGCAATGCGGAGAAATTACAGTTTGTGCATTTACAATATTCATTGATTTTTGCCATTGAAAAACATCCAGAAATGATTGAAGCTACTGACTGAATGAAAGGAGCTGGCATCTCACTCTCTTTGAATCTTCTTTATCATGCTAAGAGGAGCAGGAAAAAGCAAAAAATTTCAGAATTGCACCTTGCAATGCGGAGAAATTACTGTTTGTGCATTTACAATATTCATTGATTTTTGCCATTGAAAAACATCATGTTATTCATATACCAGAAATGTTTGAAGCTACTGACTGAATGAAAGGAGCTGGCATCTCACTCTCTTTGAATCTTCTTTATCATGCTAAGAGGAGCAGGAAAAAGCAAAAAATTTCAGAATTGCACCTTGCAATGCGGAGAAATTACTGTTTGTGCATTTACAATATTCATTGATTTTTGCCATTGAAAAACATCATGTTATTCATATACCAGAAATGTTTGAAGCTACTGACTGAATGAAAGGAGCTGGCATCTCACTCTCTTTGAATCTTCTTTATCATGCTAAGAGGAGCAGGAAAAAGCAAAAAATTTCAGGATTGCACCTTGCAATGCGGAGAAATTACTGTTTGTGCATTTACAATATTCATTGATTTTTGCCATTGAAAAACGTCCAGAAATGATTGAAGCTACTGACTGAATGAAAGGAGCTGGCATCTCACTCTCTTTGAATCTTCTTTATCATGCTAAGAGGAGCAGGAAAAAGCAAAAAATTTCAGAATTGCACCTTGCAATGCGGAGAAATTACTGTTTGTGCATTTACAATATTCATTGATTTTTGCCATTGAAAAACATGTTATTCATATACCAGAAATGTTTGAAGCTACTGACTGAATCTAAGGAGCTGGCACCTCACTCTCTTTGAATCTTCTTTATCATGCTAAGAGGAGCGGGAAAAAGGAAAAAATTTCAGAATTGCACCTTGCAATGCGGAGAAATTACTGTTTGTGCATTTATAATATTCAATGATTTTTGCCATTGCAAAACGTCCAGAAATGATTGAAGCTACTGACTGAACGAAAGGAGCTGGCATCTCACTCTCTTTGAATCTTCTTTATCATGCTAAGAGGAGCAGGAAAAAGCAAAAAATTTCAGAATTGCACCTTGCAATGCGGAGAAATTACTGTTTGTGCATTTACAATATTCATTGATTTTTGCCATTGAAAAACATCCAGAAATGATTGAAGCTACTGACTGAATGAAAGGAGCTGGCATCTCACTCTCTTTGAATCTTCTTTATCATGCTAAGAGGAGCAGGAAAAAGCAAAAAATTTCAGAATTGCACCTTGCAATGCGGAGAAATTACTGTTTGTGCATTTACAATATTCATTGATTTTTGCCATTGAAAAACATCATGTTATTCATGTACCAGAAATGTTTGAAGCTACTGACTGAATGAAAGGAGCTGACATCTCACTCTCTTTGAATCTTCTTTATCATGCTAAGAGGAGCAGGAAAAAGCAAAAAATTTCAGAATTGCACCTTGCAATGCGGAGAAATTACTGTTTGTGCATTTACAATATTCATTGATTTTTGCCATTGAAAAACGTCCAGAAATGATTGAAGCTACTGACTGAATGAAAGGAGCTGGCATCTCACTCTCTTTGAATCTTCTTTATCATGCTAAGAGGAGCAGGAAAAAGCAAAAAATTTCAGAATTGCACCTTGCAATGCGGAGAAATTACTGTTTGTGCATTTACAATATTCATTGATTTTTGCCATTGAAAAACATGTTATTCATATACCAGAAATGTTTGAAGCTACTGACTGAATGAAAGGAGCTGGCACCTCACTCTCTTTGAATCTTCTTTATCATGCTAAGAGGAGCGGGAAAAAGCAAAAAATTTCAGAATTGCACCTTGCAATGCGGAGAAATTACTGTTTGTGCATTTACAATATTCATTGATTTTTGCCATTGAAAAACGTCCAGAAATGATTGAAGGTACTGACTGAATGAAAGGAGCTGGCATCTCACTCTCTTTGAATCTTCTTTATCATGCTAAGAGGAGCAGGAAAAAGCAAAAAATTTCAGAATTGCACCTTGCAATGCGGAGAAATTACTGTTTGTGCATTTACAATATTCATTGGTTTTTGCCATTGAAAAACGTCCAGAAATGATTGAAGCTACTGACTGAATGAAAGGAGCTGGCATCTCACTCTCTTTGAATCTTCTTTATCATGCTAAGAGGAGCAGGAAAAAGCAAAAAATTTCAGAATTGCACCTTGCAATGCGGAGAAATTACAGTTTGTGCATTTACAATATTCATTGATTTTTGCCATTGAAAAACATCCAGAAATGATTGAAGCTACTGACTGAATGAAAGGAGCTGGCATCTCACTCTCTTTGAATCTTCTTTATCATGCTAAGAGGAGCAGGAAAAAGCAAAAAATTTCAGAATTGCACCTTGCAATGCGGAGAAATTACTGTTTGTGCATTTACAATATTCATTGATTTTTGCCATTGAAAAACATCATGTTATTCATATACCAGAAATGTTTGAAGCTACTGACTGAATGAAAGGAGCTGGCATCTCACTCTCTTTGAATATTCTTTATCATGCTAAGAGGAGCAGGAAAAAGCAAAAAATTTCAGAATTGCACCTTGCAATGTGGAGAAATTACTGTTTGTGCATTTACAATATTCATTGATTTTTACCATTGAAAAACGTCCAGAAATGATTGAAGCTACTGACTGAATGAAAGTAGCTGGCATCTCACTCTCTTTGAATCTTCTTTATCATGCTAAGAGGAGCAGGAAAAAGCAAAAAATTTCAGAATTGCACCTTGCAATGCGGAGAAATTACTGTTTGTGCATTTACAATATTCATTGATTTTTGCCATTGAAAAACATCATGTTATTCATATACCAGAAATGTTTGAAGCTACTGACTGAATGAAAGGAGCTGGCATCTCACTCTCTTTGAATCTTCTTTATCATGCTAAGAGGAGCAGGAAAAAGCAAAAAATTTCAGAATTGCACCTTGCAATGCGGAGAAATTACTGTTTGTGCATTTACAATATTCATTGATTTTTGCCATTGAAAAACATCATGTTATTCATATACCAGAAATGTTTGAAGCTACTGACTGAATGAAAGGAGCTGGCATCTCACTCTCTTTGAATCTTCTTTATCATGCTAAGAGGAGCAGGAAAAAGCAAAAAATTTCAGAATTGCACCTTGCAATGTGGAGAAATTACTGTTTGTGCATTTACAATATTCATTGATTTTTACCATTGAAAAACGTCCAGAAATGATTGAAGCTACTGACTGAATGAAAGTAGCTGGCATCTCACTCTCTTTGAATCTTCTTTATCATGCTAAGAGGAGCAGGAAAAAGCAAAAAAATTTCAGACTTGCACCTTGCAATGCGGAGAAATTACTGTTTGTGCATTTACAATATTCATTGATTTTTGCCATTGAAAAACATCATGTTATTCATATACCAGAAATGTTTGAAGCTACTGACTGAATGAAAGGAGCTGGCATCTCACTCTCTTTGAATCTTCTTTATCATGCTAAGAGGAGCAGGAAAAAGCAAAAAATTTCAGAATTGCACCTTGCAATGCGGAGAAATTACTGTTTGTGCATTTACAATATTCATTGATTTTTGCCATTGAAAAACATCCAGAAATGATTGAAGCTACTGACTGAATGAAAGGAGCTGGCATCTCACTCTCTTTGAATCTTCTTTATCATGCTAAGAGGAGCAGGAAAAAGCAAAAAATTTCAGAATTGCACCTTGCAATGCGGAGAAATTACTGTTTGTGCATTTACAATATTCATTGATTTTTGCCATTGAAAAACATCATGTTATTCATATACCAGAAATGTTTGAAGCTACTGACTGAATGAAAGGAGCTGACATCTCACTCTCTTTGAATCTTCTTTATCATGCTAAGAGGAGCAGGAAAAAGCAAAAAATTTCAGAATTGCACCTTGCAATGCGGAGAAATTACTGTTTGTGCATTTACAATATTCATTGATTTTTGCCATTGAAAAACATCCAGAAATGATTGAAGCTACTGACTGAATGAAAGGAGCTGGCATCTCACTCTTTTTGAATCTTCTTTATCATGCTAAGAGGAGCAGGAAAAAGCAAAAAATTTCAGAATTGCACCTTGCAATGCAGAGAAATTACTGTTTGTGCATTTACAATATTCATTGATTTTTGCCATTGAAAAACATCATGTTATTCATATACCAGAAATGTTTGAAGCTACTGACTGAATGAAAGGAGCTGGCATCTCACTCTCTTTGAATCTTCTTTATCATGCTAAGAGGAGCAGGAAAAAGCAAAAAATTTCAGAATTGCACCTTGCAATGTGGAGAAATTACTGTTTGTGCATTTACAATATTCATTGATTTTTACCATTGAAAAACGTCCAGAAATGATTGAAGCTACTGACTGAATGAAAGTAACTGGCATCTCACTCTCTTTGAATCTTCTTTATCATGCTAAGAGGAGCAGGAAAAAGCAAAAAATTTCAGACTTGCACCTTGCAATGCGGAGAAATTACTGTTTGTGCATTTACAATATTCATTGATTTTTGCCATTGAAAAACATCATGTTATTCATATACCAGAAATGTTTGAAGCTACTGACTGAATGAAAGGAGCTGGCATCTCACTCTCTTTGAATCTTCTTTATCATGCTAAGAGGAGCAGGAAAAAGCAAAAAATTTCAGAATTGCACCTTGCAATGCGGAGAAATTACTGTTTGTGCATTTACAATATTCATTGATTTTTGCCATTGAAAAACGTCCAGAAATGATTGAAGCTACTGACTGAATGAAAGGAGCTGGCATCTCACTCTCTTTGAATCTTCTTTATCATGCTAAGAGGAGCAGGAAAAAGCAAAAAATTTCAGAATTGCACCTTGCAATGCGGAGAAATTACTGTTTGTGCATTTACAATATTCATTGATTTTTGCCATTGAAAAACGTCCAGAAATGATTGAAGCTACTGACTGAATGAAAGGAGCTGGCATGTCACTCTCTTTGAATCTTCTTTATCATGCTAAGAGGAGCAGGAAAAATCAAAAAATTTCAGAATTGCACCTTGCAATGCGGAGAAATTACTGTTTGTGCATTTACAATATTCATTGATTTTTGCCATTGAAAAACATCATGTTATTCATATACCAGAAATGTTTGAAGCTACTGACTGAATGAAAGGAGCTGGCATCTCACTCTCTTTGAATCTTCTTTATCATGCTAAGAGGAGCAGGAAAAAGCAAAAAATTTCAGAATTGCACCTTGCAATGTGGAGAAATTACTGTTTGTGCATTTACAATATTCATTGATTTTTACCATTGAAAAACGTCCAGAAATGATTGAAGCTACTGACTGAATGAAAGTAGCTGGCATCTCACTCTCTTTGAATCTTCTTTATCATGCTAAGAGGAGCAGGAAAAAGCAAAAAAATTTCAGAATTGCACCTTGCAATGCGGAGAAATTACTGTTTGTGCATTTACAATATTCATTGATTTTTGCCATTGAAAAACATCATGTTATTCATATACCAGAAATGTTTGAAGCTACTGACTGAATGAAAGGAGCTGGCATCTCACTCTCTTTGAATCTTCTTTATCATGCTAAGAGGAGCAGGAAAAAGCAAAAAATTTCAGAATTGCACCTTGCAATGCGGAGAAATTACTGTTTGTGCATTTACAATATTCATTGATTTTTGCCATTGAAAAACATCCAGAAATGATTGAAGCTACTGACTGAATGAAAGGAGCTGGCATCTCACTCTCTTTGAATCTTCTTTATCATGCTAAGAGGAGCAGGAAAAAGCAAAAAATTTCAGAATTGCACCTTGCAATGCGGAGAAATTACTGTTTGTGCATTTACAATATTCATTGATTTTTGCCATTGAAAAACATCATGTTATTCATATACCAGAAATGTTTGAAGCTACTGACTGAATGAAAGGAGCTGACATCTCACTCTCTTTGAATCTTCTTTATCATGCTAAGAGGAGCAGGAAAAAGCAAAAAATTTCAGAATTGCACCTTGCAATGCGGAGAAATTACTGTTTGTGCATTTACAATATTCATTGATTTTTGCCATTGAAAAACATCCAGAAATGATTGAAGCTACTGACTGAATGAAAGGAGCTGGCATCTCACTCTTTTTGAATCTTCTTTATCATGCTAAGAGGAGCAGGAAAAAGCAAAAAATTTCAGAATTGCACCTTGCAATGCGGAGAAATTACTGTTTTTGCATTTACAATATTCATTGATTTTTGCCATTGAAAAACATCATGTTATTCATATACCAGAAATGTTTGAAGCTACTGACTGAATGAAAGGAGCTGGCATCTCACTCTCTTTGAATCTTCTTTATCATGCTAAGAGGAGCAGGAAAAAGCAAAAAATTTCAGAATTGCACCTTGCAATGTGGAGAAATTACTGTTTGTGCATTTACAATATTCATTGATTTTTACCATTGAAAAACGTCCAGAAATGATTGAAGCTACTGACTGAATGAAAGTAACTGGCATCTCACTCTCTTTGAATCTTCTTTATCATGCTAAGAGGAGCAGGAAAAAGCAAAAAATTTCAGACTTGCACCTTGCAATGCGGAGAAATTACTGTTTCTGCATTTACAATATTCATTGATTTTTGCCATTGAAAAACATCATGTTATTCATATACCAGAAATGTTTGAAGCTACTGACTGAATGAAAGGAGCTGGCATCTCACTCTCTTTGAATCTTCTTTATCATGCTAAGAGGAGCAGGAAAAAGCAAAAAATTTCAGAATTGCACCTTGCAATGCGGAGAAATTACTGTTTGTGCATTTACAATATTCATTGATTTTTGCCATTGAAAAACGTCCAGAAATGATTGAAGCTACTGACTGAATGAAAGGAGCTGGCATCTCACTCTCTTTGAATCTTCTTTATCATGCTAAGAGGAGCAGGAAAAAGCAAAAAATTTCAGAATTGCACCTTGCAATGCGGAGAAATTACTGTTTGTGCATTTACAATATTCATTGATTTTTGCCATTGAAAAACGTCCAGAAATGATTGAAGCTACTGACTGAATGAAAGGAGCTGGCATGTCACTCTCTTTGAATCTTCTTTATCATGCTAAGAGGAGCAGGAAAAATCAAAAAATTTCAGAATTGCACCTTGCAATGCGGAGAAATTACTGTTTGTGCATTTACAATATTCATTGATTTTTGCCATTGAAAAACATGTTATTCATATACCAGAAATGTTTGAAGCTACTGACTGAATGAAAGGAGCTGGCACCTCACTCTCTTTGAATCTTCTTTATCATGCTAAGAGGAGCGGGAAAAAGCAAAAAATTTCAGAATTGCACCTTGCAATGCGGAGAAATTACTGTTTGTGCATTTACAATATTCATTGATTTTTGCCATTGAAAAACGTCCAGAAATGATTGAAGGTACTGACTGAATGAAAGGAGCTGGCATCTCACTCTCTTTGAATCTTCTTTATCATGCTAAGAGGAGCAGGAAAAAGCAAAAAATTTCAGAATTGCACCTTGCAATGCGGAGAAATTACTGTTTGTGCATTTACAATATTCATTGATTTTTGCCACTGAAAAACGTCCAGAAATGATTGAAGCTACTGACTGAATGAAAGTAGCTGGCATCTCACTCTCTTTGAATCTTCTTTATCATGCTAAGAGGAGCAGGAAAAAGCAAAAAAATTTCAGACTTGCACCTTGCAATGCGGAGAAATTACTGTTTGTGCATTTACAATATTCATTGATTTTTGCCATTGAAAAACATCATGTTATTCATATACCAGAAATGTTTGAAGCTACTGACTGAATGAAAGGAGCTGGCATCTCACTCTCTTTGAATCTTCTTTATCATGCTAAGAGGAGCAGGAAAAAGCAAAAAATTTCAGAATTGCACCTTGCAATGCGGAGAAATTACTGTTTGTGCATTTACAATATTCATTGATTTTTGCCATTGAAAAACATCCAGAAATGATTGAAGCTACTGAGTGAATGAAAGGAGCTGGCATCTCACTCTCTTTGAATCTTCTTTATCATGCTAAGAGGAGCAGGAAAAAGCAAAAAATTTCAGAATTGCACCTTGCAATGCGGAGAAATTACTGTTTGTGCATTTACAATATTCATTGATTTTTGCCATTGAAAAACATCATGTTATTCATATACCAGAAATGTTTGAAGCTACTGACTGAATGAAAGGAGCTGACATCTCACTCTCTTTGAATCTTCTTTATCATGCTAAGAGGAGCAGGAAAAAGCAAAAAATTTCAGAATTGCACCTTGCAATGCGGAGAAATTACTGTTTGTGCATTTACAATATTCATTGATTTTTGCCATTGAAAAACATCCAGAAATGATTGAAGCTACTGACTGAATGAAAGGAGCTGGCATCTCACTCTTTTTGAATCTTCTTTATCATGCTAAGAGGAGCAGGAAAAAGCAAAAAATTTCAGAATTGCACCTTGCAATGCGGAGAAATTACTGTTTGTGCATTTACAATATTCATTGATTTTTGCCATTGAAAAACATCATGTTATTCATATACCAGAAATGTTTGAAGCTACTGACTGAATGAAAGGAGCTGGCATCTCACTCTCTTTGAATCTTCTTTATCATGCTAAGAGGAGCAGGAAAAAGCAAAAAATTTCAGAATTGCACCTTGCAATGCGGAGAAATTACTGTTTGTGCATTTACAATATTCATTGATTTTTGCCATTGAAAAACATCATGTTATTCATATACCAGAAATGTTTGAAGCTACTGACTGAATGAAAGGAGCTGGCATCTCACTCTCTTTGAATCTTCTTTATCATGCTAAGAGGAGCAGGAAAAAGCAAAAAATTTCAGAATTGCACCTTGCAATGTGGAGAAATTACTGTTTGTGCATTTACAATATTCATTGATTTTTACCATTGAAAAACGTCCAGAAATGATTGAAGCTACTGACTGAATGAAAGTAACTGGCATCTCACTCTCTTTGAATCTTCTTTATCATGCTAAGAGGAGCAGGAAAAAGCAAAAAATTTCAGACTTGCACCTTGCAATGCGGAGAAATTACTGTTTGTGCATTTACAATATTCATTGATTTTTGCCATTGAAAAACATCATGTTATTCATATACCAGAAATGTTTGAAGCTACTGACTGAATGAAAGGAGCTGGCATCTCACTCTCTTTGAATCTTCTTTATCATGCTAAGAGGAGCAGGAAAAAGCAAAAAATTTCAGAATTGCACCTTGCAATGCGGAGAAATTACTGTTTGTGCATTTACAATATTCATTGATTTTTGCCATTGAAAAACGTCCAGAAATGATTGAAGCTACTGACTGAATGAAAGGAGCTGGCATCTCACTCTCTTTGAATCTTCTTTATCATGCTAAGAGGAGCAGGAAAAAGCAAAAAATTTCAGAATTGCACCTTGCAATGCGGAGAAATTACTGTTTGTGCATTTACAATATTCATTGATTTTTGCCATTGAAAAACGTCCAGAAATGATTGAAGCTACTGACTGAATGAAAGGAGCTGGCATGTCACTCTCTTTGAATCTTCTTTATCATGCTAAGAGGAGCAGGAAAAATCAAAAAATTTCAGAATTGCACCTTGCAATGCGGAGAAATTACTGTTTGTGCATTTACAATATTCATTGATTTTTGCCATTGAAAAACATGTTATTCATATACCAGAAATGTTTGAAGCTACTGACTGAATGAAAGGAGCTGGCACCTCACTCTCTTTGAATCTTCTTTATCATGCTAAGAGGAGCGGGAAAAAGCAAAAAATTTCAGAATTGCACCTTGCAATGCGGAGAAATTACTGTTTGTGCATTTACAATATTCATTGATTTTTGCCATTGAAAAACGTCCAGAAATGATTGAAGGTACTGACTGAATGAAAGGAGCTGGCATCTCACTCTCTTTGAATCTTCTTTATCATGCTAAGAGGAGCAGGAAAAAGCAAAAAATTTCAGAATTGCACCTTGCAATGCGGAGAAATTACTGTTTGTGCATTTACAATATTCATTGATTTTTGCCACTGAAAAACGTCCAGAAATGATTGAAGCTACTGACTGAATGAAAGGAGCTGGCATCTCACTCTCTTTGAATCTTCTTTATCATGCTAAGAGGAGCAGGAAAAAGCAAAAAATTTCAGAATTGCACCTTGCAATGCGGAGAAATTACAGTTTGTGCATTTACAATATTCATTGATTTTTGCCATTGAAAAACATCCAGAAATGATTGAAGCTACTGACTGAATGAAAGGAGCTGGCATCTCACTCTCTTTGAATCTGCTTTATCATGCTAAGAGGAGCAGGAAAAAGCAAAAAATTTCAGAATTGCACCTTGCAATGCGGAGAAATTACTGTTTGTGCATTTACAATATTCATTGATTTTTGCCATTGAAAAACATCATGTTATTCATATACCAGAAATGTTTGAAGCTACTGACTGAATGAAAGGAGCTGGCATCTCACTCTCTTTGAATCTTCTTTATCATGCTAAGAGGAGCAGGAAAAAGCAAAAAATTTCAGAATTGCACCTTGCAATGTGGAGAAATTACTGTTTGTGCATTTACAATATTCATTGATTTTTACCATTGAAAAACGTCCAGAAATGATTGAAGCTACTGACTGAATGAAAGTAGCTGGCATCTCACTCTCTTTGAATCTTCTTTATCATGCTAAGAGGAGCAGGAAAAAGCAAAAAATTTCAGACTTGCACCTTGCAATGCGGAGAAATTACTGTTTGTGCATTTACAATATTCATTGATTTTTGCCATTGAAAAACATCATGTTATTCATATACCAGAAATGTTTGAAGCTACTGACTGAATGAAAGGAGCTGGCATCTCACTCTCTTTGAATCTTCTTTATCATGCTAAGAGGAGCAGGAAAAAGCAAAAAATTTCAGAATTGCACCTTGCAATGCGGAGAAATTACTGTTTGTGCATTTACAATATTCATTGATTTTTGCCATTGAAAAACATCATGTTATTCATATACCAGAAATGTTTGAAGCTACTGACTGAATGAAAGGAGCTGGCATCTCACTCTCTTTGAATCTTCTTTATCATGCTAAGAGGAGCAGGAAAAAGCAAAAAATTTCAGAATTGCACCTTGCAATGCGGAGAAATTACTGTTTGTGCTTTTACAATATTCATTGATTTTTGCCATTGAAAAACGTCCAGAAATGATTGAAGCTACTGACTGAATGAAAGGAGCTGGCATCTCACTCTCTTTGAATCTTCTTTATCATGCTAAGAGGAGCAGGAAAAATCAAAAAATTTCAGAATTGCACCTTGCAATGCGGAGAAATTACTGTTTGTGCATTTACAATATTCATTGATTTTTGCCATTGAAAAACATGTTATTCATATACCAGAAATGTTTGAAGCTACTGACTGAATGAAAGGAGCTGGCACCTCACTCTCTTTGAATCTTCTTTATCATGCTAAGAGGAGCGGGAAAAAGCAAAAAATTTCAGAATTGCACCTTGCAATGCGGAGAAATTACTGTTTGTGCATTTACAATATTCATTGATTTTTGCCATTGAAAAACGTCCAGAAATGATTGAAGCTACTGACTGAATGAAAGGAGCTGGCATCTCACTCTCTTTGAATCTTCTTTATCATGCTAAGAGGAGCAGGAAAAAGCAAAAAATTTCAGAATTGCACCTTGCAATGCGGAGAAATTACTGTTTGTGCATTTACAATATTCATTGATTTTTGCCATTGAAAAACGTCCAGAAATGATTGAAGCTACTGACTGAATGAAAGGAGCTGGCATCTCACTCTCTTTGAATCTTCTTTATCATGCTAAGAGGAGCAGGAAAAAGCAAAAAATTTCAGAATTGCACCTTGCAATGCGGAGAAATTACAGTTTGTGCATTTACAATATTCATTGATTTTTGCCATTGAAAAACATCCAGAAATGATTGAAGCTACTGACTGAATGAAAGGAGCTGGCATCTCACTCTCTTTGAATCTTCTTTATCATGCTAAGAGGAGCAGGAAAAAGCAAAAAATTTCAGAATTGCACCTTGCAATGCGGAGAAATTACTGTTTGTGCATTTACAATATTCATTGATTTTTGCCATTGAAAAACATCATGTTATTCATATACCAGAAATGTTTGAAGCTACTGACTGAATGAAAGGAGCTGGCATCTCACTCTCTTTGAATCTTCTTTATCATGCTAAGAGGAGCAGGAAAAAGCAAAAAATTTCAGAATTGCACCTTGCAATGTGGAGAAATTACTGTTTGTGCATTTACAATATTCATTGATTTTTACCATTGAAAAACGTCCAGAAATGATTGAAGCTACTGACTGAATGAAAGTAGCTGGCATCTCACTCTCTTTGAATCTTCTTTATCATGCTAAGAGGAGCAGGAAAAAGCAAAAAATTTCAGACTTGCACCTTGCAATGCGGAGAAATTACTGTTTGTGCATTTACAATATTCATTGATTTTTGCCATTGAAAAACGTCCAGAAATGATTGAAGGTACTGACTGAATGAAAGGAGCTGGCATCTCACTCTCTTTGAATCTTCTTTATCATGCTAAGAGGAGCAGGAAAAAGCAAAAAATTTCAGAATTGCACCTTGCAATGCGGAGAAATTACTGTTTGTGCATTTACAATATTCATTGATTTTTGCCACTGAAAAACGTCCAGAAATGATTGAAGCTACTGACTGAATGAAAGGAGCTGGCATCTCACTCTCTTTGAATCTTCTTTATCATGCTAAGAGGAGCAGGAAAAAGCAAAAAATTTCAGAATTGCACCTTGCAATGCGGAGAAATTACAGTTTGTGCATTTACAATATTCATTGATTTTTGCCATTGAAAAACATCCAGAAATGATTGAAGCTACTGACTGAATGAAAGGAGCTGGCATCTCACTCTCTTTGAATCTTCTTTATCATGCTAAGAGGAGCAGGAAAAAGCAAAAAATTTCAGAATTGCACCTTGCAATGCGGAGAAATTACTGTTTTTGCATTTACAATATTCATTGATTTTTGCCATTGAAAAACATCATGTTATTCATATACCAGAAATGTTTGAAGCTACTGACTGAATGAAAGGAGCTGGCATCTCACTCTCTTTGAATCTTCTTTATCATGCTAAGAGGAGCAGGAAAAAGCAAAAAATTTCAGAATTGCACCTTGCAATGTGGAGAAATTACTGTTTGTGCATTTACAATATTCATTGATTTTTACCATTGAAAAACGTCCAGAAATGATTGAAGCTACTGACTGAATGAAAGTAGCTGGCATCTCACTCTCTTTGAATCTTCTTTATCATGCTAAGAGGAGCAGGAAAAAGCAAAAAATTTCAGACTTGCACCTTGCAATGCGGAGAAATTACTGTTTGTGCATTTACAATATTCATTGATTTTTGCCATTGAAAAACATCATGTTATTCATATACCAGAAATGTTTGAAGCTACTGACTGAATGAAAGGAGCTGGCATCTCACTCTCTTTGAATCTTCTTTATCATGCTAAGAGGAGCAGGAAAAAGCAAAAAATTTCAGAATTGCACCTTGCAATGCGGAGAAATTACTGTTTGTGCATTTACAATATTCATTGATTTTTGCCATTGAAAAACATCATGTTTTTCATATACCAGAAATGTTTGAAGCTACTGACTGAATGAAAGGAGCTGGCATCTCACTCTCTTTGAATCTTCTTTATCATGCTAAGAGGAGCAGGAAAAACCAAAAAATTTCAGAATTGCACCTTGCAATGCGGAGAAATTACTGTTTGTGCATTTACAATATTCATTGATTTTTGCCATTGAAAAACGTCCAGAAATGATTGAAGCTACTGACTGAATGAAAGGAGCTGGCATCTCACTCTCTTTGAATCTTCTTTACCATGCTAAGAGGAGCAGGAAAAATCAAAAAATTTCAGAATTGCACCTTGCAATGCGGAGAAATTACTGTTTGTGCATTTACAATATTCATTGATTTTTGCCATTGAAAAACATGTTATTCATATACCAGAAATGTTTGAAGCTACTGACTGAATGAAAGGAGCTGGCACCTCACTCTCTTTGAATCTTCTTTATCATGCTAAGAGGAGCGGGAAAAAGCAAAAAATTTCAGAATTGCACCTTGCAATGCGGAGAAATTACTGTTTGTGCATTTACAATATTCATTGATTTTTGCCATTGAAAAACGTCCAGAAATGATTGAATGTACTGACTAAATGAAAGGAGCTGGCATCTCACTCTCTTTGAATCTTCTTTATCATGCTAAGAGGAGCAGGAAAAAGCAAAAAATTTCAGAATTGCACCTTGCAATGCGGATAAATTACTGTTTGTGCATTTACAATATTCATTGATTTTTGCCATTGAAAAACGTCCAGAAATGATTGAAGCTACTGACTGAATGAAAGGAGCTGGCATCTCACTCTCTTTGAATCTTCTTTATCATGCTAAGAGGAGCAGGAAAAAGCAAAAAATTTCAGAATTGCACCTTGCAATACGGAGAAATTACAGTTTGTGCATTTACAATATTCATTGATTTTTGCCATTGAAAAACATCCAGAAATGATTGAAGCTACTGACTGAATGAAAGGAGCTGGCATCTCACTCTCTTTGAATCTTCTTTATCATGCTAAGAGGAGCAGGAAAAAGCAAAAAATTTCAGACTTGCACCTTGCAATGCGGAGAAATTACTGTTTGTGCATTTACAATATTCATTGATTTTTGCCATTGAAAAACATCATGTTATTCATATACCAGAAATGTTTGAAGCTACTGACTGAATGAAAGGAGCTGGCATCTCACTCTCTTTGAATCTTCTTTATCATGCTAAGAGGAGCAGGAAAAAGCAAAAAATTTCAGAATTGCACCTTGCAATGCGGAGAAATTACTGTTTGTGCATTTACAATATTCATTGATTTTTGCCATTGAAAAACGTCCAGAAATGATTGAAGCTACTGACTGAATGAAAGGAGCTGGCATCTCACTCTCTTTGAATCTTGTTTATCATGCTAAGAGGAGCAGGAAAAAGCAAAAAATTTCAGAATTGCACCTTGCAATGCGGAGAAATTACTGTTTGTGCATTTACAATATTCATTGATTTTTGCCATTGAAAAACGTCCAGAAATGATTGAAGCTACTGACTGAATGAAAGGAGCTGGCATCTCACTCTCTTTGAATCTTCTTTATCATGCTAAGAGGAGCAGGAAAAAGCAAAAAATTTCAGAATTGCACCTTGCAATGCGGAGAAATTACTGTTTGTGCATTTACAATATTCATTGATTTTTGCCATTGAAAAACATCATGTTATTCATATACCAGAAATGATTGAAGCTACTGACTGAATGAAAGGAGCTGGCATCTCACTCTCTTTGAATCTTCTTTATCATGCTAAGAGGAGCAGGAAAAAGTAAAAAATTTCAGAATTGCACCTTGCAATGCGGAGAAATTACTGTTTGTGCATTTATAATATTCAATGATTTTTGCCATTGAAAAACGTCCAGAAATGATTGAAGCTACTGACTGAACGAAAGGAGCTGGCATCTCACTCTCTTTGAATCTTCTTTATCATGCTAAGAGGAGCAGGAAAAAGCAAAAAATTTCAGAATTGCACCTTGCAATGCGGAGAAATTACTGTTTGTGCATTTACAATATTCATTGATTTTTGCCATTGAAAAACGTCCAGAAATGATTGAAGCTACTGACTGAATGAAAGGAGCTGGCATCTCACTCTCTTTGAATCTTCTTTATCATGCTAAGAGGAGCAGGAAAAAGCAAAAAATTTCAGAATTGCACCTTGCAATGCGGAGAAATTACTGTTTGTGCATTTACAATATTCATTGATTTTTGCCATTGAAAAACATCATGTTATTCATATACCAGAAATGTTTGAAGCTACTGACTGAATGAAAGGAGCTGACATCTCACTCTCTTTGAATCTTCTTTATCATGCTAAGAGGAGCAGGAAAAAGCAAAAAATTTCAGAATTGCACCTTGCAATGCGGAGAAATTACTGTTTGTGCATTTACAATATTCATTGATTTTTGCCATTGAAAAACGTCCAGAAATGATTGAAGCTACTGACTGAATGAAAGGAGCTGGCATCTCAATCTCTTTGAATCTTCTTTATCATGCTAAGAGGAGCAGGAAAAAGCAAAAAATTTCAGAATTGCACCTTGCAATGCGGAGAAATTACTGTTTGTGCATTTACAATATTCATTGATTTTTGCCATTGAAAAACATCATGTTATTCATATACCAGAAATGTTTGAAGCTACTGACTGAATGAAAGGAGCTGGCATCTCACTCTCTTTGAATCTTCTTTATCATGCTAAGAGGAGCAGGAAAAAGCAAAAAATTTCAGAATTGCACCTTGCAATGTGGAGAAATTACTGTTTGTGCATTTACAATATTCATTGATTTTTGCCATTGAAAAACATCATGTTATTCATATACCAGAAATGTTTGAAGCTACTGACTGAATGAAAGGAGCTGGCATCTCACTCTCTTTGAATCTTCTTTATCATGCTAAGAGGAGCAGGAAAAAGCAAAAAATTTCAGAATTGCACCTTGCAATGTGGAGAAATTACTGTTTGTGCATTTACAATATTCATTGATTTTTACCATTGAAAAACGTCCAGAAATGATTGAAGCTACTGACTGAATGAAAGTAGCTGGCATCTCACTCTCTTTGAATCTTCTTTATCATGCTAAGAGGAGCAGGAAAAAGCAAAAAATTTCAGACTTGCACCTTGCAATGCGGAGAAATTACTGTTTGTGCATTTACAATATTCATTGATTTTTGCCATTGAAAAACATCATGTTATTCATATACCAGAAATGTTTGAAGCTACTGACTGAATGAAAGGAGCTGGCATCTCACTCTCTTTGAATCTTCTTTATCATGCTAAGAGGAGCAGGAAAAAGCAAAAAATTTCAGAATTGCACCTTGCAATGTGGAGAAATTACTGTTTGTGCATTTACAATATTCATTGATTTTTACCATTGAAAAACGTCCAGAAATGATTGAAGCTACTGACTGAATGAAAGTAGCTGGCATCTCACTCTCTTTGAATCTTCTTTATCATGCTAAGAGGAGCAGGAAAAAGCAAAAAATTTCAGACTTGCACCTTGCAATGCGGAGAAATTACTGTTTGTGCATTTACAATATTCATTGATTTTTGCCATTGAAAAACATCATGTTATTCATATACCAGAAATGTTTGAAGCTACTGACTGAATCAAAGGAGCTGGCATCTCACTCTCTTTGAATCTTCTTTATCATGCTAAGAGGAGCAGGAAAAAGCAAAAAATTTCAGAATTGCACCTTGCAATGCGGAGAAATTACTGTTTGTGCATTTACAATATTCATTGATTTTTGCCATTGAAAAACGTCCAGAAATGATTGAAGCTACTGACTGAATGAAAGGAGCTGGCATCTCACTCTCTTTGAATCTTCTTTATCATGCTAAGAGGAGCAGGAAAAAGCAAAAAATTTCAGAATTGCACCTTGCAATGCGGAGAAATTACTGTTTGTGCATTTACAATATTCATTGATTTTTGCCATTGAAAAACGTCCAGAAATGATTGAAGCTACTGATTGAATGAAAGGAGCTGGCATCTCACTCTCTTTGAATCTTCTTTATCATGCTAAGAGGAGCAGGAAAAAGCAAAAAATTTCAGAATTGCACCTTGCAATGCGGAGAAATTACTGTTTGTGCATTTACAATATTCATTGATTTTTGCCATTGAAAAACATCATGTTATTCATATACCAGAAATGTTTGAAGCTACTGACTGAATGAAAGGAGCTGGCACCTCACTCTCTTTGAATCTTCTTTATCATGCTAAGAGGAGCAGGAAAAAGCAAAAAATTTCAGAATTGCACCTTGCAATGCGGAGAAATTACTGTTTGTGCATTTACAATATTCATTGATTTTTGCCATTGAAAAACATCATGTTATTCATATACCAGAAATGTTTGAAGCTACTGACTGAATGAAAGGAGTTGGCATCTCACTCTCTTTGAATCTTCTTTATCATGCTAAGAGGAGCAGGAAAAAGCAAAAAATTTCAGAATTGCACCTTGCAATGCGGAGAAATTACTGTTTGTGCATTTACAATATTCATTGATTTTTGCCATTGAAAAACATCATGTTATTCATATACCAGAAATGTTTGAAGCTACTGACTGAATGAAAGGAGCTGGCATCTCACTCTCTTTGAATCTTCTTTATCATGCTAAGAGGAGCAGGAAAATGCAAAAAATTTTAGAATTGCACATTGCAATGTGGAGAAATTACTGTTTGTGCATTTACAATATTCATTGATTTTTACCATTGAAAAACGTCCAGAAATGATTGAAGCTACTGACTGAATGAAAGTAGCTGGCATCTCACTCTCTTTGAATCTTCTTTATCATGCTAAGAGGAGCAGGAAAAAGCAAAAAATTTCAGACTTGCACCTTGCAATGCGGAGAAATTACTGTTTGTGCATTTACAATATTCATTGATTTTTGCCATTGAAAAACATCATGTTATTCATATTCCAGAAATGTTTGAAGCTACTGACTGAATGAAAGGAGCTGGCATCTCACTCTCTTTGAATCTTCTTTATCATGCTAAGAGGAGCAGGAAAAAGCAAAAAATTTCAGAATTGCACCTTGCAATGCGGAGAAATTACTGTTTGTGCATTTACAATATTCATTGATTTTTGCCATTGAAAAACGTCCAGAAATGATTGAAGCTACTGACTGAATGAAAGGAGCTGGCATCTCACTCTCTTTGAATCTTCTTTATCATGCTAAGAGGAGCAGGAAAAAGCAAAAAATTTCAGAATTGCACCTTGCAATGCGGAGAAATTACTGTTTGTGCATTTACAATATTCATTGATTTTAGCCATTGAAAAACATCATGTTATTCATATACCAGAAATGTTTGAAGCTACTGACTGAATGAAAGGAGCTGACATCTCACTCTCTTTGAATCTTCTTTATCATGCTAAGAGGAGCAGGAAAAAGCAAAAAATTTCAGAATTGCACCTTGCAATGCGGAGAAATTACTGTTTGTGCATTTACAATATTCATTGATTTTTGCCATTGAAAAACATCATGTTATTCATATACCAGAAATGTTTGAAGCTACTGACTGAATGAAAGGAGCTGGCATCTCACTCTCTTTGAATCTTCTTTATCATGCTAAGAGGAGCAGGAAAAAGCAAAAAATTTCAGAATTGCACCTTGCAATGTGGAGAAATTACTGTTTGTGCATTTACAATATTCATTGATTTTTACCATTGAAAAACGTCCAGAAATGATTGAAGCTACTGACTGAATGAAAGTAGCTGGCATCTCACTCTCTTTGAATCTTCTTTATCATGCTAAGAGGAGCAGGAAAAAGCAAAAAATTTCAGACTTGCACCTTGCAATGCGGAGAAATTACTGTTTGTGCATTTACAATATTCATTGATTTTTGCCATTGAAAAACATCATGTTATTCATATACCAGAAATGTTTGAAGCTACTGACTGAATGAAAGTAGCTGGCATCTCACTCTCTTTGAATCTTCTTTATCATGCTAAGAGGAGCAGGAAAAAGCAAAAAATTTCAGACTTGCACCTTGCAATGCGGAGAAATTACTGTTTGTGCATTTACAATATTCATTGATTTTTACCATTGAAAAACGTCCAGAAATGATTGAAGCTACTGACTGAATGAAAGTAGCTGGCATCTCACTCTCTTTGAATCTTCTTTATCATGCTAAGAGGAGCAGGAAAAAGCAAAAAATTTCAGACTTGCACCTTGCAATGCGGAGAAATTACTGTTTGTGCATTTACAATATTCATTGATTTTTGCCATTGAAAAACATCATGTTATTCATATACCAGAAATGTTTGAAGCTACTGACTGAATCAAAGGAGCTGGCATCTCACTCTCTTTGAATCTTCTTTATCATGCTAAGAGGAGCAGGAAAAAGCAAAAAATTTCAGAATTGCACCTTGCAATGCGGAGAAATTACTGTTTGTGCATTTACAATATTCATTGATTTTTGCCATTGAAAAACGTCCAGAAATGATTGAAGCTACTGACTGAATGAAAGGAGCTGGCATCTCACTCTCTTTGAATCTTCTTTATCATGCTAAGAGGAGCAGGAAAAAGCAAAAAATTTCAGAATTGCACCTTGCAATGCGGAGAAATTACTGTTTGTGCATTTACAATATTCATTGATTTTTGCCATTGAAAAACGTCCAGAAATGATTGAAGCTACTGACTGAATGAAAGGAGCTGGCATCTCACTCTCTTTGAATCTTCTTTATCATGCTAAGAGGAGCAGGAAAAAGCAAAAAATTTCAGAATTGCACCTTGCAATGCGGAGAAATTACTGTTTGTGCATTTACAATATTCATTGATTTTTGCCATTGAAAAACATGTTATTCATATACCAGAAATGTTTGAAGCTACTGACTGAATGAAAGGAGCTGGCACCTCACTCTCTTTGAATCTTCTTTATCATGCTAAGAGGAGCGGGAAAAAGCAAAAAATTTCAGAATTGCACCTTGCAATGCGGAGAAATTACTGTTTGTGCATTTACAATATTCATTGATTTTTGCCATTGAAAAACGTCCAGAAATGATTGAAGGTACTGACTGAATGAAAGGAGCTGGCATCTCACTCTCTTTGAATCTTCTTTATCATGCTAAGAGGAGCAGGAAAAAGCAAAAAATTTCAGAATTGCACCTTGCAATGCGGAGAAATTACTGTTTGTGCATTTACAATATTCATTGATTTTTGCCATTGAAAAACGTCCAGAAATGATTGAAGCTACTGACTGAATGAAAGGAGCTGGCATCTCACTCTCTTTGAATCTTCTTTATCATGCGAAGAGGAGCAGGAAAAAGCAAAAAATTTCAGAATTGCACCTTGCAATGCGGAGAAATTACTGTTTGTGCATTTACAATATTCATTGATTTTTGCCATTGAAAAACATCATGTTATTCATATACCAGAAATGTTTGAAGCTACTGACTGAATGAAAGGAGTTGGCATCTCACTCTCTTTGAATCTTCTTTATCATGCTAAGAGGAGCAGGAAAAAGCAAAAAATTTCAGAATTGCACCTTGCAATGTGGAGAAATTACTGTTTGTGCATTTACAATATTCATTGATTTTTACCATTGAAAAACGTCCAGAAATGATTGAAGCTACTGACTGAATTAAAGTAGCTGGCATCTCACTCTCTTTGAATCTTCTTTATCATGCTAAGAGGAGCAGGAAAAAGCAAAAAATTTCAGACTTGCACCTTGCAATGCGGAGAAATTAGTTTGTGCATTTACAATATTCATTGATTTTTGCCATTGAAAAACATCATGTTATTCATATACCAGAAATGTTTGAAGCTACTGACTGAATGAAAGGAGCTGGCATCTCACTCTCTTTGAATCTTCTTTATCATGCTAAGAGGAGCAGGAAAAAGCAAAAAATTTCAGAATTGCACCTTGCAATGTGGAGAAATTACTGTTTGTGCATTTACAATATTCATTGATTTTTACCATTGAAAAACGTCCAGAAATGATTGAAGCTACTGACTGAATGAAAGGAGCTGGCATCTCACTCTCTTTGAATCTTCTTTATCATGCTAAGAGGAGCAGGAAAAAGCAAAAAATTTCAGAATTGCACCTTGCAATGCGGAGAAATTACTGTTTGTGCATTTACAATATTCATTGATTTTTGCCATTGAAAAACATGTTATTCATATACCAGAAATGTTTGAAGCTACTGACTGAATGAAAGGAGCTGGCACCTCACTCTCTTTGAATCTTCTTTATCATGCTAAGAGGAGCGGGAAAAAGCAAAAAATTTCAGAATTGCACCTTGCAATGCGGAGAAATTACTGTTTGTGCATTTACAATATTCATTGATTTTTGCCATTGAAAAACGTCCAGAAATGATTGAAGGTACTGACTGAATGAAAGGAGCTGGCATCTCACTCTCTTTGAATCTTCTTTATCATGCTAAGAGGAGCAGGAAAAAGCAAAAAATTTCAGAATTGCACCTTGCAATGCGGAGAAATTACTGTTTGTGCATTTACAATATTCATTGATTTTTGCCATTGAAAAACGTCCAGAAATGATTGAAGCTACTGACTGAATGAAAGGAGCTGGCATCTCACTCTCTTTGAATCTTCTTTATCATGCTAAGAGGAGCAGAAAAAAGCAAAAAATTTCAGAATTGCACCTTGCAATGCGGAGAAATTACTGTTTGTGCATTTACAATATTCATTGATTTTTGCCATTGAAAAACATCATGTTATTCATATACCAGAAATGTTTGAAGCTACTGACTGAATGAAAGGAGTTGGCATCTCA
The DNA here is from genome assembly GCF_046119375.1 of Phyllobates terribilis. Taxonomy (NCBI): domain Eukaryota; kingdom Metazoa; phylum Chordata; class Amphibia; order Anura; family Dendrobatidae; genus Phyllobates; species Phyllobates terribilis. The sequence goes on along the minus strand of NW_027363655.1, from coordinate 451,201 downwards.
CTCTCTTTGAATCTTCTTTATCATGCTAAGAGGAGCAGGAAAAAGCAAAAAATTTCAGAATTGCACCTTGCAATGCGGAGAAATTACTGTTTGTGCATTTACAATATTCATTGATTTTTGCCATTGAAAAACATCATGTTATTCATATACCAGAAATGTTTGAAGCTACTGACTGAATGAAAGGAGCTGGCATCTCACTCTCTTTGAATCTTCTTTATCATGCTAAGAGGAGCAGGAAAAAGCAAAAAATTTTAGAATTGCACATTGCAATGTGGAGAAATTACTGTTTGTGCATTTACAATATTCATTGATTTTTACCATTGAAAAACGTCCCGAAATGATGGAAGCTACTGACTGAATGAAAGTAGCTGGCATCTCACTCTCTTTGAATCTTCTTTATCATGCTAAGAGGAGCAGGAAAAAGCAAAAAATTTCAGACTTGCACCTTGCAATGCGGAGAAATTACTGTTTGTGCATTTACAATATTCATTGATTTTTGCCATTGAAAAACATCATGTTATTCATATACCAGAAATGTTTGAAGCTACTGACTGAATCAAAGGAGCTGGCATCTCACTCTCTTTGAATCTTCTTTATCATGCTAAGAGGAGCAGGAAAAAGCAAAAAATTTCAGAATTGCACCTTGCAATGCGGAGAAATTACTGTTTGTGCATTTACAATATTCATTGATTTTTGCCATTGAAAAACGTCCAGAAATGATTGAAGCTACTGACTGAATGAAAGGAGCTGGCATCTCACTCTCTTTGAATCTTCTTTATCATGCTAAGAGGAGCAGGAAAAAGCAAAAAATTTCAGAATTGCACCTTGCAATGCGGAGAAATTACTGTTTGTGCATTTACAATATTCATTGATTTTTGCCATTGAAAAACGTCCAGAAATGATTGAAGCTACTGACTGAATGAAAGGAGCTGGCATCTCACTCTCTTTGAATCTTCTTTATCATGCTAAGAGGAGCAGGAAAAAGCAAAAAATTTCAGAATTGCACCTTGCAATGCGGAGAAATTACTGTTTGTGCATTTACAATATTCATTGATTTTTGCCATTGAAAAACATGTTATTCATATACCAGAAATGTTTGAAGCTACTGACTGAATGAAAGGAGCTGGCACCTCACTCTCTTTGAATCTTCTTTATCATGCTAAGAGGAGCGGGAAAAAGCAAAAAATTTCAGAACTGCACCTTGCAATGCGGAGAAATTACTGTTTGTGCATTTACAATATTCATTGATTTTTGCCATTGAAAAACGTCCAGAAATGATTGAAGCTACTGACTGAATGAAAGGAGCTGGCATCTCACTCTCTTTGAATCTTCTTTATCATGCTAAGAGGAGCAGGAAAAAGCAAAAAATTTCAGAATTGCACCTTGCAATGCGGAGAAATTACTGTTTGTGCATTTACAATATTCATTGATTTTTGCCATTGAAAAACATCATGTTATTCATATACCAGAAATGTTTGAAGCTACTGACTGAATGAAAGGAGTTGGCATCTCACTCTCTTTGAATCTTCTTTATCATGCTAAGAGGAGCAGGAAAAAGCAAAAAATTTCAGAATTGCACCTTGCAATGCGGAGAAATTACTGTTTGTGCATTTACAATATTCATTGATTTTTGCCATTGAAAAACATCATGTTATTCATATACCAGAAATGTTTGAAGCTACTGACTGAATGAAAGGAGCTGGCATCTCACTCTCTTTGAATCTTCTTTATCATGCTAAGAGGAGCAGGAAAAAGCAAAAAATTTTAGAATTGCACATTGCAATGTGGAGAAATTACTGTTTGTGCATTTACAATATTCATTGATTTTTACCATTGAAAAACGTCCCGAAATGATGGAAGCTACTGACTGAATGAAAGTAGCTGGCATCTCACTCTCTTTGAATCTTCTTTATCATGCTAAGAGGAGCAGGAAAAAGCAAAAAATTTCAGACTTGCACCTTGCAATGCGGAGAAATTACTGTTTGTGCATTTACAATATTCATTGATTTTTGCCATTGAAAAACATCATGTTATTCATATACCAGAAATGTTTGAAGCTACTGACTGAATGAAAGGAGCTGGCATCTCACTCTCTTTGAATCTTCTTTATCATGCTAAGAGGAGCAGGAAAAAGCAAAAAATTTTAGAATTGCACATTGCAATGTGGAGAAATTACTGTTTGTGCATTTACAATATTCATTGATTTTTACCATTGAAAAACGTCCAGAAATGATTGAAGCTACTGACTGAATGAAAGTAGCTGGCATCTCACTCTCTTTGAATCTTCTTTATCATGCTAAGAGGAGCAGGAAAAAGCAAAAAATTTCAGACTTGCACCTTGCAATGCGGAGAAATTACTGTTTGTGCATTTACAATATTCATTGATCTTTGCCATTGAAAAACATCATGTTATTCATATACCAGAAATGTTTGAAGCTACTGACTGAATGAAAGGAGCTGGCATCTCACTCTCTTTGAATCTTCTTTATCATGCTAAGAGGAGCAGGAAAAAGCAAAAAATTTCAGAATTGCACCTTGCAATGCGGAGAAATTACTGTTTGTGCATTTACAATATTCATTGATTTTTGCCATTGAAAAACGTCCAGAAATGATTGAAGCTACTGACTGAATGAAAGGAGCTGGCATCTCACTCTCTTTGAATCTTCTTTATCATGCTAAGAGGAGCAGGAAAAAGCAAAAAATTTCAGAATTGCACCTTGCAATGCGGAGAAATTACTGTTTGTGCATTTACAATATTCATTGATTTTTGCCATTGAAAAACGTCCAGAAATGATTGAAGCTACTGACTGAATGAAAGGAGCTGGCATCTCACTCTCTTTGAATCTTCTTTATCATGCTAAGAGGAGCAGGAAAAAGCAAAAAATTTCAGAATTGCACCTTGCAATGCGGAGAAATTACTGTTTGTGCATTTACAATATTCATTGATTTTTGCCATTGAAAAACATGTTATTCATATACCAGAAATGTTTGAAGCTACTGACTGAATGAAAGGAGCTGGCACCTCACTCTCTTTGAATCTTCTTTATCATGCTAAGAGGAGCGGGAAAAAGCAAAAAATTTCAGAATTGCACCTTGCAATGCGGAGAAATTACTGTTTGTGCATTTACAATATTCATTGATTTTTGCCATTGAAAAACGTCCAGAAATGATTGAAGGTACTGACTGAATGAAAGGAGCTGGCATCTCACTCTCTTTGAATCTTCTTTATCATGCTAAGAGGAGCAGGAAAAAGCAAAAAATTTCAGAATTGCACCTTGCAATGCGGAGAAATTACTGTTTGTGCATTTACAATATTCATTGATTTTTGCCATTGAAAAACGTCCAGAAATGATTGAAGCTACTGACTGAATGAAAGGAGCTGGCATCTCACTCTCTTTGAATCTTCTTTATCATGCTAAGAGGAGCAGGAAAAAGCAAAAAATTTCAGAATTGCACCTTGCAATGCGGAGAAATTACTGTTTGTGCATTTACAATATTCATTGATTTTTGCCATTGAAAAACATCATGTTATTCATATACCAGAAATGTTTGAAGCTACTGACTGAATGAAAGGAGTTGGCATCTCACTCTCTTTGAATCTTCTTTATCATGCTAAGAGGAGCAGGAAAAAGCAAAAAATTTCAGAATTGCACCTTGCAATGCGGAGAAATTACTGTTTGTGCATTTACAATATTCATTGATTTTTGCCATTGAAAAACATCATGTTATTCATATACCAGAAATGTTTGAAGCTACTGACTGAATGAAAGGAGCTGGCATCTCACTCTCTTTGAATCTTCTTTATCATGCTAAGAGGAGCAGGAAAAAGCAAAAAATTTTAGAATTGCACATTGCAATGTGGAGAAATTACTGTTTGTGCATTTACAATATTCATTGATTTTTACCATTGAAAAACGTCCCGAAATGATGGAAGCTACTGACTGAATGAAAGTAGCTGGCATCTCACTCTCTTTGAATCTTCTTTATCATGCTAAGAGGAGCAGGAAAAAGCAAAAAATTTCAGACTTGCACCTTGCAATGCGGAGAAATTACTGTTTGTGCATTTACAATATTCATTGATTTTTGCCATTGAAAAACATCATGTTATTCATATACCAGAAATGTTTGAAGCTACTGACTGAATGAAAGGAGCTGGCATCTCACTCTCTTTGAATCTTCTTTATCATGCTAAGAGGAGCAGGAAAAAGCAAAAAATTTCAGAATTGCACCTTGCAATGCGGAGAAATTACTGTTTGTGCATTTACAATATTCATTGATTTTTGCCATTGAAAAACGTCCAGAAATGATTGAAGCTACTGACTGAATCAAAGGAGCTGGCATCTCACTCTCTTTGAATCTTCTTTTTCATGCTAAGAGGAGCAGGAAAAAGCAAAAAATTTCAGAATTGCACCTTGCAATGCGGAGAAATTACTGTTTGTGCATTTACAATATTCATTGATTTTTGCCATTGAAAAACGTCCAGAAATGATTGAAGCTACTGACTGAATGAAAGGAGCTGGCATCTCACTCTCTTTGAATCTTCTTTATCATGCTAAGAGGAGCAGGAAAAAGCAAAAAATTTCAGAATTGCACCTTGCAATGCGGAGAAATTACTGTTTGTGCATTTACAATATTCATTGATTTTTGCCATTGAAAAACATGTTATTCATATACCAGAAATGTTTGAAGCTACTGACTGAATGAAAGGAGCTGGCACCTCACTCTCTTTGAATCTTCTTTATCATGCTAAGAGGAGCGGGAAAAAGCAAAAAATTTCAGAATTGCACCTTGCAATGCGGAGAAATTACTGTTTGTGCATTTACAATATTCATTGATTTTTGCCATTGAAAAATGTCCAGAAATGATTGAAGGTACTGACTGAATGAAAGGAGCTGGCATCTCATTCTCTTTGAATCTTCTTTATCATGCTAAGAGGAGCAGGAAAAAGCAAAAAATTTCAGAATTGCACCTTGCAATGCGGAGAAATTACTGTTTGTGCATTTACAATATTCATTGATTTTTGCCATTGAAAAACGTCCAGAAATGATTGAAGCTACTGACTGAATGAAAGGAGCTGGCATCTCACTCTCTTTGAATCTTCTTTATCATGCTAAGAGGAGCAGGAAAAAGCAAAAAATTTCAGAATTGCACCTTGTAATGTGGAGAAATTACTGTTTGTGCATTTACAATATTCATTGATTTTTGCCATTGAAAAACATCATGTTATTCATATACCAGAAATGTTTGAAGCTACTGACTGAATGAAAGGAGCTGGCATCTCACTCTCTTTGAATCTTCTTTATCATGCTAAGAGGAGCAGGAAAAAGCAAAAAATTTCAGAATTGCACCTTGCAATGTGGAGAAATTACTGTTTGTGCATTTACAATATTCATTGATTTTTACCATTGAAAAACGTCCAGAAATGATTGAAGCTACTGACTGAATGAAAGTAGCTGGCATCTCACTCTCTTTGAATCTTCTTTATCATGCTAAGAGGAGCAGGAAAAAGCAAAAAATTTCAGACTTGCACCTTGCAATGCGGAGAAATTACTGTTTGTGCATTTACAATATTCATTGATTTTTGCCATTGAAAAACATCATGTTATTCATATACCAGAAATGTTTGAAGCTACTGACTGAATGAAAGGAGCTGGCATCTCACTCTCTTTGAATCTTCTTTATCATGCTAAGAGGAGCAGGAAAAAGCAAAAAATTTCAGACTTGCACCTTGCAATGCGGAGAAATTACTGTTTGTGCATTTACAATATTCATTGATTTTTGCCATTGAAAAACATCATGTTATTCATATACCAGAAATGTTTGAAGCTACTGACTGAATGAAAGGAGCTGGCATCTCACTCTCTTTGAATCTTCTTTATCATGCTAAGAGGAGCAGGAAAAAGCAAAAAATTTCAGAATTGCACCTTGCAATGCGGAGAAATTACTGTTTGTGCATTTACAAAATTCATTGATTTTTGCCATTGAAAAACGTCCAGAAATGATTGAAGGTACTGACTGAATGAAAGGAGCTGGCATCTCACTCTCTTTGAATCTTCTTTATCATGCTAAGAGGAGCAGGAAAAAGCAAAAAATTTTAGAATTGCACATTGCAATGTGGAGAAATTACTGTTTGTGCATTTACAATATTCATTGATTTTTACCATTGAAAAACGTCCAGAAATGATTGAAGCTACTGACTGAATGAAAGTAGCTGGCATCTCACTCTCTTTGAATCTTCTTTATCATGCTAAGAGGAGCAGGAAAAAGCAAAAAATTTCAGACTTGCACCTTGCAATGCGGAGAAATTACTGTTTGTGCATTTACAATATTCATTGATTTTTGCCATTGAAAAACATCATGTTATTCATATACCAGAAATGTTTGAAGCTACTGACTGAATGAAAGGAGCTGGCATCTCACTCTCTTTGAATCTTCTTTATCATGCTAAGAGGAGCAGGAAAAAGCAAAAAATTTCAGAATTGCACCTTGCAATGCGGAGAAATTACTGTTTGTGCATTTACAATATTCATTGATTTTTGCCATTGAAAAACATGTTATTCATATACCAGAAATGTTTGAAGCTACTGACTGAATGAAAGGAGCTGGCACCTCACTCTCTTTGAATCTTCTTTATCATGCTAAGAGGAGCAGGAAAAAGCAAAAAATTTCAGAATTGCACCTTGCAATGCGGAGAAATTACTGTTTGTGCATTTACAATATTCATTGATTTTTGCCATTGAAAAACATGTTATTCATATACCAGAAATGTTTGAAGCTACTGACTGAATGAAAGGAGCTGGCACCTCACTCTCTTTGAATCTTCTTTATCATGCTAAGAGGAGCAGGAAAAAGCAAAAAATTTCAGAATTGCACCTTGCAATGCGGAGAAATTACTGTTTGTGCATTTACAATATTCATTGATTTTTGCCATTGAAAAACGTCCAGAAATGATTGAAGCTACTGACTGAATGAAAGTAGCTGGCATCTCACTCTCTTTGAATCTTCTTTATCATGCTAAGAGGAGCAGGAAAAAGCAAAAAATTTCAGACTTGCACCTTGCAATGCGGAGAAATTACTGTTTGTGCATTTACAATATTCATTGATTTTTGCCATTGAAAAACATCATGTTATTCATATACCAGAAATGTTTGAAGCTACTGACTGAATGAAAGGAGCTGGCATCTCACTCTCTTTGAATCTTCTTTATCATGCTAAGAGGAGCAGGAAAAAGCAAAAAATTTCAGAATTGCACCTTGCAATGCGGAGAAATTACTGTTTGTGCATTTACAATATTCATTGATTTTTGCCATTGAAAAACATGTTATTCATATACCAGAAATGTTTGAAGCTCCTGACTGAATGAAAGGAGCTGGCACCTCACTCTCTTTGAATCTTCTTTATCATGCTAAGAGGAGCAGGAAAAAGCAAAAAATTTCAGAATTGCACCTTGCAATGCGGAGAAATTACTGTTTGTGCATTTACAATATTCATTGATTTTTGCCATTGAAAAACATCATGTTATTCATATACCAGAAATGTTTGAAGCTACTGACTGAATGAAAGGAGCTGGCATCTCACTCTCTTTGAATCTTCTTTATCATGCTAAGAGGAGCAGGAAAAAGCAAAAAATTTCAGAATTGCACCTTGCAATGTGGAGAAATTACTGTTTGTGCATTTACAATATTCATTGATTTTTACCATTGAAAAACGTCCAGAAATGATTGAAGCTACTGACTGAATGAAAGTAGCTGGCATCTCACTCTCTTTGAATCTTCTTTATCATGCTAAGAGGAGCAGGAAAAAGCAAAAAATTTCAGACTTGCACCTTGCAATGCGGAGAAATTACTGTTTGTGCATTTACAATATTCATTGATTTTTGCCATTGAAAAACATCATGTTATTCATATACCAGAAATGTTTGAAGCTACTGACTGAATGAAAGGAGCTGGCATCTCACTCTCTTTGAATCTTCTTTATCATGCTAAGAGGAGCAGGAAAAAGCAAAAAATTTCAGACTTGCACCTTGCAATGCGGAGAAATTACTGTTTGTGCATTTACAATATTCATTGATTTTTGCCATTGAAAAACATCATGTTATTCATATACCAGAAATGTTTGAAGCTACTGACTGAATGAAAGGAGCTGGCATCTCACTCTCTTTGAATCTTCTTTATCATGCTAAGAGGAGCAGGAAAAAGCAAAAAATTTCAGAATTGCACCTTGCAATGCGGAGAAATTACTGTTTGTGCATTTACAAAATTCATTGATTTTTGCCATTGAAAAACGTCCAGAAATGATTGAAGGTACTGACTGAATGAAAGGAGCTGGCATCTCACTCTCTTTGAATCTTCTTTATCATGCTAAGAGGAGCAGGAAAAAGCAAAAAATTTTAGAATTGCACATTGCAATGTGGAGAAATTACTGTTTGTGCATTTACAATATTCATTGATTTTTACCATTGAAAAACGTCCAGAAATGATTGAAGCTACTGACTGAATGAAAGTAGCTGGCATCTCACTCTCTTTGAATCTTCTTTATCATGCTAAGAGGAGCAGGAAAAAGCAAAAAATTTCAGACTTGCACCTTGCAATGCGGAGAAATTACTGTTTGTGCATTTACAATATTCATTGATTTTTGCCATTGAAAAACATCATGTTATTCATATACCAGAAATGTTTGAAGCTACTGACTGAATGAAAGGAGCTGGCATCTCACTCTCTTTGAATCTTCTTTATCATGCTAAGAGGAGCAGGAAAAAGCAAAAAATTTCAGAATTGCACCTTGCAATGCGGAGAAATTACTGTTTGTGCATTTACAATATTCATTGATTTTTGCCATTGAAAAACATGTTATTCATATACCAGAAATGTTTGAAGCTACTGACTGAATGAAAGGAGCTGGCACCTCACTCTCTTTGAATCTTCTTTATCATGCTAAGAGGAGCAGGAAAAAGCAAAAAATTTCAGAATTGCACCTTGCAATGCGGAGAAATTACTGTTTGTGCATTTACAATATTCATTGATTTTTGCCATTGAAAAACATGTTATTCATATACCAGAAATGTTTGAAGCTACTGACTGAATGAAAGGAGCTGGCACCTCACTCTCTTTGAATCTTCTTTATCATGCTAAGAGGAGCAGGAAAAAGCAAAAAATTTCAGAATTGCACCTTGCAATGCGGAGAAATTACTGTTTGTGCATTTACAATATTCATTGATTTTTGCCATTGAAAAACGTCCAGAAATGATTGAAGCTACTGACTGAATGAAAGTAGCTGGCATCTCACTCTCTTTGAATCTTCTTTATCATGCTAAGAGGAGCAGGAAAAAGCAAAAAATTTCAGACTTGCACCTTGCAATGCGGAGAAATTACTGTTTGTGCATTTACAATATTCATTGATTTTTGCCATTGAAAAACATCATGTTATTCATATACCAGAAATGTTTGAAGCTACTGACTGAATGAAAGGAGCTGGCATCTCACTCTCTTTGAATCTTCTTTATCATGCTAAGAGGAGCAGGAAAAAGCAAAAAATTTCAGAATTGCACCTTGCAATGCGGAGAAATTACTGTTTGTGCATTTACAATATTCATTGATTTTTGCCATTGAAAAACATGTTATTCATATACCAGAAATGTTTGAAGCTCCTGACTGAATGAAAGGAGCTGGCACCTCACTCTCTTTGAATCTTCTTTATCATGCTAAGAGGAGCAGGAAAAAGCAAAAAATTTCAGAATTGCACCTTGCAATGCGGAGAAATTACTGTTTGTGCATTTACAATATTCATTGATTTTTGCCATTGAAAAACATGTTATTCATATACCAGAAATGTTTGAAGCTACTGACTGAATGAAAGGAGCTGGCACCTCACTCTCTTTGAATCTTCTTTATCATGCTAAGAGGAGCAGGAAAAAGCAAAAAATTTCAGAATTGCACCTTGCAATGCGGAGAAATTACTGTTTGTGCATTTACAATATTCATTGATTTTTGCCATTGAAAAACGTCCAGAAATGATTGAAGCTACTGACTGAATGAAAGGAGCTGGCATCTCACTCTCTTTGAATCTTCTTTATCATGCTAAGAGGAGCAGGAAAACGCAAAAAATTTCAGAATTGCACCTTGCAATGCGGAGAAATTACTGTTTGTGCATTTACAATATTCATTGATTTTTGCCATTGAAAAACGTCCAGAAATGATTGAAGCTACTGACTGAATGAAAGGAGCTGACATCTCACTCTCTTTGAATCTTCTTTATCATGCTAAGAGGAGCAGGAAAAAGCAAAAAATTTCAGAATTGCACCTTGCAATGCGGAGAAATTACAGTTTGTGCATTTACAATATTCATTGATTTTTGCCATTGAAAAACATCCAGAAATGATTGAAGCTACTGACTGAATGAAAGAAGCTGGCATCTCACTCTCTTTGAATCTTCTTTATCATGCTAAGAGGAGCAGGAAAAAGCAAAAAATTTCAGAATTGCACCTTGCAATGCGGAGAAATTACTGTTTGTGCATTTACAATATTCATTGATTTTTGCCATTGAAAAACATCATGTTATTCATATACCAGAAATGTTTGAAGCTACTGACTGAATGAAAGGAGCTGGCATCTCACTCTCTTTGAATCTTCTTTATCATGCTAAGAGGAGCAGGAAAAAGCAAAAAATTTCAGAATTGCACCTTGCAATGTGGAGAAATTACTGTTTGTGCATTTACAATATTCATTGATTTTTACCATTGAAAAACGTCCAGAAATGATTGAAGCTACTGACTGAATGAAAGTAGCTGGCATCTCACTCTCTTTGAATCTTCTTTATCATGCTAAGAGGAGCAGGAAAAAGCAAAAAATTTCAGACTTGCACCTTGCAATGCGGAGAAATTACTGTTTGTGCATTTACAATATTCATTGATTTTTGCCATTGAAAAACATCATGTTATTCATATACCAGAAATGTTTGAAGCTACTGACTGAATGAAAGGAGCTGGCATCTCACTCTCTTTGAATCTTCTTTATCATGCTAAGAGGAGCAGGAAAAAGCAAAAAATTTCAGACTTGCACCTTGCAATGCGGAGAAATTACTGTTTGTGCATTTACAATATTCATTGATTTTTGCCATTGAAAAACATCATGTTATTCATATACCAGAAATGTTTGAAGCTACTGACTGAATGAAAGGAGCTGGCATCTCACTCTCTTTGAATCTTCTTTATCATGCTAAGAGGAGCAGGAAAAAGCAAAAAATTTCAGAATTGCATCTTGCAATGCGGAGAAATTACTGTTTGTGCATTTACAATATTCATTGATTTTTGCCATTGAAAAACGTCCAGAAATGATTGAAGGTACTGACTGAATGAAAGGAGCTGGCATCTCACTCTCTTTGAATCTTCTTTATCATGCTAAGAGGAGCAGGAAAAAGCCAAAAATTTCAGAATTGCACCTTGCAATGCGGAGAAATTACTGTTTGTGCATTAACAATATTCATTGATTTTTGCCATTGAAAAACGTCCAGAAATGATTGAAGCTACTGACTGAATGAAAGGAGCTGGCATCTCACTCTCTTTGAATCTTCTTTATCATGCTAAGAGGAGCAGGAAAAAGCAAAAAATTTCAGAATTGCACCTTGCAATGCGGAGAAATTACAGTTTGTGCATTTACAATATTCATTGATTTTTGCCATTGAAAAACGTCCAGAAATGATTGAAGCTACTGACTGAATGAAAGGAGCTGGCATCTCACTCTCTTTGAATCTTCTTTATCATGCTAAGAGGAGCAGGAAAAAGCAAAAAATTTCAGAATTGCACCTTGCAATGCGGAGAAATTACTGTTTGTGCATTTACAATATTCGTTGATTTTTGCCATTGAAAAACGTCCAGAAATGATTGAAGCTACTGACTGAATGAAAGGAGCTGGCATCTCACTCTCTTTGAATCTTCTTTATCATGCTAAGAGGAGCAGGAAAAAGCAAAAAATTTCAGAATTGCACCTTGCAATGCGGAGAAATTACAGTTTGTGCATTTACAATATTCATTGATTTTTGCCATTGAAAAACGTCCAGAAATGATTGAAGCTACTGACTGAATGAAAGGAGCTGGCATCTCACTCTCTTTGAATCTTCTTTATCATGCTAAGAGGAGCAGGAAAAAGCAAAAAATTTCAGAATTGCACCTTGCAATGCGGAGAAATTACTGTTTGTGCATTTACAATATTCATTGATTTTTGCGATTGAAAAACATCATGTTATTCATATACCAGAAATGATTGAAGCTACTGACTGAACGAAAGGAGCTGGCATCTCACTCTCTTTGAATCTTCTTTATCATGCTAAGAGGAGCAGGAAAAAGTAAAAAATTTCAGAATTGCACCTTGCAATGCGGAGAAATTACTGTTTGTGCATTTACAATATTCAATGATTTTTGCCATTGAAAAACGTCCAGAAATGATTGAAGCTACTGACTGAATGAAAGGAGCTGGCATCTCACTCTCTTTGAATCTTGTTTATCATGCTAAGAGGAGCAGGAAAAAGCAAAAAATTTCAGAATTGCACCTTGCAATGCGGAGAAATTACTGTTTGTGCATTTACAATATTCATTGATTTTTGCCATTGAAAAACGTCCAGAAATGATTGAAGCTACTGACTGAATGAAAGGAGCTGGCATCTCACTCTCTTTGAATCTTCTTTATCATGCTAAGAGGAGCAGGAAAAAACAAAAAATTTCAGAATTGCACCTTGCAATGCGGAGAAATTACTGTTTGTGCATTTACAATATTCATTGATTTTTGCTATTGAAAAACATCATGTTATTCATATACCAGAAATGATTGAAGCTACTGACTGAATGAAAGGAGCTGGCATCTCACTCTCTTTGAATCTTCTTTATCATGCTAAGAGGAGCAGGAAAAAGCAAAAAATTTCAGAATTGCACCTTGCAATGCGGAGAAATTACAGTTTGTGCATTTACAATATTCATTGATTTTTGCCATTGAAAAACGTCCAGAAATGATTGAAGCTACTGACTGAATGAAAGGAGCTGGCATCTCACTCTCTTTGAATCTTCTTTATCATGCTAAGAGGAGCAGGAAAAAGCAAAAAATTTCAGAATTGCACCTTGCAATGCGGAGAAATTACTGTTTGTGCATTTACAATATTCATTGATTTTTGCCATTGAAAAACGTCCAGAAATGATTGAAGGTACTGACTGAATGAAAGGAGCTGGCATATCACTCTCTTTGAATCTTCTTTATCATCCTAAGAGGAGCAGGAAAAAGCAAAAAATTTCAGAATTGCACCTTGCAATGCGGAGAAATTACTGTTTGTGCATTTACAATATTCATTGATTTTTGCCATTGAAAAACGTCCAGAAATGATTGAAGCTACTGACTGAATGAAAGGAGCTGGCATCTCACTCTCTTTGAATCTTCTTTATCATGCTAAGAGGAGCAGGAAAAAGCAAAAAATTTCAGAATTGCACCTTGCAATGCGGAGAAATTACTGTTTGTGCATTTACAATATTCATTGATTTTTGCCATTGAAAAATGTCCAGAAATGATTGAAGCTACTGACTGAATGAAAGGAGCTGGCATCTCACTCTCTTTGAATCTTCTTTATCATGCTAAGAGGAGCAGGAAAAAGCAAAAAATTTCAGAATTGCGCCTTGCAATGCGGAGAAATTACTGTTTGTGCATTTACAAAATTCATTGATTTTTGCCATTGAAAAACATCATGTTATTCATATACCAGAAATGATTGAAGCTACTGACTGAAGGAAAGGAGCTGGCATCTCACTCTCTTTGAATCTTCTTTATCATGCTAAGAGGAGCAGGAAAAAGCAAAAAATTTCAGAATTGCACCTTGCAATGCGGAGAAATTACTGTTTGTGCATTTACAATATTCATTGATTTTTGCCATTGAAAAACATCCAGAAATGATTGAAGCTACTGACTGAATGAAAGGAGCTGGCATCTCACTCTCTTTGAATCTTCTTTATCATTCTAAGAGGAGCAGGAAAAAGCAAAAAATTTCAGAATTGCACCTTGCAATGCGGAGAAATTACTGTTTGTGCTCCTCTTAGCATGATAAAGAAGATTCAAAGAGAGTGAGATGCCAGCTCCTTTCATTCAGTCAGTAGCTTCAATCATTTCTGGACATTTTTCAATGGCAAAAATCAATGAATATTGTAAATGCACAAACAGTAATTTCTCCGCATTGCAAGGTGCAATTCTGAAATTTTTTGCTTTTTCCTGCTCCTCTTAGCATGATAAAGAAGATTCAAAGAGAGTGAGATGTCAGCTCCTTTCATTCAGTCAGTAGCTTCAAACATTTCTGGTATATGAATAACATGATGTTTTTCAATGGCAAAAATCAATGAATATTGTAAATGCACAAACAGTAATTTCTCCGCATTGCAAGGTGCAATTCTGAAATTTTTTGCTTTTTCCTGCTCCTCTTAGCATGATAAAGAAGATTCAAAGAGAGTGAGATGCCAGCTCCTTTCATTCAGTCAGTATCTTCAATCATTTCTGGTATATGAATAACATGATGTTTTTCAATGGCAAAAATCAATGAATTTTGTAAATGCACAAACAGTAATTTCTCAGCATTGCAAGGTGCAATTCTGAAATTTTTTGCTTTTTCCTGCTGCTCTTAGCATGATAAAGAAGATTCAAAGAGAGTGAGATGCCAGCTCCTTTCATTGTCAGTAGCTTCAATCATTTCTGGACGTTTTTCAATGGCAAAAATCAATGAATATTTTAAATGCACAAACAGTAATTTCTCCGCATTGCAAGGTGCAATTCTGAAATTTTTTGCTTTTTCCTGCTCCTCTTAGCATGATAAAGAAGATTCAAAGAGAGTGAGATGCCAGCTCCTTTCATTCAGTCAGTAGCTTCAATCATTTCTGGACGTTTTTCAATGGCAAAAATCAATGAATATTGTAAATGCACAAACAGTAATTTCTCCGCATTGCAAGGTGCAATTCTGAAATTTTTTGCTTTTTCCTGCTCCTCTTAGCATGATAAAGAAGATTCAAAGAGAGTGAGATGCCAGCTCCTTTCATTCAGTCAGTAGCTTCAATCATTTCTGGACGTTTTTCAATGGCAAAAATCAATGAATATTGTAAATGCACAAACAGTAATTTCTCCGCATTGCAAGGTGCAATTCTGAAATTTTTTGCTTTTT
The DNA here is from genome assembly GCF_046119375.1 of Phyllobates terribilis. NCBI lineage: Eukaryota > Metazoa > Chordata > Amphibia > Anura > Dendrobatidae > Phyllobates > Phyllobates terribilis. Next base: position 436,027 of record NW_027363655.1, on the reverse strand, counting down.
CCTGCTCCTCTTAGCATGATAAAGAAGATTCAAAGAGAGTGAGATGTCAGCTCCTTTCATTCAGTCAGTAGCTTCAAACATTTCTGGTATATGAATAACATGATGTTTTTCAATGGCAAAAATCAATGAATATTGTAAATGCACAAACAGTAATTTCTCCGCATTGCAAGGTGCAATTCTGAAATTTTTTGCTTTTTCCTGCTCCTCTTAGCATGATAAAGAAGATTCAAAGAGAGTGAGATGCCAGCTCCTTTCATTCAGTCAGTAGCTTCAATCATTTCTGGTATATGAATAACATGATGTTTTTCAATGGCAAAAATCAATGAATATTGTAAATGCACAAACAGTAATTTCTCAGCATTGCAAGGTGCAATTCTGAAATTTTTTGCTTTTTCCTGCTCCTCTTAGCATGATAAAGAAGATTCAAAGAGAGTGAGATGCCAGCTCCTTTCATTGTCAGTAGCTTCAATCATTTCTGGACGTTTTTCAATGGCAAAAATCAATGAATATTGTAAATGCACAAACAGTAATTTCTCCGCATTGCAAGGTGCAATTCTGAAATTTTTTGCTTTTTCCTGCTCCTCTTAGCATTATGAAGAAGATTCAAAGAGAGTGAGATACCAGCTCCTTTCATTCAGTCAGTAGCTTCAAACATTTCTGGTATATGAATAACAAGATGTTTTTCAATGGCAAAAATCAATGAATATTGTAAATGCACAAACAGTAATTTCTCCGCATTGCAAGGTGCAATTCTGAAATTTTTTGCTTTTTCCTGCTCCTCTTAGCATGATAAAGAAGATTCAAAGAGAGTGAGATGCCAGCTCCTTTCGTTCAGTCAGTAGCTTCAATCATTTCTGGACGTTTTTCAATGGCAAAAATCATTGAATATTGTAAATGCACAAACAGTAATTTCTCCGCATTGCAAGGTGCAATTCTGAAATTTTTTACTTTTTCCTGCTCCTCTTAGCATGATAAAGAAGATTCAAAGAGAGTGAGATGCCATCTCCTTTCATTCAGTCAGTAGCTTCAATCATTTCTGGACGTTTTTCAATTGCAAAAATCAATGAATATTGTAAATGCACAAACAGTAATTTCTCCGCATTGCAAGGTGCAATTCTGAAATTTTTTGCTTTTTCCTGCTCCTCTTAGCATGATAAAGAAGATTCAAAGAGAGTGAGATGCCAGCTCCTTTCATTCAGTCAGTAGCTTCAATCATTTCTGGACGTTTTTCAATGGCAAAAATCAATGAATATTGTAAATGCACAAACAGTAATTTCTCCGCATTGCAAGGTGCAATTCTGAAATTTTTTGCTTTTTCCTGCTCCTTTTAGCATGATAAACAAGATTCAAAGAGAGTGAGATGCCAGCTCCTTTCATTCAGTCAGTAGCTTCAATCATTTATGGACGTTTTTCAATTGCAAAAATCATTGAATATTGTAAATGCACAAACAGTAATTTCTCCGCATTGCAAGGTGCAATTCTGAAATTTTTGACTTTTTCCTGCTCCTCTTAGCATGATAAAGAAGATTCAAAGAGAGTGAGATGCCAGCTCCTTTCATTCAGTCAGTAGCTTCAATCATTTCTGGTATATGAATAACATGATGTTTTTCAATCGCAAAAATCAATGAATATTGTAAATGCACAAACAGTAATTTCTCCGCATTGCAAGGTGCAATTCTGAAATTTTTTGCTTTTTCCTGCTCCTCTTAGCATGATAAAGAAGATTCAAAGAGAGTGAGATGCCAGCTCCTTTCATTCAGTCAGTAGCTTCAATCATTTCCGGACGTTTTTCAATGGCAAAAATCAATGAATATTGTAAATGCACAAACAGTAATTTCTCCGCATTGCAAGGTGTAATTCTGAAATTTTTTGCTTTTTCCTGCTCCTCTTAGCATGATAAAGAAGATTCAAAGAGAGTGAGATGCCAGCTCCTTTCCTTCAGTCAGTAGCTTCAATCATTTCTGGTATATGAATAACATGATGTTTTTCAATGGCAAAAATCAATGAATTTTGTAAATGCACAAACAGTAATTTCTCCGCATTGCAAGGCGCAATTCTGAAATTTTTTGCTTTTTCCTGCTCCTCTTAGCATGATAAAGAAGATTCAAAGAGAGTGAGATGCTAGCTCCTTTCATTCAGTCAGTAGCTTCAATCATTTCTGGACGTTTTTCAATGGCAAAAATCAATGAATATTGTAAATGCACAAACAGTAATTTCTCCGCATTGCAAGGTGCAATTCTGAAATTTTTTGCTTTTTCCTGCTCCTCTTAGCATGATAAACAAGATTCAAAGAGAGTGAGGTGCCAGCTCCTTTCATTCAGTCAGGAGCTTCAAACATTTCTGGTATATGAATAACATGTTTTTCAATGGCAAAAATCAATGAATATTGTAAATGCACAAACAGTAATTTCTCCGCATTGCAAGGTGCAATTCTGAAATTTTTTGCTTTTTCCTGCTCCTCTTAGCATGATAAAGAAGATTCAAAGAGAGTGAGATGCCAGCTCCTTTCATTCAGTCAGTAGCTTCAATCATTTCTGGACATTTTTCAATGGCAAAAATCAATGAATATTGTAAATGCACAAACAGTAATTTCTCCGCATTGCAAGGTGCAATGCTGAAATTTTTTGCTTTTTCCTGCTCCTCTTAGCATGATAAAGAAGATTCAAAGAGAGTGAGATGCCAGCTCCTTTCATTCAGTCAGTAGCTTCAATCATTTCTGGACGTTTTTCAATGGCAAAAATCAATGAATATTGTAAATGCACAAACTGTAATTTCTCCGCATTGCAAGGTGCAATTCTGAAATTTTTTGCTTTTTCCTGCTCCTCTTAGCATGATAAAGAAGATTCAAAGAGAGTGAGATGCCAGCTCCTTTCATTCAGTCAGTAGCTTCAATCATTTCTGGACGTTTTTCAATGGCAAAAATCAATGAATATTGTAAATGCACAAACAGTAATTTCTCCGCATTGCAAGGTGCAATTCTGAAATTTTTTGCTTTTTCCTGCTCCTCTTAGCATGATAAAGAAGATTCAAAGAGAGTGAGATGCCAGCTCCTTTCATTCAGTCAGTAGCTTCAATCATTTCTGGACGTTTTTCAATGGCAAAAATCAATGAATATTGTAAATGCACAAACAGTAATTTCTCCGCATTGCAAGGTGCAATTCTGAAATTTTTTGCTTTTTCCTGCTCCTCTTAGCATGATAAAGAAGATTCAAAGAGAGTGAGATGCCAGCTCCTTTCATTCAGTCAGTAGCTTCAATCATTTCTGGTATATGAATAACATGATGTTTTTCAATGGCAAAAATCAATGAATTTTGTAAATGCACAAACAGTAATTTCTCAGCATTGCAAGGTGCAATTCTGAAATTTTTTGCTTTTTCCTGCTCCTCTTAGCATGATAAAGAAGATTCAAAGAGAGTGAGATGCCAGCTCCTTTCATTGTCAGTAGCTTCAATCATTTCTGGACGTTTTTCAAGGGCAAAAATCAATGAATATTGTAAATGCACAAACAGTAATTTCTCCGCATTGCAAGGTGCAATTCTGAAATTTTTTGCTTTTTCCTGCTCCTCTTAGCATTATGAAGAAGATTCAAAGAGAGTGAGATGCCAGCTCCTTTCATTCAGTCAGTAGCTTCAATCATTTCTGGTATATGAATAACATGATGTTTTTCAATCGCAAAAATCAATGAATATTGTAAATGCACAAACAGTAATTTCTCCGCATTGCAAGGTGCAATTCTGAAATTTTTTGCTTTTTCCTGCTCCTCTTAGCATGATAAAGAAGATTTTCAAAGAGAGTGAGATGCCAGCTCCTTTCATTCAGTCAGTAGCTTCAATCATTTCTGGACGTTTTTCAATGGCAAAAATCAATGAATATTGTAAATGCACAAACAGTAATTTCTCCGCATTGCAAGGTGCAATTCTGAAATTTTTTGCTTTTTCCTGCTCCTCTTAGCATGATAAAGAAGATTCAAAGAGAGTGAGATGCCAGCTCCTTTCCTTCAGTCAGTAGCTTCAATCATTTTTGGCATATGAATAACATGATGTTTTTCAATGGCAAAAATCAATGAATTTTGTAAATGCACAAACAGTAATTTCTCCGCATTGCAAGGCGCAATTCTGAAATTTTTTGCTTTTTCCTGCTCCTCTTAGCATGATAAAGAAGATTCAAAGAGAGTGAGATGCCAGCTCCTTTCATTCAGTCAGTAGCTTCAATCATTTCTGAACATTTTTCAATGGCAAAAATCAATGAATATTGTAAATGCACAAACAGTAATTTCTCCGCATTGCAAGGTGCAATTCTGAAATTTTTTGCTTTTTCCTGCTCCTCTTAGCATGATAAAGAAGATTCAAAGAGAGTGAGATGACAGCTCCTTTCATTCAGTCAGTAGCTTCAATCATTTATGGACGTTTTTCAATGGCAAAAATCAATGAATATTGTAAATGCACAAACAGTAATTTCTCCGCATTGCAAGGTGCAATTCTGAAATTTTTTGCTTTTTCCTGCTCCTCTTAGCATGATAAAGAAGATTCAAAGAGAGTGAGGTGCCAGCTCCTTTCATTCAGTCAGGAGCTTCAAACATTTCTGGTATATGAATAACATGTTTTTCAATGGCAAAAATCAATGAATATTGTAAATGCACAAACAGTAATTTCTCCGCATTGCAAGGTGCAATTCTGAAATTTTTTGCTTTTTCCTGCTCCTCTTAGCATGATAAAGAAGATTCAAAGAGAGTGAGATGCCAGCTCCTTTCATTCAGTCAGTAGCTTCAATCATTTCTGGACGTTTTTCAATGGCAAAAATCAATGAATATTGTAAATGCACAAACAGTAATTTCTCCGCATTGCAAGGTGCAATTCTGAAATTTTTTGCTTTTTCCTGCTCCTCTTAGCATGATAAAGAAGATTCAAAGAGAGTGAGATGCCAGCTCCTTTCATTCAGTCAGTAGCTTCAATCATTTCTGGACGTTTTTCAATGGCAAAAATCAATGAATATTGTAAATGCACAAACAGTAATTTCTCCGCATTGCAAGGTGCAATTCTGAAATTTTTTACTTTTTCCTGCTCCTCTTAGCATGATAAAGAAGATTCAAAGAGAGTGAGATGCCATCTCCTTTCATTCAGTCAGTAGCTTCAATCATTTCTGGACGTTTTTCAATTGCAAAAATCAATGAATATTGTAAATGCACAAACAGTAATTTCTCCGCATTGCAAGGTGCAATTCTGAAATTTTTTGCTTTTTCCTGCTCCTCTTAGCATGATAAATAAGATTCAAAGAGAGTGAGATGCCAGCTCCTTTCATTCAGTCAGTAGCTTCAATCATTTCTGGACGTTTTTCAATGGCAAAAATCAATGAATATTGTAAATGCACAAACAGTAATTTCTCCGCATTGCAAGGTGCAATTCTGAAATTTTTTGCTTTTTCCTGCTCCTTTTAGCATGATAAAGAAGATTCAAAGAGAGTGAGATGCCAGCTCCTTTCCTTCAGTCAGTAGCTTCAATCATTTCTGGTATATGAATAACATGATGTTTTTCAATGGCAAAAATCAATGAATTTTGTAAATGCACAAACAGTAATTTCTCCGCATTGCAAGGCGCAATTCTGAAATTTTTTGCTTTTTCCTGCTCCTCTTAGCATGATAAAGAAGATTCAAAGAGAGTGAGATGCTAGCTCCTTTCATTCAGTCAGTAGCTTCAATCATTTCTGGACGTTTTTCAATGGCAAAAATCAATGAATATTGTAAATGCACAAACAGTAATTTCTCCGCATTGCAAGGTGCAATTCTGAAATTTTTTGCTTTTTCCTGCTCCTCTTAGCATGATAAACAAGATTCAAAGAGAGTGAGGTGCCAGCTCCTTTCATTCAGTCAGGAGCTTCAAACATTTCTGGTATATGAATAACATGTTTTTCAATGGCAAAAATCAATGAATATTGTAAATGCACAAACAGTAATTTCTCCGCATTGCAAGGTGCAATTCTGAAATTTTTTGCTTTTTCCTGCTCCGCTTAGCATGATAAAGAAGATTCAAAGAGAGTGAGATGCCAGCTCCTTTCATTCAGTCAGTAGCTTCAATCATTTCTGGACATTTTTCAATGGCAAAAATCAATGAATATTGTAAATGCACAAACAGTAATTTCTCCGCATTGCAAGGTGCAATGCTGAAATTTTTTGCTTTTTCCTGCTCCTCTTAGCATGATAAAGAAGATTCAAAGAGAGTGAGATGCCAGCTCCTTTCATTCAGTCAGTAGCTTCAATCATTTCTGGACGTTTTTCAATGGCAAAAATCAATGAATATTGTAAATGCACAAACTGTAATTTCTCCGCATTGCAAGGTGCAATTCTGAAATTTTTTGCTTTTTCCTGCTCCTCTTAGCATGATAAAGAAGATTCAAAGAGAGTGAGATGCCAGCTCCTTTCATTCAGTCAGTAGCTTCAATCACTTCTGGACGTTTTTCAATGGCAAAAATCAATGAATATTGTAAATGCACAAACAGTAATTTCTCCGCATTGCAAGGTGCAATTCTGAAATTTTTTGCTTTTTCCTGCTCCTCTTAGCATGATAAAGAAGATTCAAAGAGAGTGAGATGCCAGCTCCTTTCATTCAGTCAGTAGCTTCAATCATTTCTGGACGTTTTTCAATGGCAAAAATCAATGAATATTGTAAATGCACAAACAGTAATTTCTCCGCATTGCAAGGTGCAATTCTGAAATTTTTTGCTTTTTCCTGCTCCTCTTAGCATGATAAAGAAGATTCAAAGAGAGTGAGATGCCAGCTCCTTTCATTCAGTCAGTAGCTTCAATCATTTCTGGTATATGAATAACATGATGTTTTTCAATGGCAAAAATCAATGAATTTTGTAAATGCACAAACAGTAATTTCTCAGCATTGCAAGGTGCAATTCTGAAATTTTTTGCTTTTTCCTGCTCCTCTTAGCATGATAAAGAAGATTCAAAGAGAGTGAGATGCCAGCTCCTTTAGCTCAGTCAGTAGCTTCAATCATTTCTGGACGTTTTTCAATGGCAAAAATCAGTGAATATTGTAAATGCACAAACAGTAATTTCTCCGCATTGCAAGGTGCAATTCTGAAATTTTTTACTTTTTCCTGCTCCTCTTAGCATGATAAATAAGATTCAAAGAGAGTGAGATGCCAGCTCCTTTCATTCAGTCAGTAGCTTCAATCATTTCTGGTATATGAATAACATGATGTTTTTCAATCGCAAAAATCAATGAATATTGTAAATGCACAAACAGTAATTTCTCCGCATTGCAAGGTGCAATTCTGAAATTTTTTGCTTTTTCCTGCTCCTCTTAGCATGATAAAGAAGATTCAAAGAGAGTGAGATGCCAGCTCCTTTCATTCAGTCAGTAGCTTCAATCATTTCTGGACGTTTTTCAATGGCAAAAATCAATGAATATTGTAAATGCACAAACAGTAATTTCTCCGCATTGCAAGGTGCAATTCTGAAATTTTTTGCTTTTTCCTGCTCCTCTTAGCATGATAAAGAAGATTCAAAGAGTGTGAGATGCCAGCTCCTTTCCTTCAGTCAGTAGCTTCAATCATTTCTGGCATATGAATAACATGATGTTTTTCAATGGCAAAAATCAATGAATTTTGGAAATGCACAAACAGTAATTTCTCCGCATTGCAAGGCGCAATTCTGAATTTTTTTGCTTTTTCCTGCTCCTCTTAGCATGATAAAGAAGATTCAAAGAGAGTGAGATGCCAGCTCCTTTCATTCAGTCAGTAGCTTCAATCATTTCTGAACATTTTTCAATGGCAAAAATCAATGAATATTGTAAATGCACAAACAGTAATTTCTCCGCATTGCAAGGTGCAATTCTGAAATTTTTTGCTTTTTCCTGCTCCTCTTAGCATGATAAAGAAGATTCAAAGAGAGTGAGATGACAGCTCCTTTCATTCAGTCAGTAGCTTCAATCATTTCTGGACGTTTTTCAATGGCAAAAATCAATGAATATTGTAAATGCACAAACAGTAATTTCTCCGCATTGCAAGGTGCAATTCTGAAATTTTTTGCTTTTTCCTGCTCCTCTTAGCATGATAAAGAAGATTCAAAGAGAGTGAGGTGCCAGCTCCTTTCATTCAGTCAGGAGCTTCAAACATTTCTGGTATATGAATAACATGTTTTTCAATGGCAAAAATCAATGAATATTGTAAATGCACAAACAGTAATTTCTCCGCATTGCAAGGTGCAATTCTGAAATTTTTTGCTTTTTCCTGCTCCTCTTAGCATGATAAAGAAGATTCAAAGAGAGTGAGATGCCAGCTCCTTTCATTCAGTCAGTAGCTTCAATCATTTCTGGACATTTTTCAATGGCAAAAATCAATGAATATTGTAAATGCACAAACAGTAATTTCTCCGCATTGCAAGGTGCAATTCTGAAATTTTTTGCTTTTTCCTGCTCCTCTTAGCATGATAAAGAAGATTCAAAGAGAGTGAGATGCCAGCTCCTTTCATTCAGTCAGTAGCTTCAATCATTTCTGGACGTTTTTCAATGGCAAAAATCAATGAATATTGTAAATGCACAAACAGTAATTTCTCTGCATTGCAATGTGCAATTCTGAAATTTTTTGCTTTTTCCTGCTCCTCTTAGCATGATAAAGAAGATTCAAAGAGAGTGAGATGCCAGCTCCTTTCATTCAGTCAGTAGCTTCAAACATTTCTGGTATATGAATAACATGATGTTTTTCAATGGCAAAAATCAATGAATATTGTAAATGCACAAACAGTAATTTCTCCGCATTGCAAGGTGCAATTCTGAAATTTTTTGCTTTTTCCTGCTCCTCTTTGCATGATAAAGAAGATTCAAAGAGAGTGAGATGCCAGCTCCTTTCATTCAGTCAGTAGCTTCAATCATTTCTGGACGTTTTTCAATGGCAAAAATCAATGAATATTGTAAATGCACAAACAGTAATTTCTCCGCATTGCAAGGTGCAATTCTGAAATTTTTTGCTTTTTCCTGCTCCTTTTAGCATGATAAACAAGATTCAAAGAGAGTGAGATGCCAGCTCCTTTCATTCAGTCAGTAGCTTCAATCATTTATGGACGTTTTTCAATTGCAAAAATCATTGAATATTGTAAATGCACAAACAGTAATTTCTCCGCATTGCAAGGTGCAATTCTGAAATTTTTGACTTTTTCCTGCTCCTCTTAGCATGATAAAGAAGATTCAAAGAGAGTGAGATGCCAGCTCCTTTCATTCAGTCAGTAGCTTCAATCATTTCTGGTATATGAATAACATGATGTTTTTCAATCGCAAAAATCAATGAATATTGTAAATGCACAAACAGTAATTTCTCCGCATTGCAAGGTGCAATTCTGAAATTTTTTGCTTTTTCCTGCTCCTCTTAGCATGATAAAGAAGATTCAAAGAGAGTGAGATGCCAGCTCCTTTCATTCAGTCAGTAGCTTCAATCATTTCCGGACGTTTTTCAATGGCAAAAATCAATGAATATTGTAAATGCACAAACAGTAATTTCTCCGCATTGCAAGGTGTAATTCTGAAATTTTTTGCTTTTTCCTGCTCCTCTTAGCATGATAAAGAAGATTCAAAGAGAGTGAGATGCCAGCTCCTTTCCTTCAGTCAGTAGCTTCAATCATTTCTGGTATATGAATAACATGATGTTTTTCAATGGCAAAAATCAATGAATTTTGTAAATGCACAAACAGTAATTTCTCCGCATTGCAAGGCGCAATTCTGAAATTTTTTGCTTTTTCCTGCTCCTCTTAGCATGATAAAGAAGATTCAAAGAGAGTGAGATGCTAGCTCCTTTCATTCAGTCAGTAGCTTCAATCATTTCTGGACGTTTTTCAATGGCAAAAATCAATGAATATTGTAAATGCACAAACAGTAATTTCTCCGCATTGCAAGGTGCAATTCTGAAATTTTTTGCTTTTTCCTGCTCCTCTTAGCATGATAAACAAGATTCAAAGAGAGTGAGGTGCCAGCTCCTTTCATTCAGTCAGGAGCTTCAAACATTTCTGGTATATGAATAACATGTTTTTCAATGGCAAAAATCAATGAATATTGTAAATGCACAAACAGTAATTTCTCCGCATTGCAAGGTGCAATTCTGAAATTTTTTGCTTTTTCCTGCTCCTCTTAGCATGATAAAGAAGATTCAAAGAGAGTGAGATGCCAGCTCCTTTCATTCAGTCAGTAGCTTCAATCATTTCTGGACATTTTTCAATGGCAAAAATCAATGAATATTGTAAATGCACAAACAGTAATTTCTCCGCATTGCAAGGTGCAATGCTGAAATTTTTTGCTTTTTCCTGCTCCTCTTAGCATGATAAAAAAGATTCAAAGAGAGTGAGATGCCAGCTCCTTTCATTCAGTCAGTAGCTTCAATCATTTCTGGACGTTTTTCAATGGCAAAAATCAATGAATATTGTAAATGCACAAACTGTAATTTCTCCGCATTGCAAGGTGCAATTCTGAAATTTTTTGCTTTTTCCTGCTCCTCTTAGCATGATAAAGAAGATTCAAAGAGAGTGAGATGCCAGCTCCTTTCATTCAGTCAGTAGCTTCAATCATTTCTGGACGTTTTTCAATGGCAAAAATCAATGAATATTGTAAATGCACAAACAGTAATTTCTCCGCATTGCAAGGTGCAATTCTGAAATTTTTTGCTTTTTCCTGCTCCTCTTAGCATGATAAAGAAGATTCAAAGAGAGTGAGATGCCAGCTCCTTTCATTCAGTCAGTAGCTTCAATCATTTCTGGACGTTTTTCAATGGCAAAAATCAATGAATATTGTAAATGCACAAACAGTAATTTCTCCGCATTGCAAGGTGCAATTCTGAAATTTTTTGCTTTTTCCTGCTCCTCTTAGCATGATAAAGAAGAATCAAAGAGAGTGAGATGCCAGCTCCTTTCATTCAGTCAGTAGCTTCAATCATTTCTGGTATATGAATAACATGATGTTTTTCAATGGCAAAAATCAATGAATTTTGTAAATGCACAAACAGTAATTTCTCAGCATTGCAAGGTGCAATTCTGAAATTTTTTGCTTTTTCCTGCTCCTCTTAGCATGATAAAGAAGATTCAAAGAGAGTGAGATGCCAGCTCCTTTAGTTCAGTCAGTAGCTTCAATCATTTCTGGACGTTTTTCAATGGCAAAAATCAGTGAATATTGTAAATGCACAAACAGTAATTTCTCCGCATTGCAAGGTGCAATTCTGAAATTTTTTACTTTTTCCTGCTCCTCTTAGCATGATAAATAAGATTCAAAGAGAGTGAGATGCCAGCTCCTTTCGTTCAGTCAGTAGCTTCAATGATTTCTGGTATATGAATAACATGATGTTTTTCAATCGCAAAAATCAATGAATATTGTAAATGCACAAACAGTAATTTCTCCGCATTGCAAGGTGCAATTCTGAAATTTTTTGCTTTTTCCTGCTCCTCTTAGCATGATAAAGAAGATTCAAAGAGAGTGAGATGCCAGCTCCTTTCATTCAGTCAGTAGCTTCAATCATTTCTGGACGTTTTTCAATGGCAAAAATCAATGAATATTGTAAATGCACAAACAGTAATTTCTCCGCATTGCAAGGTGCAATTCTGAAATTTTTTGCTTTTTCCTGCTCCTCTTAGCATGATAAAGAAGATTCAAAGAGAGTGAGATGCCAGCTCCTTTCCTTCAGTCAGTAGCTTCAATCATTTCTGGCATATGAATAACATGATGTTTTTCAATGGCAAAAATCAATGAATTTTGTAAATGCACAAACAGTAATTTCTCCGCATTGCAAGGCGCAATTCTGAAATTTTTTGCTTTTTCCTGCTCCTCTTAGCATGATAAAGAAGATTCAAAGAGAGTGAGATGCCAGCTCCTTTCATTCAGTCAGTAGCTTCAATCATTTCTGAACATTTTTCAATGGCAAAAATCAATGAATATTGTAAATGCACAAACAGTAATTTCTCCGCATTGCAAGGTGCAATTCTGAAATTTTTTGCTTTTTCCTGCTCCTCTTAGCATGATAAAGAAGATTCAAAGAGAGTGAGATGCCAGCTCCTTTAGTTCAGTCAGTAGCTTCAATCATTTCTGGACGTTTTTCAATGGCAAAAATCAATGAATATTGTAAATGCACAAACAGTAATTTCTCCGCATTGCAAGGTGCAATTCTGAAATTTTTTGCTTTTTCCTGCTCCTCTTAGCATGATAAAGAAGATTCAAAGAGAGTGAGATGACAGCTCCTTTCATTCAGTCAGTAGCTTCAATCATTTCTGGACGTTTTTCAATGGCAAAAATCAATGAATATTGTAAATGCACAAACAGTAATTTCTCCGCATTGCAAGGTGCAATTCTGAAATTTTTTGCTTTTTCCTGCTCCTCTTAGCATGATAAAGAAGATTCAAAGAGAGTGAGGTGCCAGCTCCTTTCATTCAGTCAGGAGCTTCAAACATTTCTGGTATATGAATAACATGTTTTTCAATGGCAAAAATCAATGAATATTGTAAATGCACAAACAGTAATTTCTCCGCATTGCAAGGTGCAATTCTGAAATTTTTTGCTTTTTCCTGCTCCTCTTAGCATGATAAAGAAGATTCAAAGAGAGTGAGATGCCAGCTCCTTTCATTCAGTCAGTAGCTTCAATCATTTCTGGACATTTTTCAATGGCAAAAATCAATGAATATTGTAAATGCACAAACAGTAATTTCTCCGCATTGCAAGGTGCAATTCTGAAATTTTTTGCTTTTTCCTGCTCCTCTTAGCATGATAAAGAAGATTCAAAGAGAGTGAGATGCCAGCTCCTTTCATTCAGTCAGTAGCTTCAATCATTTCTGGACGTTTTTCAATGGCAAAAATCAATGAATATTGTAAATGCACAAACAGTAATTTCTCTGCATTGCAATGTGCAATTCTGAAATTTTTTGCTTTTTCCTGCTCCTCTTAGCATGATAAAGAAGATTCAAAGAGAGTGAGATGCCAGCTCCTTTCATTCAGTCAGTAGCTTCAAACATTTCTGGTATATGAATAACATGATGTTTTTCAATGGCAAAAATCAATGAATATTGTAAATGCACAAACAGTAATTTCTCCGCATTGCAAGGTGCAATTCTGAAATTTTTTGCTTTTTTCTGCTCCTCTTAGCATGATAAAGAAGATTCAAAGAGAGTGAGATGCCAGCTCCTTTCGTTCAGTCAGTAGCTTCAATCATTTCTGGACGTTTTTCAATGGCAAAAATCATTGAATATTATAAATGCACAAACAGTAATTTCTCCGCATTGCAAGGTGCAATTCTGAAATTTTTTACTTTTTCCTGCTCCTCTTAGCATGATAAAGAAGATTCAAAGAGAGTGAGATGCCAGCTCCTTTCATTCAGTCAGTAGCTTCAATCATTTCTGGTATATGAATAACATGATGTTTTTCAATGGCAAAAATCAATGAATATTGTAAATGCACAAACAGTAATTTCTCCGCATTGCAAGGTGCAATTCTGAAATTTTTTGCTTTTTCCTGCTCCTCTTAGCATGATAAAGAAGATTCAAAGAGAGTGAGATGCCAGCTCCTTTCATTCAGTCAGTAGCTTCAATCATTTCTGGACGTTTTTCAATGGCAAAAATCAATGAATATTGTAAATGCACAAACAGTAATTTCTCCGCATTGCAAGGTGCAATTCTGAAATTGTTTGCTTTTTCCTGCTCCTCTTAGCATGATAAAGAAGATTCAAAGAGAGTGAGATGCCAGTTCCTTTCATTCAGTCAGTAGCTTTAATCATTTCTGGACGTTTTTCAATGGCAAAAATCATTGAATATTGTAAATGCACAATCAGTAATTTCTCCGCATTGCAAGGTGCAATTCTGAAATTTTTTACTTTTTCCTGCTCCTCTTAGCATGATAAAGAAGATTCAAAGAGAGTGAGATGCCAGCTCCTTTCATTCAGTCAGTAGCTTCAATCATTTCTGGTATATGAATAACATGATGTTTTTCAATCGCAAAAATCAATGAATATTGTAAATGCACAAACAGTAATTTCTCCGCATTGCAAGGTGCAATTCTGAAATTTTTTGCTTTTTCCTGCTCCTCTTAGCATGATAAAGACGATTCAAAGAGAGTGAGATGCCAGCTCCTTTCATTCAGTCAGTAGCTTCAATCATTTCTGGACGTTTTTCAATGGCAAAAACCAATGAATATTGTAAATGCACAAACAGTAATTTCTCCGCATTGCAAGGTGCAATTCTGAAATTTTTTGCTTTTTCCTGCTCCTCTTAGCATGATAAAGAAGATTCAAAGAGAGTGAGATGCCAGATCCTTTCCTTCAGTCAGTAGCTTCAATCATTTCTGGTATATGAATAACATGATGTTTTTCAATGGCAAAAATCAATGAATTTTGTAAATGCACAAACAGTAATTTCTCCGCATTGCAAGGCGCAATTCTGAAATTTTTTGCTTTTTCCTGCTCCTCTTAGCATGATAAAGAAGATTCAAAGAGAGTGAGATGCTAGCTCCTTTCATTCAGTCAGTAGCTTCAATCATTTCTGGACGTTTTTCAATGGCAAAAACCAATGAATATTGTAAATGCACAAACAGTAATTTCTCCGCATTGCAAGGTGCAATTCTGAAATTTTTTGCTTTTTCCTGCTCCTCTTAGCATGATAAAGAAGATTCAAAGAGAGTGAGATGCCAGCTCCTTTCATTCAGTCAGTAGCTTCAATCATTTCCGGACGTTTTTCAATGGCAAAAATCAATGAATATTGTAAATGCACAAACAGTAATTTCTCCGCATTGCAAGGTGTAATTCTGAAATTTTTTGCTTTTTCCTGCTCCTCTTAGCATGATAAAGAAGATTCAAAGAGAGTGAGATGCCAGCTCCTTTCCTTCAGTCAGTAGCTTCAATCATTTCTGGTATATGAATAACATGATGTTTTTCAATGGCAAAAATCAATGAATTTTGTAAATGCACAAACAGTAATTTCTCCGCATTGCAAGGCGCAATTCTGAAATTTTTTGCTTTTTCCTGCTCCTCTTAGCATGATAAAGAAGATTCAAAGAGAGTGAGATGCTAGCTCCTTTCATTCAGTCAGTAGCTTCAATCATTTCTGGACGTTTTTCAATGGCAAAAATCAATGAATATTGTAAATGCACAAACAGTAATTTCTCCGCATTGCAAGGTGCAATTCTGAAATTTTTTGCTTTTTCCTGCTCCTCTTAGCATGATAAACAAGATTCAAAGAGAGTGAGGTGCCAGCTCCTTTCATTCAGTCAGGAGCTTCAAACATTTCTGGTATATGAATAACATGTTTTTCAATGGCAAAAATCAATGAATATTGTAAATGCACAAACAGTAATTTCTCCGCATTGCAAGGTGCAATTCTGAAATTTTTTGCTTTTTCCTGCTCCTCTTAGCATGATAAAGAAGATTCAAAGAGAGTGAGATGCCAGCTCCTTTCATTCAGTCAGTAGCTTCAATCATTTCTGGACATTTTTCAATGGCAAAAATCAATGAATATTGTAAATGCACAAACAGTAATTTCTCCGCATTGCAAGGTGCAATGCTGAAATTTTTTGCTTTTTCCTGCTCCTCTTAGCATGATAAAGAAGATTCAAAGAGACTGAGATGCCAGCTCCTTTCATTCAGTCAGTAGCTTCAATCATTTCTGGACGTTTTTCAATGGCAAAAATCAATGAATATTGTAAATGCACAAACTGTAATTTCTCCGCATTGCAAGGTGCAATTCTGAAATTTTTTGCTTTTTCCTGCTCCTCTTAGCATGATAAAGAAGATTCAAAGAGAGTGAGATGCCAGCTCCTTTCATTCAGTCAGTAGCTTCAATCATTTCTGGACGTTTTTCAATGGCAAAAATCAATGAATATTGTAAATGCACAAACAGTAATTTCTCCGCATTGCAAGGTGCAATTCTGAAATTTTTTGCTTTTTCCTGCTCCTCTTAGCATGATAAAGAAGATTCAAAGAGAGTGAGATGCCAGCTCCTTTCATTCAGTCAGTAGCTTCAATCATTTCTGGACGTTTTTCAATGGCAAAAATCAATGAATATTGTAAATGCACAAACAGTAATTTCTCCGCATTGCAAGGTGCAATTCTGAAATTTTTTGCTTTTTCCTGCTCCTCTTAGCATGATAAAGAAGATTCAAAGAGAGTGAGATGCCAGCTCCTTTCATTCAGTCAGTAGCTTCAATCATTTCTGGTATATGAATAACATGATGTTTTTCAATGGCAAAAATCAATGAATTTTGTAAATGCACAAACAGTAATTTCTCAGCATTGCAAGGTGCAATTCTGAAATTTTTTGCTTTTTCCTGCTCCTCTTAGCATGATAAAGAAGATTCAAAGAGAGTGAGATGCCAGCTCCTTTCATTGTCAGTAGCTTCAATCATTTCTGGACGTTTTTCAATGGCAAAAATCAATGAATATTGTAAATGCACAAACAGTAATTTCTCCGCATTGCAAGGTGCAATTCTGAAATTTTTTGCTTTTTCCTGCTCCTCTTAGCATTATGAAGAAGATTCAAAGAGAGTGAGATACCAGCTCCTTTCATTCAGTCAGTAGCTTCAAACATTTCTGGTATATGAATAACATGATGTTTTTCAATGGCAAAAATCAATGAATATTGTAAATGCACAAACAGTAATTTCTCCGCATTGCAAGGTGCAATTCTGAAATTTTTTGCTTTTTCCTGCTCCTCTTAGCATGATAAAGAAGATTCAATGAGAGTGAGATGCCAGCTCCTTTAGTTCAGTCAGTAGCTTCAATCATTTCTGGACGTTTTTCAATGGCAAAAATCAGTGAATATTGTAAATGCACAAACAGTAATTTCTCCGCATTGCAAGGTGCAATTCTGAAATTTTTTACTTTTTCCTGCTCCTCTTAGCATGATAAAGAAGATTCAAAGAGAGTGAGATGCCAGCTCCTTTCATTCAGTCAGTAGCTTCAATCATTTCTGGTATATGAATAACATGATGTTTTTCAATCGCAAAAATCAATGAATATTGTAAATGCACAAACAGTAATTTCTCCGCATTGCAAGGTGCAATTCTGAAATTTTTTGCTTTTTCCTGCTCCTCTTAGCATGATAAAGAAGATTCAAAGAGAGTGAGATGCCAGCTCCTTTCATTCAGTCAGTAGCTTCAATCATTTCTGGACGTTTTTCAATGGCAAAAATCAATGAATATTGTAAATGCACAAACAGTAATTTCTCCGCATTGCAAGGTGCAATTCTGAAATTTTTTGCTTTTTCCTGCTCCTCTTAGCATGATAAAGAAGATTCAAAGAGAGTGAGATGCCAGCTCCTTTCCTTCAGTCAGTAGCTTCAATCATTTCTGGCATATGAATAACATGATGTTTTTCAATGGCAAAAATCAATGAATTTTGTAAATGCACAAACAGTAATTTCTCCGCATTGCAAGGCGCAATTCTGAAATTTTTTGCTTTTTCCTGCTCCTCTTAGCATGATAAAGAAGATTCAAAGAGAGTGAGATGCCAGCTCCTTTCATTCAGTCAGTAGCTTCAATCATTTCTGAACATTTTTCAATGGCAAAAATCAATGAATATTGTAAATGCACAAACAGTAATTTCTCCGCATTGCAAGGTGCAATTCTGAAATTTTTTGCTTTTTCCTGCTCCTCTTAGCATGATAAAGAAGATTCAAAGAGAGTGAGATGACAGCTCCTTTCATTCAGTCTGTAGCTTCAATCATTTCTGGACGTTTTTCAATGGCAAAAATCAATGAATATTGTAAATGCACAAACAGTAATTTCTCCGCATTGCAAGGTGCAATTCTGAAATTTTTTGCTTTTTCCTGCTCCTCTCAGCATGATAAAGAAGATTCAAAGAGAGTGAGGTGCCAGCTCCTTTCATTCAGTCAGGAGCTTCAAACATTTCTGGTATATGAATAACATGTTTTTCAATGGCAAAAATCAATGAATATTGTAAATGCACAAACAGTAATTTCTCCGCATTGCAAGGTGCAATTCTGAAATTTTTTGCTTTTTCCTGCTCCTCTTAGCATGATAAAGAAGATTCAAAGAGAGTGAGATGCCAGCTCCTTTCATTCAGTCAGTAGCTTCAATCATTTCTGGACGTTTTTCAATGGCAAAAATCAATGAATATTGTAAATGCACAAACAGTAATTTCTCCGCATTGCAAGGTGCAATTCTGAAATTTTTTGCTTTTTCCTGCTCCTCTTAGCATGATAAAGAAGATTCAAAGAGAGTGAGATGCCAGCTCCTTTCATTCAGTCAGTAGCTTCAATCATTTCTGGACGTTTTTCAATGGCAAAAATCAATGAATATTGTAAATGCACAAACAGTAATTTCTCCGCATTGCAAGGTGCAATTCTGAAATTTTTTGCTTTTTCCTGCTCCTCTTAGCATGATAAAGAAGATTCAAAGAGAGTGAGATGCCAGCTCCTTTCCTTCAGTCAGTAGCTTCAATCATTTCTGGCATATGAATAACATGATGTTTTTCAATGGCAAAAATCAATGAATTTTGTAAATGCACAAACAGTAATTTCTCCGCATTGCAAGGCGCAATTCTGAAATTTTTTGCTTTTTCCTGCTCCTCTTAGCATGATAAAGAAGATTCAAAGAGAGTGAGATGCCAGCTCCTTTCATTCAGTCAGTAGCTTCAATCATTTCTGGACATTTTTCAATGGCAAAAATCAATGAATATTGTAAATGCACAAACAGTAATTTCTCCGCATTGCAAGGTGCAATTCTGAAATTTTTTGCTTTTTCCTGCTCCTCTTAGCATGATAAAGAAGATTCAAAGAGAGTGAGATGACAGCTCCTTTCATTCAGTCAGTAGCTTCAATCATTTCTGGACGTTTTTCAATGGCAAAAATCAATGAATATTGTAAATGCACAAACAGTAATTTCTCCGCATTGCAAGGTGCAATTCTGAAATTTTTTGCTTTTTCCTGCTCCTCTTAGCATGATAAAGAAGATTCAAAGAGAGTGAGGTGCCAGCTCCTTTCATTCAGTCAGGAGCTTCAAACATTTCTGGTATATGAATAACATGTTTTTCAATGGCAAAAATCAATGAATATTGTAAATGCACAAACAGTAATTTCTCCGCATTGCAAGGTGCAATTCTGAAATTTTTTACTTTTTCCTGCTCCTCTTAGCATGATAAAGAAGATTCAAAGAGAGTGAGATGCCAGCTCCTTTCCTTCAGTCAGTAGCTTCAATCATTTCTGGCATATGAATAACATGATGTTTTTCAATGGCAAAAATCAATGAATTTTGTAAATGCACAAACAGTAATTTCTCCGCATTGCAAGGCGCAATTCTGAAATTTTTTGCTTTTTCCTGCTCCTCTTAGCATGATAAAGAAGATTCAAAGAGAGTGAGATGCCAGCTCCTTTCATTCAGTCAGTAGCTTCAATCATTTCTGAACATTTTTCAATGGCAAAAATCAATGAATATTGTAAATGCACAAACAGTAATTTCTCCGCATTGCAAGGTGCAATTCTGAAATTTTTTGCTTTTTCCTGCTCCTCTTAGCATGATAAAGAAGATTCAAAGAGAGTGAGATGACAGCTCCTTTCATTCAGTCAGTAGCTTCAATCATTTCTGGACGTTTTTCAATGGCAAAAATCAATGAATATTGTAAATGCACAAACAGTAATTTCTCCGCATTGCAAGGTGCAATTCTGAAATTTTTTGCTTTTTCCTGCTCCTCTCAGCATGATAAAGAAGATTCAAAGAGAGTGAGGTGCCAGCTCCTTTCATTCAGTCAGGAGCTTCAAACATTTCTGGTATATGAATAACATGTTTTTCAATGGCAAAAATCAATGAATATTGTAAATGCACAAACAGTAATTTCTCCGCATTGCAAGGTGCAATTCTGAAATTTTTTGCTTTTTCCTGCTCCTCTTAGCATGATAAAGAAGATTCAAAGAGAGTGAGATGCCAGCTCCTTTCATTCAGTCAGTAGCTTCAATCATTTCTGGACGTTTTTCAATGGCAAAAATCAATGAATATTGTAAATGCACAAACAGTAATTTCTCCGCATTGCAAGGTGCAATTCTGAAATTTTTTGCTTTTTCCTGCTCCTCTTAGCATGATAAAGAAGATTCAAAGAGAGTGAGATGCCAGCTCCTTTCATTCAGTCAGTAGCTTCAATCATTTCTGGACGTTTTTCAATGGCAAAAATCAATGAATATTGTAAATGCACAAACAGTAATTTCTCCGCATTGCAAGGTGCAATTCTGAAATTTTTTGCTTTTTCCTGCTCCTCTTAGCATGATAAAGAAGATTCAAAGAGAGTGAGATGCCAGCTCCTTTCCTTCAGTCAGTAGCTTCAATCATTTCTGGCATATGAATAACATGATGTTTTTCAATGGCAAAAATCAATGAATTTTGTAAATGCACAAACAGTAATTTCTCCGCATTGCAAGGCGCAATTCTGAAATTTTTTGCTTTTTCCTGCTCCTCTTAGCATGATAAAGAAGATTCAAAGAGAGTGAGATGCCAGCTCCTTTCATTCAGTCAGTAGCTTCAATCATTTCTGGACATTTTTCAATGGCAAAAATCAATGAATATTGTAAATGCACAAACAGTAATTTCTCCGCATTGCAAGGTGCAATTCTGAAATTTTTTGCTTTTTCCTGCTCCTCTTAGCATGATAAAGAAGATTCAAAGAGAGTGAGATGCCAGCTCCTTTCATTCAGTCAGTAGCTTCAATCATTTCTGGTATATGAATAACATGATGTTTTTCAATGGCAAAAATCAATGAATTTTGTAAATGCACAAACAGTAATTTCTCAGCATTGCAAGGTGCAATTCTGAAATTTTTTGCTTTTTCCTGCTCCTCTTAGCATGATAAAGAAGATTCAAAGAGAGTGAGATGCCAGCTCCTTTCATTGTCAGTAGCTTCAATCATTTCTGGACGTTTTTCAATGGCAAAAATCAATGAATATTGTAAATGCACAAACAGTAATTTCTCCGCATTGCAAGGTGCAATTCTGAAATTTTTTGCTTTTTCCTGCTCCTCTTAGCATTATGAAGAAGATTCAAAGAGAGTGAGATACCAGCTCCTTTCATTCAGTCAGTAGCTTCAAACATTTCTGGTATATGAATAACATGATGTTTTTCAATGGCAAAAATCAATGAATATTGTAAATGCACAAACAGTAATTTCTCCGCATTGCAAGGTGCAATTCTGAAATTTTTTGCTTTTTCCTGCTCCTCTTAGCATGATAAAGAAGATTCAATGAGAGTGAGATGCCAGCTCCTTTAGTTCAGTCAGTAGCTTCAATCATTTCTGGACGTTTTTCAATGGCAAAAATCAATGAATATTGTAAATGCACAAACAGTAATTTCTCCGCATTGCAAGGTGCAATTCTGAAATTTTTTGCTTTTTCCTGCTCCTCTTAGCATGATAAAGAAGATTCAAAGAGAGTGAGATGCCAGCTCCTTTCATTCAGTCAGTAGCTTCAATCATTTCTGGACGTTTTTCAATGGCAAAAATCAATGAATATTGTAAATGCACAAACAGTAATTTCTCCGCATTGCAAGGTGCAATTCTGAAATTTTTTGCTTTTTCCTGCTCCTCTTAGCATGATAAAGAAGATTCAAAGAGAGTGAGATGCCAGCTCCTTTCCTTCAGTCAGTAGCTTCAATCATTTCTGGCATATGAATAACATGATGTTTTTCAATGGCAAAAATCAATGAATTTTGTAAATGCACAAACAGTAATTTCTCCGCATTGCAAGGCGCAATTCTGAAATTTTTTGCTTTTTCCTGCTCCTCTTAGCATGATAAAGAAGATTCAAAGAGAGTGAGATGCCAGCTCCTTTCATTCAGTCAGTAGCTTCAATCATTTCTGGACATTTTTCAATGGCAAAAATCAATGAATATTGTAAATGCACAAACAGTAATTTCTCCGCATTGCAAGGTGCAATTCTGAAATTTTTTGCTTTTTCCTGCTCCTCTTAGCATGATAAAGAAGATTCAAAGAGAGTGAGATGACAGCTCCTTTCATTCAGTCAGTAGCTTCAATCATTTCTGGACGTTTTTCAATGGCAAAAATCAATGAATATTGTAAATGCACAAACAGTAATTTCTCCGCATTGCAAGGTGCAATTCTGAAATTTTTTGCTTTTTCCTGCTCCTCTTAGCATGATAAAGAAGATTCAAAGAGAGTGAGGTGCCAGCTCCTTTCATTCAGTCAGGAGCTTCAAACATTTCTGGTATATGAATAACATGTTTTTCAATGGCAAAAATCAATGAATATTGTAAATGCACAAACAGTAATTTCTCCGCATTGCAAGGTGCAATTCTGAAATTTTTTGCTTTTTCCTGCTCCTCTTAGCATGATAAAGAAGATTCAAAGAGAGTGAGATGCCAGCTCCTTTCATTCAGTCAGTAGCTTCAATCATTTCTGGACGTTTTTCAATGGCAAAAATCAATGAATATTGTAAATGCACAAACAGTAATTTCTCCGCATTGCAAGGTGCAATTCTGAAATTTTTTGCTTTTTCCTGCTCCTCTTAGCATGATAAAGAAGATTCAAAGAGAGTGAGATGCCAGCTCCTTTCATTCAGTCAGTAGCTTCAATCATTTCTGGTATATGAATAACATGATGTTTTTCAATGGCAAAAATCAATGAATTTTGTAAATGCACAAACAGTAATTTCTCAGCATTGCAAGGTGCAATTCTGAAATTTTTTGCTTTTTCCTGCTCCTCTTAGCATGATAAAGAAGATTCAAAGAGAGTGAGATGCCAGCTCCTTTCATTGTCAGTAGCTTCAATCATTTCTGGACGTTTTTCAATGGCAAAAATCAATGAATATTGTAAATGCACAAACAGTAATTTCTCCGCATTGCAAGGTGCAATTCTGAAATTTTTTGCTTTTTCCTGCTCCTCTTAGCAT
Organism: Phyllobates terribilis; assembly: GCF_046119375.1. Taxonomy (NCBI): domain Eukaryota; kingdom Metazoa; phylum Chordata; class Amphibia; order Anura; family Dendrobatidae; genus Phyllobates; species Phyllobates terribilis. The sequence goes on along the minus strand of NW_027363655.1, from coordinate 413,172 downwards.
TATGAAGAAGATTCAAAGAGAGTGAGATACCAGCTCCTTTCATTCAGTCAGTAGCTTCAAACATTTCTGGTATATGAATAACATGATGTTTTTCAATGGCAAAAATCAATGAATATTGTAAATGCACAAACAGTAATTTCTCCGCATTGCAAGGTGCAATTCTGAAATTTTTTGCTTTTTCCTGCTCCTCTTAGCATGATAAAGAAGATTCAATGAGAGTGAGATGCCAGCTCCTTTAGTTCAGTCAGTAGCTTCAATCATTTCTGGACGTTTTTCAATGGCAAAAATCAGTGAATATTGTAAATGCACAAACAGTAATTTCTCCGCATTGCAAGGTGCAATTCTGAAATTTTTTACTTTTTCCTGCTCCTCTTAGCATGATAAAGAAGATTCAAAGAGAGTGAGATGCCAGCTCCTTTCATTCAGTCAGTAGCTTCAATCATTTCTGGTATATGAATAACATGATGTTTTTCAATCGCAAAAATCAATGAATATTGTAAATGCACAAACAGTAATTTCTCCGCATTGCAAGGTGCAATTCTGAAATTTTTTGCTTTTTCCTGCTCCTCTTAGCATGATAAAGAAGATTCAAAGAGAGTGAGATGCCAGCTCCTTTCATTCAGTCAGTAGCTTCAATCATTTCTGGACGTTTTTCAATGGCAAAAATCAATGAATATTGTAAATGCACAAACAGTAATTTCTCCGCATTGCAAGGTGCAATTCTGAAATTTTTTGCTTTTTCCTGCTCCTCTTAGCATGATAAAGAAGATTCAAAGAGAGTGAGATGCCAGCTCCTTTCCTTCAGTCAGTAGCTTCAATCATTTCTGGCATATGAATAACATGATGTTTTTCAATGGCAAAAATCAATGAATTTTGTAAATGCACAAACAGTAATTTCTCCGCATTGCAAGGCGCAATTCTGAAATTTTTTGCTTTTTCCTGCTCCTCTTAGCATGATAAAGAAGATTCAAAGAGAGTGAGATGCCAGCTCCTTTCATTCAGTCAGTAGCTTCAATCATTTCTGGACATTTTTCAATGGCAAAAATCAATGAATATTGTAAATGCACAAACAGTAATTTCTCCGCATTGCAAGGTGCAATTCTGAAATTTTTTGCTTTTTCCTGCTCCTCTTAGCATGATAAAGAAGATTCAAAGAGAGTGAGATGACAGCTCCTTTCATTCAGTCAGTAGCTTCAATCATTTCTGGACGTTTTTCAATGGCAAAAATCAATGAATATTGTAAATGCACAAACAGTAATTTCTCCGCATTGCAAGGTGCAATTCTGAAATTTTTTGCTTTTTCCTGCTCCTCTTAGCATGATAAAGAAGATTCAAAGAGAGTGAGGTGCCAGCTCCTTTCATTCAGTCAGGAGCTTCAAACATTTCTGGTATATGAATAACATGTTTTTCAATGGCAAAAATCAATGAATATTGTAAATGCACAAACAGTAATTTCTCCGCATTGCAAGGTGCAATTCTGAAATTTTTTGCTTTTTCCTGCTCCTCTTAGCATGATAAAGAAGATTCAAAGAGAGTGAGATGCCAGCTCCTTTCCTTCAGTCAGTAGCTTCAATCATTTCTGGCATATGAATAACATGATGTTTTTCAATGGCAAAAATCAATGAATTTTGTAAATGCACAAACAGTAATTTCTCCGCATTGCAAGGCGCAATTCTGAAATTTTTTGCTTTTTCCTGCTCCTCTTAGCATGATAAAGAAGATTCAAAGAGAGTGAGATGCCAGCTCCTTTCATTCAGTCAGTAGCTTCAATCATTTCTGAACATTTTTCAATGGCAAAAATCAATGAATATTGTAAATGCACAAACAGTAATTTCTCCGCATTGCAAGGTGCAATTCTGAAATTTTTTGCTTTTTCCTGCTCCTCTTAGCATGATAAAGAAGATTCAAAGAGAGTGAGATGACAGCTCCTTTCATTCAGTCAGTAGCTTCAATCATTTCTGGACGTTTTTCAATGGCAAAAATCAATGAATATTGTAAATGCACAAACAGTAATTTCTCCGCATTGCAAGGTGCAATTCTGAAATTTTTTGCTTTTTCCTGCTCCTCTCACCATGATAAAGAAGATTCAAAGAGAGTGAGGTGCCAGCTCCTTTCATTCAGTCAGGAGCTTCAAACATTTCTGGTATATGAATAACATGTTTTTCAATGGCAAAAATCAATGAATATTGTAAATGCACAAACAGTAATTTCTCCGCATTGCAAGGTGCAATTCTGAAATTTTTTGCTTTTTCCTGCTCCTCTTAGCATGATAAAGAAGATTCAAAGAGAGTGAGATGCCAGCTCCTTTCATTCAGTCAGTAGCTTCAATCATTTCTGGACGTTTTTCAATGGCAAAAATCAATGAATATTGTAAATGCACAAACAGTAATTTCTCCGCATTGCAAGGTGCAATTCTGAAATTTTTTGCTTTTTCCTGCTCCTCTTAGCATGATAAAGAAGATTCAAAGAGAGTGAGATGCCAGCTCCTTTCATTCAGTCAGTAGCTTCAATCATTTCTGGACGTTTTTCAATGGCAAAAATCAATGAATATTGTAAATGCACAAACAGTAATTTCTCCGCATTGCAAGGTGCAATTCTGAAATTTTTTGCTTTTTCCTGCTCCTCTTAGCATGATAAAGAAGATTCAAAGAGAGTGAGATGCCAGCTCCTTTCCTTCAGTCAGTAGCTTCAATCATTTCTGGCATATGAATAACATGATGTTTTTCAATGGCAAAAATCAATGAATTTTGTAAATGCACAAACAGTAATTTCTCCGCATTGCAAGGCGCAATTCTGAAATTTTTTGCTTTTTCCTGCTCCTCTTAGCATGATAAAGAAGATTCAAAGAGAGTGAGATGCCAGCTCCTTTCATTCAGTCAGTAGCTTCAATCATTTCTGGACATTTTTCAATGGCAAAAATCAATGAATATTGTAAATGCACAAACAGTAATTTCTCCGCATTGCAAGGTGCAATTCTGAAATTTTTTGCTTTTTCCTGCTCCTCTTAGCATGATAAAGAAGATTCAAAGAGAGTGAGATGCCAGCTCCTTTCATTCAGTCAGTAGCTTCAAACATTTCTGGTATATGAATAACATGATGTTTTTCAATGGCAAAAATCAATGAATATTGTAAATGCACAAACAGTAATTTCTCCGCATTGCAAGGTGCAATTCTGAAATTTTTTGCTTTTTTCTGCTCCTCTTAGCATGATAAAGAAGATTCAAAGAGAGTGAGATGCCAGCTCCTTTCGTTCAGTCAGTAGCTTCAATCATTTCTGGACGTTTTTCAATGGCAAAAATCATTGAATATTATAAATGCACAAACAGTAATTTCTCCGCATTGCAAGGTGCAATTCTGAAATTTTTTACTTTTTCCTGCTCCTCTTAGCATGATAAAGAAGATTCAAAGAGAGTGAGATGCCAGCTCCTTTCATTCAGTCAGTAGCTTCAATCATTTCTGGTATATGAATAACATGATGTTTTTCAATGGCAAAAATCAATGAATATTGTAAATGCACAAACAGTAATTTCTCCGCATTGCAAGGTGCAATTCTGAAATTTTTTGCTTTTTCCTGCTCCTCTTAGCATGATAAAGAAGATTCAAAGAGAGTGAGATGCCAGCTCCTTTCATTCAGTCAGTAGCTTCAATCATTTCTGGACGTTTTTCAATGGCAAAAATCAATGAATATTGTAAATGCACAAACAGTAATTTCTCCGCATTGCAAGGAGCAATTCTGAAATTTTTTGCTTTTTCCTGCTCCTCTTAGCATGATAAAGAAGATTCAAAGAGAGTGAGATGCCAGCTCCTTTCCTTCAGTCAGTAGCTTCAATCATTTCTGGCATATGAATAACATGATGTTTTTCAATGGCAAAAATCAATGAATTTTGTAAATGCACAAACAGTAATTTCTCCGCATTGCAAGGCGCAATTCTGAAATTTTTTGCTTTTTCCTGCTCCTCTTAGCATGATAAAGAAGATTCAAAGAGAGTGAGATGCCAGCTCCTTTCATTCAGTCAGTAGCTTCAATCATTTCTGAACATTTTTCAATGGCAAAAATCAATGAATATTGTAAATGCACAAACAGTAATTTCTCCGCATTGCAAGGTGCAATTCTGAAATTTTTTGCTTTTTCCTGCTCCTCTTAGCATGATAAAGAAGATTCAAAGAGAGTGAGATGACAGCTCCTTTCATTCAGTCTGTAGCTTCAATCATTTCTGGACGTTTTTCAATGGCAAAAATCAATGAATATTGTAAATGCACAAACAGTAATTTCTCCGCATTGCAAGGTGCAATTCTGAAATTTTTTGCTTTTTCCTGCTCCTCTCAGCATGATAAAGAAGATTCAAAGAGAGTGAGGTGCCAGCTCCTTTCATTCAGTCAGGAGCTTCAAACATTTCTGGTATATGAATAACATGTTTTTCAATGGCAAAAATCAATGAATATTGTAAATGCACAAACAGTAATTTCTCCGCATTGCAAGGTGCAATTCTGAAATTTTTTGCTTTTTCCTGCTCCTCTTAGCATGATAAAGAAGATTCAAAGAGAGTGAGATGCCAGCTCCTTTCATTCAGTCAGTAGCTTCAATCATTTCTGGACGTTTTTCAATGGCAAAAATCAATGAATATTGTAAATGCACAAACAGTAATTTCTCCGCATTGCAAGGTGCAATTCTGAAATTTTTTGCTTTTTCCTGCTCCTCTTAGCATGATAAAGAAGATTCAAAGAGAGTGAGATGCCAGCTCCTTTCATTCAGTCAGTAGCTTCAATCATTTCTGGACGTTTTTCAATGGCAAAAATCAATGAATATTGTAAATGCACAAACAGTAATTTCTCCGCATTGCAAGGTGCAATTCTGAAATTTTTTGCTTTTTCCTGCTCCTCTTAGCATGATAAAGAAGATTCAAAGAGAGTGAGATGCCAGCTCCTTTCCTTCAGTCAGTAGCTTCAATCATTTCTGGCATATGAATAACATGATGTTTTTCAATGGCAAAAATCAATGAATTTTGTAAATGCACAAACAGTAATTTCTCCGCATTGCAAGGCGCAATTCTGAAATTTTTTGCTTTTTCCTGCTCCTCTTAGCATGATAAAGAAGATTCAAAGAGAGTGAGATGCCAGCTCCTTTCATTCAGTCAGTAGCTTCAATCATTTCTGGACATTTTTCAATGGCAAAAATCAATGAATATTGTAAATGCACAAACAGTAATTTCTCCGCATTGCAAGGTGCAATTCTGAAATTTTTTGCTTTTTCCTGCTCCTCTTAGCATGATAAAGAAGATTCAAAGAGAGTGAGATGACAGCTCCTTTCATTCAGTCAGTAGCTTCAATCATTTCTGGACGTTTTTCAATGGCAAAAATCAATGAATATTGTAAATGCACAAACAGTAATTTCTCCGCATTGCAAGGTGCAATTCTGAAATTTTTTGCTTTTTCCTGCTCCTCTTAGCATGATAAAGAAGATTCAAAGAGAGTGAGGTGCCAGCTCCTTTCATTCAGTCAGGAGCTTCAAACATTTCTGGTATATGAATAACATGTTTTTCAATGGCAAAAATCAATGAATATTGTAAATGCACAAACAGTAATTTCTCCGCATTGCAAGGTGCAATTCTGAAATTTTTTGCTTTTTCCTGCTCCTCTTAGCATGATAAAGAAGATTCAAAGAGAGTGAGATGCCAGCTCCTTTCCTTCAGTCAGTAGCTTCAATCATTTCTGGCATATGAATAACATGATGTTTTTCAATGGCAAAAATCAATGAATTTTGTAAATGCACAAACAGTAATTTCTCCGCATTGCAAGGCGCAATTCTGAAATTTTTTGCTTTTTCCTGCTCCTCTTAGCATGATAAAGAAGATTCAAAGAGAGTGAGATGCCAGCTCCTTTCATTCAGTCAGTAGCTTCAATCATTTCTGAACATTTTTCAATGGCAAAAATCAATGAATATTGTAAATGCACAAACAGTAATTTCTCCGCATTGCAAGGTGCAATTCTGAAATTTTTTGCTTTTTCCTGCTCCTCTTAGCATGATAAAGAAGATTCAAAGAGAGTGAGATGACAGCTCCTTTCATTCAGTCAGTAGCTTCAATCATTTCTGGACGTTTTTCAATGGCAAAAATCAATGAATATTGTAAATGCACAAACAGTAATTTCTCCGCATTGCAAGGTGCAATTCTGAAATTTTTTGCTTTTTCCTGCTCCTCTCAGCATGATAAAGAAGATTCAAAGAGAGTGAGGTGCCAGCTCCTTTCATTCAGTCAGGAGCTTCAAACATTTCTGGTATATGAATAACATGTTTTTCAATGGCAAAAATCAATGAATATTGTAAATGCACAAACAGTAATTTCTCCGCATTGCAAGGTGCAATTCTGAAATTTTTTGCTTTTTCCTGCTCCTCTTAGCATGATAAAGAAGATTCAAAGAGAGTGAGATGCCAGCTCCTTTCATTCAGTCAGTAGCTTCAATCATTTCTGGACGTTTTTCAATGGCAAAAATCAATGAATATTGTAAATGCACAAACAGTAATTTCTCCGCATTGCAAGGTGCAATTCTGAAATTTTTTGCTTTTTCCTGCTCCTCTTAGCATGATAAAGAAGATTCAAAGAGAGTGAGATGCCAGCTCCTTTCATTCAGTCAGTAGCTTCAATCATTTCTGGACGTTTTTCAATGGCAAAAATCAATGAATATTGTAAATGCACAAACAGTAATTTCTCCGCATTGCAAGGTGCAATTCTGAAATTTTTTGCTTTTTCCTGCTCCTCTTAGCATGATAAAGAAGATTCAAAGAGAGTGAGATGCCAGCTCCTTTCCTTCAGTCAGTAGCTTCAATCATTTCTGGCATATGAATAACATGATGTTTTTCAATGGCAAAAATCAATGAATTTTGTAAATGCACAAACAGTAATTTCTCCGCATTGCAAGGCGCAATTCTGAAATTTTTTGCTTTTTCCTGCTCCTCTTAGCATGATAAAGAAGATTCAAAGAGAGTGAGATGCCAGCTCCTTTCATTCAGTCAGTAGCTTCAATCATTTCTGGACATTTTTCAATGGCAAAAATCAATGAATATTGTAAATGCACAAACAGTAATTTCTCCGCATTGCAAGGTGCAATTCTGAAATTTTTTGCTTTTTCCTGCTCCTCTTAGCATGATAAAGAAGATTCAAAGAGAGTGAGATGACAGCTCCTTTCATTCAGTCAGTAGCTTCAATCATTTCTGGACGTTTTTCAATGGCAAAAATCAATGAATATTGTAAATGCACAAACAGTAATTTCTCCGCATTGCAAGGTGCAATTCTGAAATTTTTTGCTTTTTCCTGCTCCTCTTAGCATGATAAAGAAGATTCAAAGAGAGTGAGGTGCCAGCTCCTTTCATTCAGTCAGGAGCTTCAAACATTTCTGGTATATGAATAACATGTTTTTCAATGGCAAAAATCAATGAATATTGTAAATGCACAAACAGTAATTTCTCCGCATTGCAAGGTGCAATTCTGAAATTTTTTGCTTTTTCCTGCTCCTCTTAGCATGATAAAGAAGATTCAAAGAGAGTGAGATGCCAGCTCCTTTCATTCAGTCAGTAGCTTCAATCATTTCTGGACGTTTTTCAATGGCAAAAATCAATGAATATTGTAAATGCACAAACAGTAATTTCTCCGCATTGCAAGGTGCAATTCTGAAATTTTTTGCTTTTTCCTGCTCCTCTTAGCATGATAAAGAAGATTCAAAGAGAGTGAGATGCCAGCTCCTTTCATTCAGTCAGTAGCTTCAATCATTTCTGGACGTTTTTCAATGGCAAAAATCAATGAATATTGTAAATGCACAAACAGTAATTTCTCTGCATTGCAATGTGCAATTCTGAAATTTTTTGCTTTTTCCTGCTCCTCTTAGCATGATAAAGAAGATTCAAAGAGAGTGAGATGCCAGCTCCTTTCATTCAGTCAGTAGCTTCAAACATTTCTGGTATATGAATAACATGATGTTTTTCAATGGCAAAAATCAATGAATATTGTAAATGCACAAACAGTAATTTCTCCGCATTGCAAGGTGCAATTCTGAAATTTTTTTGCTTTTTTCTGCTCCTCTTAGCATGATAAAGAAGATTCAAAGAGAGTGAGATGCCAGCTCCTTTCGTTCAGTCAGTAGCTTCAATCATTTCTGGACGTTTTTCAATGGCAAAAATCATTGAATATTATAAATGCACAAACAGTAATTTCTCCGCATTGCAAGGTGCAATTCTGAAATTTTTTACTTTTTCCTGCTCCTCTTAGCATGATAAAGAAGATTCAAAGAGAGTGAGATGCCAGCTCCTTTCATTCAGTCAGTAGCTTCAATCATTTCTGGTATATGAATAACATGATGTTTTTCAATGGCAAAAATCAATGAATATTGTAAATGCACAAACAGTAATTTCTCCGCATTGCAAGGTGCAATTCTGAAATTTTTTGCTTTTTCCTGCTCCTCTTAGCATGATAAAGAAGATTCAAAGAGAGTGAGATGCCAGCTCCTTTCATTCAGTCAGTAGCTTCAATCATTTCTGGACGTTTTTCAATGGCAAAAATCAATGAATATTGTAAATGCACAAACAGTAATTTCTCCGCATTGCAAGGTGCAATTCTGAAATTTTTTGCTTTTTCCTGCTCCTCTTAGCATGATAAAGAAGATTCAAAGAGAGTGAGATGCCAGCTCCTTTCATTCAGTCAGTAGCTTTAATCATTTCTGGACGTTTTTCAATGGCAAAAATCATTGAATATTGTAAATGCACAATCAGTAATTTCTCCGCATTGCAAGGTGCAATTCTGAAATTTTTTACTTTTTCCTGCTCCTCTTAGCATGATAAAGAAGATTCAAAGAGAGTGAGATGCCAGCTCCTTTCATTCAGTCAGTAGCTTCAATCATTTCTGGTATATGAATAACATGATGTTTTTCAATCGCAAAAATCAATGAATATTGTAAATGCACAAACAGTAATTTCTCCGCATTGCAAGGTGCAATTCTGAAATTTTTTGCTTTTTCCTGCTCCTCTTAGCATGATAAAGAAGATTCAAAGAGAGTGAGATGCCAGCTCCTTTCATTCAGTCAGTAGCTTCAATCATTTCTGGACGTTTTTCAATGGCAAAAACCAATGAATATTGTAAATGCACAAACAGTAATTTCTCCGCATTGCAAGGTGCAATTCTGAAATTTTTTGCTTTTTCCTGCTCCTCTTAGCATGATAAAGAAGATTCAAAGAGAGTGAGATGCCAGATCCTTTCCTTCAGTCAGTAGCTTCAATCATTTCTGGTATATGAATAACATGATGTTTTTCAATGGCAAAAATCAATGAATTTTGTAAATGCACAAACAGTAATTTCTCCGCATTGCAAGGCGCAATTCTGAAATTTTTTGCTTTTTCCTGCTCCTCTTAGCATGATAAAGAAGATTCGAAGAGAGTGAGATGCCAGCTCCTTTCATTCAGTCAGTAGCTTCAATCATTTCTGGACATTTTTCAATGGCAAAAATCAATGAATATTGTAAATGCACAAACAGTAATTTCTCCGCATTGCAAGGTGCAATTCTGAAATTTTTTGCTTTTTCCTGCTCCTCTTAGCATGATAAAGAAGATTCAAAGAGAGTGAGATGCCAGCTCCTTTCATTCAGTCAGTAGCTTCAATCATTTCTGGACGTTTTTCAATGGCAAAAATCAATGAATATTGTAAATGCACAAACAGTAATTTCTCCGCATTGCAAGGTGCAATTCTGAAATTTTTTGCTTTTTCCTGCTCCTCTTAGCATGATAAAGAAGATTCAAAGAGAGTGAGATGCCAGCTCCTTTCATTCAGTCAGTAGCTTCAATCATTTCTGGACGTTTTTCAATGGCAAAAATCAATGAATATTGTAAATGCACAAACAGTAATTTCTCCGCATTGCAAGGTGCAATTCTGAAATTTTTTGCTTTTTCCTGCTCCTCTTAGCATGATAAAGAAGATTCAAAGAGAGTGAGATGCCAGATCCTTTCCTTCAGTCAGTAGCTTCAATCATTTCTGGTATATGAATAACATGATGTTTTTCAATGGCAAAAAATAATGAATTTTGTAAATGCACAAACAGTAATTTCTCCGCATTGCAAGGCGCAATTATGAAATTTTTTGCTTTCTCCTGCTCCTCTTAGCATGATAAAGAAGATTCAAAGAGAGTGAGATGCCAGCTCCTTTCATTCAGTCAGTAGCTTCAATCATTTCTGGACATTTTTCAATGGCAAAAATCAATGAATATTGTAAATGCACAAACAGTAATTTCTCCGCATTGCAAGGTGCAATTCTGAAATTTTTTGCTTTTTCCTGCTCCTCTTAGCATGATAAAGAAGATTCAAAGAGAGTGAGATGCCAGCTCCTTTCATTCAGTCAGTAGCTTCAATCATTTCTGGACGTTTTTCAATGGCAAAAATCAATGAATATTGTAAATGCACAAACAGTAATTTCTCCGCATTGCAAGGTGCAATTCTGAAATTTTTTGCTTTTTCCTGCTCCTCTTAGCATGATAAAGAAGATTCAAAGAGAGTGAGATGCCAGCTCCTTTCATTCAGTCAGTAGCTTCAATCATTTCTGGACGTTTTTCAATGGCAAAAATCAATGAATATTGTAAATGCACAAACAGTAATTTCTCCGCATTGCAATGTGCAATTCTGAAATTTTTTGCTTTTTCCTGCTCCTCTTAGCATGATAAAGAAGATTCAAAGAGAGTGAGATGCCAGCTCCTTTCATTCAGTCAGTAGTTTCAAACATTTCTGGTACATGAATAACATGATGTTTTTCAATGGCAAAAATCAATGAATATTGTAAATGCACAAACAGTAATTTCTCCGCATTGCAAGGTGCAATTCTGAAATTTTTTGCTTTTTCCTGCTCCTCTTAGCATGATAAAGAAGATTCAAAGAGAGTGAGATGCCAGCTCCTTTCGTTCAGTCAGTAGCTTCAATCATTTCTGGACGTTTTTCAATGGCAAAAATCATTGAATATTATAAATGCACAAACAGTAATTTCTCCGCATTGCAAGGTGCAATTCTGAAATTTTTTACTTTTTCCTGCTCCTCTTAGCATGATAAAGAAGATTCAAAGAGAGTGAGATGCCAGCTCCTTTCATTCAGTCAGTAGCTTCAATCATTTCTGGTATATGAATAACATGATGTTTTTCAATTGCAAAAATCAATGAATATTGTAAATGCACAAACAGTAATTTCTCCGCATTGCAAGGTGCAATTCTGAAATTTTTTGCTTTTTCCTGCTCCTCTTAGCATGATAAAGAAGATTCAAAGAGAGTGAGATGCCAGCTCCTTTCATTCAGTCAGTAGCTTCAATCATTTCTGGACGTTTTTCAATGGCAAAAATCAATGAATATTGTAAATGCACAAACAGTAATTTCTCCGCATTGCAAGGTGCAATTCTGAAATTTTTTGCTTTTTCCTGCTCCTCTTAGCATGATAAACAAGATTCAAAGAGAGTGAGATGCCAGCTCCTTTCATTCAGTCAGTAGCTTCAATCATTTCTGGACGTTTTTCAATGGCAAAAATCATTGAATATTGTAAATGCACAAACAGTAATTTCTCCGCATTGCAAGGTGCAATTCTGAAATTGTTTACTTTTTCCTGCTCCTCTTAGCATGATAAAGAAGATTCAAAGAGAGTGAGATGCCAGCTCCTTTCATTCAGTCAGTAGCTTCAATCATTTCTGGTATATGAATAACATGATGTTTTTCAATCGCAAAAATCAATGAATATTGTAAATGCACAAACAGTAATTTCTCCGCATTGCAAGGTGCAATTCTGAAATTTTTTGCTTTTTCCTGCTCCTCTTAGCATGATAAAGAAGATTCAAAGAGAGTGAGATGCCAGCTCCTTTCATTCAGTCAGTAGCTTCAATCATTTCTGGACGTTTTTCAATGGCAAAAATCAATGAATATTGTAAATGCACAAACAGTAATTTCTCCGCATTGCAAGGTGCAATTCTGAAATTTTTTGCTTTTTCCTGCTCCTCTAAGCATGATAAAGAAGATTCAAAGAGAGTGAGATGCCAGATCCTTTCCTTCAGTCAGTAGCTTCAATCATTTCTGGTATATGAATAACATGATGTTTTTCAATGGCAAAAATCAATGAATTTTGTAAATGCACAAACAGTAATTTCTCCGCATTGCAAGGCGCAATTCTGAAATTTTTTGCTTTTTCCTGCTCCTCTTAGCATGATAAAGAAGATTCAAAGAGAGTGAGATGCCAGCTCCTTTCATTCAGTCAGTAGCTTCAATCATTTCTGGACATTTTTCAATGGCAAAAATCAATGAATATTGTAAATGCACAAACAGTAATTTCTCCGCATTGCAAGGTGCAATTCTGAAATTTTTTGCTTTTTCCTGCTCCTCTTAGCATGATAAAGAAGATTCAAAGAGAGTGAGATGCCAGCTCCTTTCATTCAGTCAGTAGCTTCAATCATTTCTGGACGTTTTTCAATGGCAAAAATCAATGAATATTGTAAATGCACAAACAGTAATTTCTCCGCATTGCAAGGTGCAATTCTGAAATTTTTTGCTTTTTCCTGCTCCTCTTAGCATGATAAAGAAGATTCAAAGAGAGTGAGATGCCAGCTCCTTTCATTCAGTCAGTACCTTCAATCATTTCTGGATGTTTTTCAATGGCAAAAATCAATGAATATTGTAAATGCACAAACAGTAATTTCTCCGCATTGCAAGGTGCAATTCTGAAATTTTTTGCTTTTTCCTGCTCCTCTTAGCATGATAAAGAAGATTCAAAGAGAGTGAGATGCCAGCTCCTTTCATTCAGTCAGTAGCTTCAATCATTTCTGGACGTTTTTCAATGGCAAAAATCAATGAATATTGTAAATGCACAAACTGTAATTTCTCCGCATTGCAAGGTGCAATTCTGAAAGTTTTTGCTTTTTCCTGCTCCTCTTAGCATGATAAAGAAGATTCAAAGAGAGTGAGATGCCAGCTCCTTTCATTCAGTCAGTAGCTTCAATCATTTCTGGTATATGAATAACATGATGTTTTTCAATAGCAAAAATCAATGAATATTGTAAATGCACAAACAGTAATTTCTCCGCATTGCAAGGTGCAATTCTGAAATTTTTTGCTTTTTCCTGCTCCTCTTAGCATGATAAAGAAGATTCAAAGAGAGTGAGATGCCAGCTCCTTTCATTCAGTCAGTAGCTTCAATCATTTCTGGACGTTTTTCAATGGCAAAAATCAATGAATATTGTAAATGCACAAACAGTAATTTCTCCGCATTGCAAGGTGCAATTCTGAAATTTTTTACTTTTTCCTGCTCCTCTTAGCATGATAAAGAAGATTCAAAGAGAGTGAGATGCCAGCTCCTTTCATTCAGTCAGTAGCTTCAATCATTTCTGGTATATGAATAACATGATGTTTTTCAATCGCAAAAATCAATGAATATTGTAAATGCACAAACAGTAATTTCTCCGCATTGCAAGGTGCAATTCTGAAATTTTTTGCTTTTTCCTGCTCCTCTTAGCATGATAAAGAAGATTCAAAGAGAGTGAGATGCCAGCTCCTTTCATTCAGTCAGTAGCTTCAATCATTTCTGGACGTTTTTCAGTGGCAAAAATCAATGAATATTGTAAATGCACAAACAGTAATTTCTCCGCATTGCAAGGTGCAATTCTGAAATTCTTTGCTTTTTCCTGCTCCTCTAAGCATGATAAAGAAGATTCAAAGAGAGTGAGATGCCAGATCCTTTCCTTCAGTCAGTAGCTTCAATCATTTCTGGTATATGAATAACATGATGTTTTTCAATGGCAAAAATCAATGAATTTTGTAAATGCACAAACAGTAATTTCTCCGCATTGCAAGGCGCAATTCTGAAATTTTTTACTTTTTCCTGCTCCTCTTAGCATGATAAAGAAGATTCAAAGAGAGTGAGATGCCAGCTCCTTTCATTCAGTCAGTAGCTTCAATCATTTCTGTTATATGAATAACATGATGTTTTTCAATGGCAAAAATCAATGAATATTGTAAATGCACAAACAGTAATTTCTCCGCATTGCAAGGTGCAATTCTGAAATTTTTTGCTTTTTCCTGCTCCTCTTAGCATGATAAAGAAGATTCAAAGAGAGTGAGATGCCAGCTCCTTTCATTCAGTCAGTAGCTTCAATCATTTCTGGACGTTTTTCAATGGCAAAAATCAATGAATATTGTAAATGCACAAACAGTAATTTCTCCGCAATGCAAGGTGCAATTCTGAAATTTTTTGCTTTTTCCTGCTCCTCTTAGCATGATAAAGAAGATTCAAAGAGAGTGAGATGCCAGCTCCTTTCATTCAGTCAGTAGCTTTAATCATTTCTGGACGTTTTTCAATGGCAAAAATCATTGAATATTGTAAATGCACAATCAGTAATTTCTCCGCATTGCAAGGTGCAATTCTGAAATTTTTTACTTTTTCCTGCTCCTCTTAGCATGATAAAGAAGATTCAAAGAGAGTGAGATGCCAGCTCCTTTCATTCAGTCAGTAGCTTCAATCATTTCTGGTATATGAATAACATGATGTTTTTCAATCGCAAAAATCAATGAATATTGTAAATGCACAAACAGTAATTTCTCCGCATTGCAAGGTGCAATTCTGAAATTTTTTGCTTTTTCCTGCTCCTCTTAGCATGATAAAGAAGATTCAAAGAGAGTGAGATGCCAGCTCCTTTCATTCAGTCAGTAGCTTCAATCATTTCTGGACGTTTTTCAATGGCAAAAACCAATGAATATTGTAAATGCACAAACAGTAATTTCTCCGCATTGCAAGGTGCAATTCTGAAACTTTTTGCTTTTTCCTGCTCCTCTTAGCATGATAAAGAAGATTCAAAGAGAGTGAGATGCCAGATCCTTTCCTTCAGTCAGTAGCTTCAATCATTTCTGGTATATGAATAACATGATGTTTTTCAATGGCAAAAATCAATGAATTTTGTAAATGCACAAACAGTAATTTCTCCGCATTGCAAGGCGCAATTCTGAAATTTTTTGCTTTTTCCTGCTCCTCTTAGCATGATAAAGAAGATTCAAAGAGAGTGAGATGCCAGCTCCTTTCATTCAGTCAGTAGCTTCAATCATTTCTGGACATTTTTCAATATCAAAAATCAATGAATATTGTAAATGCACAAACAGTCATTTCTCCGCATTGCAAGGTGCAATTCTGAAATTTTTTGCTTTTTCCTGCTCCTCTTAGCATGATAAAGAAGATTCAAAGAGAATGAGATGCCAGCTCCTTTCATTCAGTCAGTAGCTTCAATCATTTCTGGACGTTTTTCAATGGCAAAAATCAATGAATATTGTAAATGCACAAACAGTAATTTCTCCGCATTGCAAGGTGCAATTCTGAAATTTTTTGCTTTTTCCTGCTCCTCTTAGCATGATAAAGAAGATTCGAAGAGAGTGAGATGCCAGCTCCTTTCATTCAGTCAGTAGCTTCAATCATTTCTGGACGTTTTTCAATGGCAAAAATCAATGAATATTGTAAATGCACAAACAGTAATTTCTCCGCATTGCAAGGTGCAATTCTGAAATTTTTTGCTTTTTCCTGCTCCTCTTAGCATGATAAAGAAGATTCAAAGAGAGTGAGATGCCAGATCCTTTCCTTCAGTCAGTAGCTTCAATCATTTCTGGTATATGAATAACATGATGTTTTTCAATGGCAAAAATCAATGAATTTTGTAAATGCACAAACAGTAATTTCTCCGCATTGCAAGGCGCAATTCTGAAATTTTTTGCTTTTTCCTGCTCCTCTTAGCATGATAAAGAAGATTCAAAGAGAGTGAGATGCCAGCTCCTTTCATTCAGTCAGTAGCTTCAATCATTTCTGGACATTTTTCAATGGCAAAAATCAATGAATATTGTAAATGCACAAACAGTAATTTCTCCGCATTGCAAGGTGCAATTCTGAAATTTTTTGCTTTTTCCTGCTCCTCTTAGCATGATAAAGAAGATTCAAAGAGAGTGAGATGCCAGCTCCTTTCATTCAGTCAGTAGCTTCAATCATTTCTGGACGTTTTTCAATGGCAAAAATCAATGAATATTGTAAATGCACAAACAGTAATTTCTCCGCATTGCAAGGTGCAATTCTGAAATTTTTTGCTTTTTCCTGCTCCTCTTAGCATGATAAAGAAGATTCAAAGAGAGTGAGATGCCAGCTCCTTTCATTCAGTCAGTAGCTTCAATCATTTCTGGACGTTTTTCAATGGCAAAAATCAATGAATATTGTAAATGCACAAACAGTAATTTCTCCGCATTGCAATGTGCAATTCTGAAATTTTTTGCTTTTTCCTGCTCCTCTTAGCATGATAAAGAAGATTCAAAGAGAGTGAGATGCCAGCTCCTTTCATTCAGTCAGTAGCTTCAAACATTTCTGGTACATGAATAACATGATGTTTTTCAATGGCAAAAATCAATGAATATTGTAAATGCACAAACAGTAATTTCTCCGCATTGCAAGGTGCAATTCTGAAATTTTTTGCTTTTTCCTGCTCCTCTTAGCATGATAAAGAAGATTCAAAGAGAGTGAGATGCCAGCTCCTTTCGTTCAGTCAGTAGCTTCAATCATTTCTGGACGTTTTTCAATGGCAAAAATCATTGAATATTATAAATGCACAAACAGTAATTTCTCCGCATTGCAAGGTGCAATTCTGAAATTTTTTACTTTTTCCTGCTCCTCTTAGCATGATAAAGAAGATTCAAAGAGAGTGAGATGCCAGCTCCTTTCATTCAGTCAGTAGCTTCAATCATTTCTGGTATATGAATAACATGATGTTTTTCAATGGCAAAAATCAATGAATATTGTAAATGCACAAACAGTAATTTCTCCGCATTGCAAGGTGCAATTCTGAAATTTTTTGCTTTTTCCTGCTCCTCTTAGCATGATAAAGAAGATTCAAAGAGAGTGAGATGCCAGCTCCTTTTATTCAGTCAGTAGCTTCAATCATTTCTGGACGTTTTTCAATGGCAAAAATCAATGAATATTGTAAATGCACAAACAGTAATTTCTCCGCATTGCAAGGTGCAATTCTGAAATTTTTTGCTTTTTCCTGCTCCTCTTAGCATGATAAACAAGATTCAAAGAGAGTGAGATGCCAGCTCCTTTCATTCAGTCAGTAGCTTCAATCATTTCTGGACGTTTTTCAATGGCAAAAATCATTGAATATTGTAAATGCACAAACAGTAATTTCTCCGCATTGCAAGGTGCAATTCTGAAATTTTTTACTTTTTCCTGCTCCTCTTAGCATGATAAAGAAGATTCAAAGAGAGTGAGATGCCAGCTCCTTTCATTCAGTCAGTAGCTTCAATCATTTCTGGTATATGAATAACATGATGTTTTTCAATCGCAAAAATCAATGAATATTGTAAATGCACAAACAGTAATTTCTCCGCATTGCAAGGTGCAATTCTGAAATTTTTTGCTTTTTCCTGCTCCTCTTAGCATGATAAAGAAGATTCAAAGAGAGTGAGATGCCAGCTCCTTTCATTCAGTCAGTAGCTTCAATCATTTCTGGACGTTTTTCAATGGCAAAAATCAATGAATATTGTAAATGCACAAACAGTAATTTCTCCGCATTGCAAGGTGCAATTCTGAAATTTTTTGCTTTTTCCTGCTCCTCTAAGCATGATAAAGAAGATTCAAAGAGAGTGAGATGCCAGATCCTTTCCTTCAGTCAGTAGCTTCAATCATTTCTGGTATATGAATAACATGATGTTTTTCAATGGCAAAAATCAATGAATTTTGTAAATGCACAAACAGTAATTTCTCCGCATTGCAAGGCGCAATTCTGAAATTTTTTGCTTTTTCCTGCTCCTCTTAGCATGATAAAGAAGATTCAAAGAGAGTGAGATGCCAGCTCCTTTCATTCAGTCAGTAGCTTCAATCATTTCTGGACATTTTTCAATGGCAAAAATCAATGAATATTGTAAATGCACAAACAGTAATTTCTCCGCATTGCAAGGTGCAATTCTGAAATTTTTTGCTTTTTCCTGCTCCTCTTAGCATGATAAAGAAGATTCAAAGAGAGTGAGATGCCAGCTCCTTTCATTCAGTCAGTAGCTTCAATCATTTCTGGACGTTTTTCAATGGCAAAAATCAATGAATATTGTAAATGCACAAACAGTAATTTCTCCGCATTGCAAGGTGCAATTCTGAAATTTTTTGCTTTTTCCTGCTCCTCTTAGCATGATAAAGAAGATTCACAGAGAGTGAGATGCCAGCTCCTTTCATTCAGTCAGTAGCTTCAATCATTTCTGGACGTTTTTCAATGGCAAAAATCAATGAATATTGTAAATGCACAAACAGTAATTTCTCCGCATTGCAATGTGCAATTCTGAAATTTTTTGCTTTTTCCTGCTCCTCTTAGCATGATAAAGAAGATTCAAAGAGAGTGAGATGCCAGCTCCTTTCATTCAGTCAGTAGCTTCAAACATTTCTGGTACATGAATAACATGATGTTTTTCAATGGCAAAAATCAATGAATATTGTAAATGCACAAACAGTAATTTCTCCGCATTGCAAGGTGCAATTCTGAAATTTTTTGCTTTTTCCTGCTCCTCTTAGCATGATAAAGAAGATTCAAAGAGAGTGAGATGCCAGCTCCTTTCGTTCAGTCAGTAGCTTCAATCATTTCTGGACGTTTTTCAATGGCAAAAATCATTGAATATTATAAATGCACAAACAGTAATTTCTCCGCATTGCAAGGTGCAATTCTGAAATTTTTTACTTTTTCCTGCTCCTCTTAGCATGATAAAGAAGATTCAAAGAGAGTGAGATGCCAGCTCCTTTCATTCAGTCAGTAGCTTCAATCATTTCTGGTATATGAATAACATGATGTTTTTCAATTGCAAAAATCAATGAATATTGTAAATGCACAAACAGTAATTTCTCCGCATTGCAAGGTGCAATTCTGAAATTTTTTGCTTTTTCCTGCTCCTCTTAGCATGATAAAGAAGATTCAAAGAGAGTGAGATGCCAGCTCCTTTCATTCAGTCAGTAGCTTCAATCATTTCTGGACGTTTTTCAATGGCAAAAATCAATGAATATTGTAAATGCACAAACAGTAATTTCTCCGCATTGCAAGGTGCAATTCTGAAATTTTTTGCTTTTTCCTGCTCCTCTTAGCATGATAAACAAGATTCAAAGAGAGTGAGATGCCAGCTCCTTTCATTCAGTCAGTAGCTTCAATCATTTCTGGACGTTTTTCAATGGCAAAAATCATTGAATATTGTAAATGCACAAACAGTAATTTCTCCGCATTGCAAGGTGCAATTCTGAAATTGTTTACTTTTTCCTGCTCCTCTTAGCATGATAAAGAAGATTCAAAGAGAGTGAGATGCCAGCTCCTTTCATTCAGTCAGTAGCTTCAATCATTTCTGGTATATGAATAACATGATGTTTTTCAATCGCAAAAATCAATGAATATTGTAAATGCACAAACAGTAATTTCTCCGCATTGCAAGGTGCAATTCTGAAATTTTTTGCTTTTTCCTGCTCCTCTTAGCATGATAAAGAAGATTCAAAGAGAGTGAGATGCCAGCTCCTTTCATTCAGTCAGTAGCTTCAATCATTTCTGGACGTTTTTCAATGGCAAAAATCAATGAATATTGTAAATGCACAAACAGTAATTTCTCCGCATTGCAAGGTGCAATTCTGAAATTTTTTGCTTTTTCCTGCTCCTCTAAGCATGATAAAGAAGATTCAAAGAGAGTGAGATGCCAGATCCTTTCCTTCAGTCAGTAGCTTCAATCATTTCTGGTATATGAATAACATGATGTTTTTCAATGGCAAAAATCAATGAATTTTGTAAATGCACAAACAGTAATTTCTCCGCATTGCAAGGCGCAATTCTGAAATTTTTTGCTTTTTCCTGCTCCTCTTAGCATGATAAAGAAGATTCAAAGAGAGTGAGATGCCAGCTCCTTTCATTCAGTCAGTAGCTTCAATCATTTCTGGACGTTTTTCAATGGCAAAAATCAATGAATATTGTAAATGCACAAACAGTAATTTCTCCGCATTGCAAGGTGCAATTCTGAAATTTTTTGCTTTTTCCTGCTCCTCTTAGCATGATAAAGAAGATTCAAAGAGAGTGAGATGCCAGCTCCTTTCATTCAGTCAGTAGCTTCAATCATTTCTGGACGTTTTTCAATGGCAAAAATCAATGAATATTGTAAATGCACAAACAGTAATTTCTCCGCATTGCAAGGTGCAATTCTGAAATTTTTTGCTTTTTCCTGCTCCTCTTAGCATGATAAAGAAGATTCAAAGAGAGTGAGATGCCAGCTCCTTTCATTCAGTCAGTAGCTTCAATCATTTCTGGACGTTTTTCAATGGCAAAAATCAATGAATATTGTAAATGCACAAACAGTAATTTCTCCGCATTGCAATGTGCAATTCTGAAATTTTTTGCTTTTTCCTGCTCCTCTTAGCATGATAAAGAAGATTCAAAGAGAGTGAGATGCCAGCTCCTTTCATTCAGTCAGTAGCTTCAAACATTTCTGGTACATGAATAACATGATGTTTTTCAATGGCAAAAATCAATGAATATTGTAAATGCACAAACAGTAATTTCTCCGCATTGCAAGGTGCAATTCTGAAATTTTTTGCTTTTTCCTGCTCCTCTTAGCATGATAAAGAAGATTCAAAGAGAGTGAGATGCCAGCTCCTTTCGTTCAGTCAGTAGCTTCAATCATTTCTGGACGTTTTTCAATGGCAAAAATCATTGAATATTATAAATGCACAAACAGTAATTTCTCCGCATTGCAAGGTGCAATTCTGAAATTTTTTACTTTTTCCTGCTCCTCTTAGCATGATAAAGAAGATTCAAAGAGAGTGAGATGCCAGCTCCTTTCATTCAGTCAGTAGCTTCAATCATTTCTGGTATATGAATAACATGATGTTTTTCAATGGCAAAAATCAATGAATATTGTAAATGCACAAACAGTAATTTCTCCGCATTGCAAGGTGCAATTCTGAAATTTTTTGCTTTTTCCTGCTCCTCTTAGCATGATAAAGAAGATTCAAAGAGAGTGAGATGCCAGCTCCTTTTATTCAGTCAGTAGCTTCAATCATTTCTGGACGTTTTTCAATGGCAAAAATCAATGAATATTGTAAATGCACAAACAGTAATTTCTCCGCATTGCAAGGTGCAATTCTGAAATTTTTTGCTTTTTCCTGCTCCTCTTAGCATGATAAACAAGATTCAAAGAGAGTGAGATGCCAGCTCCTTTCATTCAGTCAGTAGCTTCAATCATTTCTGGACGTTTTTCAATGGCAAAAATCATTGAATATTGTAAATGCACAAACAGTAATTTCTCCGCATTGCAAGGTGCAATTCTGAAATTTTTTACTTTTTCCTGCTCCTCTTAGCATGATAAAGAAGATTCAAAGAGAGTGAGATGCCAGCTCCTTTCATTCAGTCAGTAGCTTCAATCATTTCTGGTATATGAATAACATGATGTTTTTCAATCGCAAAAATCAATGAATATTGTAAATGCACAAACAGTAATTTCTCCGCATTGCAAGGTGCAATTCTGAAATTTTTTGCTTTTTCCTGCTCCTCTTAGCATGATAAAGAAGATTCAAAGAGAGTGAGATGCCAGCTCCTTTCATTCAGTCAGTAGCTTCAATCATTTCTGGACGTTTTTCAATGGCAAAAATCAATGAATATTGTAAATGCACAAACAGTAATTTCTCCGCATTGCAAGGTGCAATTCTGAAATTTTTTGCTTTTTCCTGCTCCTCTAAGCATGATAAAGAAGATTCAAAGAGAGTGAGATGCCAGATCCTTTCCTTCAGTCAGTAGCTTCAATCATTTCTGGTATATGAATAACATGATGTTTTTCAATGGCAAAAATCAATGAATTTTGTAAATGCACAAACAGTAATTTCTCCGCATTGCAAGGCGCAATTCTGAAATTTTTTGCTTTTTCCTGCTCCTCTTAGCATGATAAAGAAGATTCAAAGAGAGTGAGATGCCAGCTCCTTTCATTCAGTCAGTAGCTTCAATCATTTCTGGACATTTTTCAATGGCAAAAATCAATGAATATTGTAAATGCACAAACAGTAATTTCTCCGCATTGCAAGGTGCAATTCTGAAATTTTTTGCTTTTTCCTGCTCCTCTTAGCATGATAAAGAAGATTCAAAGAGAGTGAGATGCCAGCTCCTTTCATTCAGTCAGTAGCTTCAATCATTTCTGGACGTTTTTCAATGGCAAAAATCAATGAATATTGTAAATGCACAAACAGTAATTTCTCCGCATTGCAAGGTGCAATTCTGAAATTTTTTGCTTTTTCCTGCTCCTCTTAGCATGATAAAGAAGATTCACAGAGAGTGAGATGCCAGCTCCTTTCATTCAGTCAGTAGCTTCAATCATTTCTGGACGTTTTTCAATGGCAAAAATCAATGAATATTGTAAATGCACAAACAGTAATTTCTCCGCATTGCAATGTGCAATTCTGAAATTTTTTGCTTTTTCCTGCTCCTCTTAGCATGATAAAGAAGATTCAAAGAGAGTGAGATGCCAGCTCCTTTCATTCAGTCAGTAGCTTCAAACATTTCTGGTACATGAATAACATGATGTTTTTCAATGGCAAAAATCAATGAATATTGTAAATGCACAAACAGTAATTTCTCCGCATTGCAAGGTGCAATTCTGAAATTTTTTGCTTTTTCCTGCTCCTCTTAGCATGATAAAGAAGATTCAAAGAGAGTGAGATGCCAGCTCCTTTCGTTCAGTCAGTAGCTTCAATCATTTCTGGACGTTTTTCAATGGCAAAAATCATTGAATATTATAAATGCACAAACAGTAATTTCTCCGCATTGCAAGGTGCAATTCTGAAATTTTTTACTTTTTCCTGCTCCTCTTAGCATGATAAAGAAGATTCAAAGAGAGTGAGATGCCAGCTCCTTTCATTCAGTCAGTAGCTTCAATCATTTCTGGTATATGAATAACATGATGTTTTTCAATTGCAAAAATCAATGAATATTGTAAATGCACAAACAGTAATTTCTCCGCATTGCAAGGTGCAATTCTGAAATTTTTTGCTTTTTCCTGCTCCTCTTAGCATGATAAAGAAGATTCAAAGAGAGTGAGCTGCCAGCTCCTTTCATTCAGTCAGTAGCTTCAATCATTTCTGGACGTTTTTCAATGGCAAAAATCAATGAATATTGTAAATGCACAAACAGTAATTTCTCCGCATTGCAAGGTGCAATTCTGAAATTTTTTGCTTTTTCCTGCTCCTCTTAGCATGATAAACAAGATTCAAAGAGAGTGAGATGCCAGCTCCTTTCATTCAGTCAGTAGCTTCAATCATTTCTGGACGTTTTTCAATGGCAAAAATCATTGAATATTGTAAATGCACAAACAGTAATTTCTCCGCATTGCAAGGTGCAATTCTGAAATTGTTTACTTTTTCCTGCTCCTCTTAGCATGATAAAGAAGATTCAAAGAGAGTGAGATGCCAGCTCCTTTCATTCAGTCAGTAGCTTCAATCATTTCTGGTATATGAATAACATGATGTTTTTCAATCGCAAAAATCAATGAATATTGTAAATGCACAAACAGTAATTTCTCCGCATTGCAAGGTGCAATTCTGAAATTTTTTGCTTTTTCCTGCTCCTCTTAGCATGATAAAGAAGATTCAAAGAGAGTGAGATGCCAGCTCCTTTCATTCAGTCAGTAGCTTCAATCATTTCTGGACGTTTTTCAATGGCAAAAATCAATGAATATTGTAAATGCACAAACAGTAATTTCTCCGCATTGCAAGGTGCAATTCTGAAATTTTTTGCTTTTTCCTGCTCCTCTAAGCATGATAAAGAAGATTCAAAGAGAGTGAGATGCCAGATCCTTTCCTTCAGTCAGTAGCTTCAATCATTTCTGGTATATGAATAACATGATGTTTTTCAATGGCAAAAATCAATGAATTTTGTAAATGCACAAACAGTAATTTCTCCGCATTGCAAGGCGCAATTCTGAAATTTTTTGCTTTTTCCTGCTCCTCTTAGCATGATAAAGAAGATTCAAAGAGAGTGAGATGCCAGCTCCTTTCATTCAGTCAGTAGCTTCAATCATTTCTGGACGTTTTTCAATGGCAAAAATCAATGAATATTGTAAATGCACAAACAGTAATTTCTCCGCATTGCAAGGTGCAATTCTGAAATTTTTTGCTTTTTCCTGCTCCTCTTAGCATGATAAAGAAGATTCAAAGAGAGTGAGATGCCAGCTCCTTTCATTCAGTCAGTACCTTCAATCATTTCTGGATGTTTTTCAATGGCAAAAATCAATGAATATTGTAAATGCACAAACAGTAATTTCTCCGCATTGCAAGGTGCAATTCTGAAATTTTTTGCTTTTTCCTGCTCCTCTTAGCATGATAAAGAAGATTCAAAGAGAGTGAGATGCCAGCTCCTTTCATTCAGTCAGTAGCTTCAATCATTTCTGGACGTTTTTCAATGGCAAAAATCAATGAATATTGTAAATGCACAAACTGTAATTTCTCCGCATTGCAAGGTGCAATTCTGAAAGTTTTTGCTTTTTCCTGCTCCTCTTAGCATGATAAAGAAGATTCAAAGAGAGTGAGATGCCAGCTCCTTTCATTCAGTCAGTAGCTTCAATCATTTCTGGTATATGAATAACATGATGTTTTTCAATAGCAAAAATCAATGAATATTGTAAATGCACAAACAGTAATTTCTCCGCATTGCAAGGTGCAATTCTGAAATTTTTTGCTTTTTCCTGCTCCTCTTAGCATGATAAAGAAGATTCAAAGAGAGTGAGATGCCAGCTCCTTTCATTCAGTCAGTAGCTTCAATCATTTCTGGACGTTTTTCAATGGCAAAAATCAATGAATATTGTAAATGCACAAACAGTAATTTCTCCGCATTGCAAGGTGCAATTCTGAAATTCTTTGCTTTTTCCTGCTCCTCTAAGCATGATAAAGAAGATTCAAAGAGAGTGAGATGCCAGATCCTTTCCTTCAGTCAGTAGCTTCAATCATTTCTGGTATATGAATAACATGATGTTTTTCAATGGCAAAAATCAATGAATTTTGTAAATGCACAAACAGTAATTTCTCCGCATTGCAAGGCGCAATTCTGAAATTTTTTACTTTTTCCTGCTCCTCTTAGCATGATAAAGAAGATTCAAAGAGAGTGAGATGCCAGCTCCTTTCATTCAGTCAGTAGCTTCAATCATTTCTGTTATATGAATAACATGATGTTTTTCAATGGCAAAAATCAATGAATATTGTAAATGCACAAACAGTAATTTCTCCGCATTGCAAGGTGCAATTCTGAAATTTTTTGCTTTTTCCTGCTCCTCTTAGCATGATAAAGAAGATTCAAAGAGAGTGAGATGCCAGCTCCTTTCATTCAGTCAGTAGCTTCAATCATTTCTGGACGTTTTTCAATGGCAAAAATCAATGAATATTGTAAATGCACAAACAGTAATTTCTCCGCAATGCAAGGTGCAATTCTGAAATTTTTTGCTTTTTCCTGCTCCTCTTAGCATGATAAAGAAGATTCAAAGAGAGTGAGATGCCAGCTCCTTTCATTCAGTCAGTAGCTTTAATCATTTCTGGACGTTTTTCAATGGCAAAAATCATTGAATATTGTAAATGCACAATCAGTAATTTCTCCGCATTGCAAGGTGCAATTCTGAAATTTTTTACTTTTTCCTGCTCCTCTTAGCATGATAAAGAAGATTCAAAGAGAGTGAGATGCCAGCTCCTTTCATTCAGTCAGTAGCTTCAATCATTTCTGGTATATGAATAACATGATGTTTTTCAATCGCAAAAATCAATGAATATTGTAAATGCACAAACAGTAATTTCTCCGCATTGCAAGGTGCAATTCTGAAATTTTTTGCTTTTTCCTGCTCCTCTTAGCATGATAAAGAAGATTCAAAGAGAGTGAGATGCCAGCTCCTTTCATTCAGTCAGTAGCTTCAATCATTTCTGGACGTTTTTCAATGGCAAAAACCAATGAATATTGTAAATGCACAAACAGTAATTTCTCCGCATTGCAAGGTGCAATTCTGAAACTTTTTGCTTTTTCCTGCTCCTCTTAGCATGATAAAGAAGATTCAAAGAGAGTGAGATGCCAGATCCTTTCCTTCAGTCAGTAGCTTCAATCATTTCTGGTATATGAATAACATGATGTTTTTCAATGGCAAAAATCAATGAATTTTGTAAATGCACAAACAGTAATTTCTCCGCATTGCAAGGCGCAATTCTGAAATTTTTTGCTTTTTCCTGCTCCTCTTAGCATGATAAAGAAGATTCAAAGAGAGTGAGATGCCAGCTCCTTTCATTCAGTCAGTAGCTTCAATCATTTCTGGACATTTTTCAATGGCAAAAATCAATGAATATTGTAAATGCACAAACAGTAATTTCTCCGCATTGCAAGGTGCAATTCTGAAATTTTTTGCTTTTTCCTGCTCCTCTTAGCATGATAAAGAAGATTCAAAGAGAGTGAGATGCCAGCTCCTTTCATTCAGTCAGTAGCTTCAATCATTTCTGGACGTTTTTCAATGGCAAAAATCAATGAATATTGTAAATGCACAAACAGTAATTTCTCCGCATTGCAAGGTGCAATTCTGAAATTTTTTGCTTTTTCCTGCTCCTCTTAGCATGATAAAGAAGATTCAAAGAGAGTGAGATGCCAGCTCCTTTCATTCAGTCAGTAGCTTCAATCATTTCTGGACGTTTTTCAATGGCAAAAATCAATGAATATTGTAAATGCACAAACAGTAATTTCTCCGCATTGCAAGGTGCAATTCTGAAATTTTTTGCTTTTTCCTGCTCCTCTTAGCATGATAAAGAAGATTCAAAGAGAGTGAGATGCCAGATCCTTTCCTTCAGTCAGTAGCTTCAATCATTTCTGGTATATGAATAACATGATGTTTTTCAATGGCAAAAATCAATGAATTTTGTAAATGCACAAACAGTAATTTCTCCGCATTGCAAGGTGCAATTCTGAAATTTTTTGCTTTTTCCTGCTCCTCTTAGCATGATAAAGAAGATTCAAAGAGAGTGAGATGCCAGCTCCTTTCATTCAGTCAGTAGCTTCAATCATTTCTGGACATTTTTCAATGGCAAAAATCAATGAATATTGTAAATGCACAAACAGTAATTTCTCCGCATTGCAAGGTGCAATTCTGAATTTTTTTGCTTTTTCCTGCTCCTCTTAGCATGATAAAGAAGATTCAAAGAGAGTGAGATGCCAGCTCCTTTCATTCAGTCAGTAGCTTCAATCATTTCTGGACGTTTTTCAATGGCAAAAATCAATGAATATTGTAAATGCACAAACAGTAATTTCTCCGCATTGCAAG
Source organism: Phyllobates terribilis (assembly GCF_046119375.1). Lineage (NCBI taxonomy): Eukaryota > Metazoa > Chordata > Amphibia > Anura > Dendrobatidae > Phyllobates > Phyllobates terribilis. The sequence continues at coordinate 385,836 of NW_027363655.1, read as the reverse complement.
GTGCAATTCTGAAATTTTTTGCTTTTTCCTGCTCCTCTTAGCATGATAAAGAAGATTCAAAGAGAGTGAGATGCCAGCTCCTTTCATTCAGTCAGTAGCTTCAATCATTTCTGGACGTTTTTCAATGGCAAAAATCAATGAATATTGTAAATGCACAAACAGAAATTTCTCCGCATTGCAATGTGCAATTCTGAAATTTTTTGCTTTTTCCTGCTCCTCTTAGCATGATAAAGAAGATTCAAAGAGAGTGAGATGCCAGCTCCTTTCATTCAGTCAGTAGCTTCAAACATTTCTGGTACATGAATAACATGATGTTTTTCAATGGCAAAAATCAATGAATATTGTAAATGCACAAACAGTAATTTCTCCGCATTGCAAGGTGCAATTCTGAAATTTTTTGCTTTTTCCTGCTCCTCTTAGCATGATAAAGAAGATTCAAAGAGAGTGAGATGCCAGCTCCTTTCGTTCAGTCAGTAGCTTCAATCATTTCTGGACGTTTTTCAATGGCAAAAATCATTGAATATTATAAATGCACAAACAGTAATTTCTCCGCATTGCAAGGTGCAATTCTGAAATTTTTTACTTTTTCCTGCTCCTCTTAGCATGATAAAGAAGATTCAAAGAGAGTGAGATGCCAGCTCCTTTCATTCAGTCAGTAGCTTCAATCATTTCTGGTATATGAATAACATGATGTTTTTCAATGGCAAAAATCAATGAATATTGTAAATGCACAAACAGTAATTTCTCCGCATTGCAAGGTGCAATTCTGAAATTTTTTGCTTTTTCCTGCTCCTCTTAGCATGATAAAGAAGATTCAAAGAGAGTGAGATGCCAGCTCCTTTTATTCAGTCAGTAGCTTCAATCATTTCTGGACGTTTTTCAATGGCAAAAATCAATGAATATTGTAAATGCACAAACAGTAATTTCTCCGCATTGCAAGGTGCAATTCTGAAATTTTTTGCTTTTTCCTGCTCCTCTTAGCATGATAAACAAGATTCAAAGAGAGTGAGATGCCAGCTCCTTTCATTCAGTCAGTAGCTTCAATCATTTCTGGACGTTTTTCAATGGCAAAAATCATTGAATATTGTAAATGCACAAACAGTAATTTCTCCGCATTGCAAGGTGCAATTCTGAAATTTTTTACTTTTTCCTGCTCCTCTTAGCATGATAAAGAAGATTCAAAGAGAGTGAGATGCCAGCTCCTTTCATTCAGTCAGTAGCTTCAATCATTTCTGGTACATGAATAACATGATGTTTTTCAATGGCAAAAATCAATGAATATTGTAAATGCACAAACAGTAATTTCTCCGCATTGCAAGGTGCAATTCTGAAATTTTTTGCTTTTTCCTGCTCCTCTTAGCATGATAAAGAAGATTCAAAGAGAGTGAGATGCCAGCTCCTTTCATTCAGTCAGTAGCTTCAATCATTTCTGGACGTTTTTCAATGGCAAAAATCAATGAATATTGTAAATGCACAAACAGTAATTTCTCCGCATTGCAATGTGCAATTCTGAAATTTTTTGCTTTTTCCTGCTCCTCTTAGCATGATAAAGAAGATTCAAAGAGAGTGAGATGCCAGCTCCTTTCATTCAGTCAGTAGCTTCAAACATTTCTGGTACATGAATAACATGATGTTTTTCAATGGCAAAAATCAATGAATATTGTAAATGCACAAACAGTAATTTCTCCGCATTGCAAGGTGCAATTCTGAAATTTTTTGCTTTTTCCTGCTCCTCTTAGCATGATAAAGAAGATTCAAAGAGAGTGAGATGCCAGCTCCTTTCGTTCAGTCAGTAGCTTCAATCATTTCTGGACGTTTTTCAATGGCAAAAATCATTGAATATTATAAATGCACAAACAGTAATTTCTCCGCATTGCAAGGTGCAATTCTGAAATTTTTTACTTTTTCCTGCTCCTCTTAGCATGATAAAGAAGATTCAAAGAGAGTGAGATGCCAGCTCCTTTCATTCAGTCAGTAGCTTCAATCATTTCTGGTATATGAATAACATGATGTTTTTCAATGGCAAAAATCAATGAATATTGTAAATGCACAAACAGTAATTTCTCCGCATTGCAAGGTGCAATTCTGAAATTTTTTGCTTTTTCCTGCTCCTCTTAGCATGATAAAGAAGATTCAAAGAGAGTGAGATGCCAGCTCCTTTTATTCAGTCAGTAGCTTCAATCATTTCTGGACGTTTTTCAATGGCAAAAATCAATGAATATTGTAAATGCACAAACAGTAATTTCTCCGCATTGCAAGGTGCAATTCTGAAATTTTTTGCTTTTTCCTGCTCCTCTTAGCATGATAAACAAGATTCAAAGAGAGTGAGATGCCAGCTCCTTTCATTCAGTCAGTAGCTTCAATCATTTCTGGACGTTTTTCAATGGCAAAAATCATTGAATATTGTAAATGCACAAACAGTAATTTCTCCGCATTGCAAGGTGCAATTCTGAAATTTTTTACTTTTTCCTGCTCCTCTTAGCATGATAAAGAAGATTCAAAGAGAGTGAGATGCCAGCTCCTTTCATTCAGTCAGTAGCTTCAATCATTTCTGGTACATGAATAACATGATGTTTTTCAATGGCAAAAATCAATGAATATTGTAAATGCACAAACAGTAATTTCTCCGCATTGCAAGGTGCAATTCTGAAATTTTTTGCTTTTTCCTGCTCCTCTTAGCATGATAAAGAAGATTCAAAGAGAGTGAGATGCCAGCTCCTTTCGTTCAGTTAGTAGCTTCAATCATTTCTGGACGTTTTTCAATGGCAAAAATCATTGAATATTATAAATGCACAAACAGTAATTTCTCCGCATTGCAAGGTGCAATTCTGAAATTTTTTACTTTTTCCTGCTCCTCTTAGCATGATAAAGAAGATTCAAAGAGAGTGAGATGCCAGCTCCTTTCATTCAGTCAGTAGCTTCAATCATTTCTGGTATATGAATAACATGATGTTTTTCAATGGCAAAAATCAATGAATATTGTAAATGCACAAACAGTAATTTCTCCGCATTGCAAGGTGCAATTCTGAAATTTTTTGCTTTTTCCTGCTCCTCTTAGCATGATAAAGAAGATTCAAAGAGAGTGAGATGCCAGCTCCTTTCATTCAGTCAGTAGCTTCAATCATTTCTGGACGTTTTTCAATGGCAAAAATCAATGAATATTGTAAATGCACAAACAGTAATTTCTCCGCATTGCAATGTGCAATTCTGAAATTTTTTGCTTTTTCCTGCTCCTCTTAGCATGATAAAGAAGATTCAAAGAGAGTGAGATGCCAGCTCCTTTCATTCAGTCAGTAGCTTCAAACATTTCTGGTACATGAATAACATGATGTTTTTCAATGGCAAAAATCAATGAATATTGTAAATGCACAAACAGTAATTTCTCCGCATTGCAAGGTGCAATTCTGAAATTTTTTGCTTTTTCCTGCTCCTCTTAGCATGATAAAGAAGATTCAAAGAGAGTGAGATGCCAGCTCCTTTCGTTCAGTCAGTAGCTTCAATCATTTCTGGACGTTTTTCAATGGCAAAAATCATTGAATATTATAAATGCACAAACAGTAATTTCTCCGCATTGCAAGGTGCAATTCTGAAATTTTTTACTTTTTCCTGCTCCTCTTAGCATGATAAAGAAGATTCAAAGAGAGTGAGATGCCAGCTCCTTTCATTCAGTCAGTAGCTTCAATCATTTCTGGATGTTTTTCAATGGCAAAAATCAATGAATATTGTAAATGCACAAACAGTAATTTCTCCGCATTGCAAGGTGCAATTCTGAAATTTTTTGCTTTTTCCTGCTCCTCTTAGCATGATAAAGAAGATTCAAAGAGAGTGAGATGCCAGATCCTTTCCTTCAGTCAGTAGCTTCAATCATTTCTGGTATATGAATAACATGATGTTTTTCAATGGCAAAAATCAATGAATTTTGTAAATGCACAAACAGTAATTTCTCCGCATTGCAAGGCGCAATTCTGAAATTTTTTGCTTTTTCCTGCTCCTCTTAGCATGATAAAGAAGATTCAAAGAGAGTGAGATGCCAGCTCCTTTCATTCAGTCAGTAGCTTCAATCATTTCTGGACATTTTTCAATGGCAAAAATCAATGAATATTGTAAATGCACAAACAGTAATTTCTCCGCATTGCAAGGTGCAATTCTGAAATTTTTTGCTTTTTCCTGCTCCTCTTAGCATGATAAAGAAGATTCAAAGAGAGTGAGATGCCAGCTCCTTTCATTCAGTCAGTAGCTTCAATCATTTCTGGACGTTTTTCAATGGCAAAAATCAATGAATATTGTAAATGCACAAACAGTAATTTCTCCGCATTGCAAGGTGCAATTCTGAAATTTTTTGCTTTTTCCTGCTCCTCTTAGCATGATAAAGAAGATTCAAAGAGAGTGAGATGCCAGCTCCTTTCATTCAGTCAGTAGCTTCAATCATTTCTGGACGTTTTTCAATGGCAAAAATCAATGAATATTGTAAATGCACAAACAGTAATTTCTCCGCATTGCAATGTGCAATTCTGAAATTTTTTGCTTTTTCCTGCTCCTCTTAGCATGATAAAGAAGATTCAAAGAGAGTGAGATGCCAGCTCCTTTCATTCAGTCAGTAGCTTCAAACATTTCTGGTACATGAATAACATGATGTTTTTCAATGGCAAAAATCAATGAATTTTGTAAATGCACAAACAGTAATTTCTCCGCATTGCAAGGTGCAATTCTGAAATTTTTTGCTTTTTCCTGCTCCTCTTAGCATGATAAAGAAGATTCAAAGAGAGTGAGATGCCAGCTCCTTTCATTCAGTCAGTAGCTTCAATCATTTCTGGACATTTTTCAATGGCAAAAATCAATGAATATTGTAAATGCACAAACAGTAATTTCTCCGCATTGCAAGGTGCAATTCTGAATTTTTTTGCTTTTTCCTGCTCCTCTTAGCATGATAAAGAAGATTCAAAGAGAGTGAGATGCCAGCTCCTTTCATTCAGTCAGTAGCTTCAATCATTTCTGGACGTTTTTCAATGGCAAAAATCAATGAATATTGTAAATGCACAAACAGTAATTTCTCCGCATTGCAAGGTGCAATTCTGAAATTTTTTGCTTTTTCCTGCTCCTCTTAGCATGATAAAGAAGATTCAAAGAGAGTGAGATGCCAGCTCCTTTCATTCAGTCAGTAGCTTCAATCATTTCTGGACGTTTTTCAATGGCAAAAATCAATGAATATTGTAAATGCACAAACAGAAATTTCTCCGCATTGCAATGTGCAATTCTGAAATTTTTTGCTTTTTCCTGCTCCTCTTAGCATGATAAAGAAGATTCAAAGAGAGTGAGATGCCAGCTCCTTTCATTCAGTCAGTAGCTTCAAACATTTCTGGTACATGAATAACATGATGTTTTTCAATGGCAAAAATCAATGAATATTGTAAATGCACAAACAGTAATTTCTCCGCATTGCAAGGTGCAATTCTGAAATTTTTTGCTTTTTCCTGCTCCTCTTAGCATGATAAAGAAGATTCAAAGAGAGTGAGATGCCAGCTCCTTTTATTCAGTCAGTAGCTTCAATCATTTCTGGACGTTTTTCAATGGCAAAAATCAATGAATATTGTAAATGCACAAACAGTAATTTCTCCGCATTGCAAGGTGCAATTCTGAAATTTTTTGCTTTTTCCTGCTCCTCTTAGCATGATAAACAAGATTCAAAGAGAGTGAGATGCCAGCTCCTTTCATTCAGTCAGTAGCTTCAATCATTTCTGGACGTTTTTCAATGGCAAAAATCATTGAATATTGTAAATGCACAAACAGTAATTTCTCCGCATTGCAAGGTGCAATTCTGAAATTTTTTACTTTTTCCTGCTCCTCTTAGCATGATAAAGAAGATTCAAAGAGAGTGAGATGCCAGCTCCTTTCATTCAGTCAGTAGCTTCAATCATTTCTGGTACATGAATAACATGATGTTTTTCAATGGCAAAAATCAATGAATATTGTAAATGCACAAACAGTAATTTCTCCGCATTGCAAGGTGCAATTCTGAAATTTTTTGCTTTTTCCTGCTCCTCTTAGCATGATAAAGAAGATTCAAAGAGAGTGAGATGCCAGCTCCTTTCATTCAGTCAGTAGCTTCAATCATTTCTGGACGTTTTTCAATGGCAAAAATCAATGAATATTGTAAATGCACAAACAGTAATTTCTCCGCATTGCAATGTGCAATTCTGAAATTTTTTGCTTTTTCCTGCTCCTCTTAGCATGATAAAGAAGATTCAAAGAGAGTGAGATGCCAGCTCCTTTCATTCAGTCAGTAGCTTCAAACATTTCTGGTACATGAATAACATGATGTTTTTCAATGGCAAAAATCAATGAATATTGTAAATGCACAAACAGTAATTTCTCCGCATTGCAAGGTGCAATTCTGAAATTTTTTGCTTTTTCCTGCTCCTCTTAGCATGATAAAGAAGATTCAAAGAGAGTGAGATGCCAGCTCCTTTCGTTCAGTCAGTAGCTTCAATCATTTCTGGACGTTTTTCAATGGCAAAAATCATTGAATATTATAAATGCACAAACAGTAATTTCTCCGCATTGCAAGGTGCAATTCTGAAATTTTTTACTTTTTCCTGCTCCTCTTAGCATGATAAAGAAGATTCAAAGAGAGTGAGATGCCAGCTCCTTTCATTCAGTCAGTAGCTTCAATCATTTCTGGTATATGAATAACATGATGTTTTTCAATGGCAAAAATCAATGAATATTGTAAATGCACAAACAGTAATTTCTCCGCATTGCAAGGTGCAATTCTGAAATTTTTTGCTTTTTCCTGCTCCTCTTAGCATGATAAAGAAGATTCAAAGAGAGTGAGATGCCAGCTCCTTTTATTCAGTCAGTAGCTTCAATCATTTCTGGACGTTTTTCAATGGCAAAAATCAATGAATATTGTAAATGCACAAACAGTAATTTCTCCGCATTGCAAGGTGCAATTCTGAAATTTTTTGCTTTTTCCTGCTCCTCTTAGCATGATAAACAAGATTCAAAGAGAGTGAGATGCCAGCTCCTTTCATTCAGTCAGTAGCTTCAATCATTTCTGGACGTTTTTCAATGGCAAAAATCATTGAATATTGTAAATGCACAAACAGTAATTTCTCCGCATTGCAAGGTGCAATTCTGAAATTTTTTACTTTTTCCTGCTCCTCTTAGCATGATAAAGAAGATTCAAAGAGAGTGAGATGCCAGCTCCTTTCATTCAGTCAGTAGCTTCAATCATTTCTGGTACATGAATAACATGATGTTTTTCAATGGCAAAAATCAATGAATATTGTAAATGCACAAACAGTAATTTCTCCGCATTGCAAGGTGCAATTCTGAAATTTTTTGCTTTTTCCTGCTCCTCTTAGCATGATAAAGAAGATTCAAAGAGAGTGAGATGCCAGCTCCTTTCGTTCAGTTAGTAGCTTCAATCATTTCTGGACGTTTTTCAATGGCAAAAATCATTGAATATTATAAATGCACAAACAGTAATTTCTCCGCATTGCAAGGTGCAATTCTGAAATTTTTTACTTTTTCCTGCTCCTCTTAGCATGATAAAGAAGATTCAAAGAGAGTGAGATGCCAGCTCCTTTCATTCAGTCAGTAGCTTCAATCATTTCTGGTATATGAATAACATGATGTTTTTCAATGGCAAAAATCAATGAATATTGTAAATGCACAAACAGTAATTTCTCCGCATTGCAAGGTGCAATTCTGAAATTTTTTGCTTTTTCCTGCTCCTCTTAGCATGATAAAGAAGATTCAAAGAGAGTGAGATGCCAGCTCCTTTCATTCAGTCAGTAGCTTCAATCATTTCTGGACGTTTTTCAATGGCAAAAATCAATGAATATTGTAAATGCACAAACAGTAATTTCTCCGCATTGCAATGTGCAATTCTGAAATTTTTTGCTTTTTCCTGCTCCTCTTAGCATGATAAAGAAGATTCAAAGAGAGTGAGATGCCAGCTCCTTTCATTCAGTCAGTAGCTTCAAACATTTCTGGTACATGAATAACATGATGTTTTTCAATGGCAAAAATCAATGAATATTGTAAATGCACAAACAGTAATTTCTCCGCATTGCAAGGTGCAATTCTGAAATTTTTTGCTTTTTCCTGCTCCTCTTAGCATGATAAAGAAGATTCAAAGAGAGTGAGATGCCAGCTCCTTTCGTTCAGTCAGTAGCTTCAATCATTTCTGGACGTTTTTCAATGGCAAAAATCATTGAATATTATAAATGCACAAACAGTAATTTCTCCGCATTGCAAGGTGCAATTCTGAAATTTTTTACTTTTTCCTGCTCCTCTTAGCATGATAAAGAAGATTCAAAGAGAGTGAGATGCCAGCTCCTTTCATTCAGTCAGTAGCTTCAATCATTTCTGGATGTTTTTCAATGGCAAAAATCAATGAATATTGTAAATGCACAAACAGTAATTTCTCCGCATTGCAAGGTGCAATTCTGAAATTTTTTGCTTTTTCCTGCTCCTCTTAGCATGATAAAGAAGATTCAAAGAGAGTGAGATGCCAGATCCTTTCCTTCAGTCAGTAGCTTCAATCATTTCTGGTATATGAATAACATGATGTTTTTCAATGGCAAAAATCAATGAATTTTGTAAATGCACAAACAGTAATTTCTCCGCATTGCAAGGCGCAATTCTGAAATTTTTTGCTTTTTCCTGCTCCTCTTAGCATGATAAAGAAGATTCAAAGAGAGTGAGATGCCAGCTCCTTTCATTCAGTCAGTAGCTTCAAACATTTCTGGTACATGAATAACATGATGTTTTTCAATGGCAAAAATCAATGAATTTTGTAAATGCACAAACAGTAATTTCTCCGCATTGCAAGGTGCAATTCTGAAATTTTTTGCTTTTTCCTGCTCCTCTTAGCATGATAAAGAAGATTCAAAGAGAGTGAGATGCCAGCTCCTTTCATTCAGTCAGTAGCTTCAATCATTTCTGGACATTTTTCAATGGCAAAAATCAATGAATATTGTAAATGCACAAACAGTAATTTCTCCGCATTGCAAGGTGCAATTCTGAATTTTTTTGCTTTTTCCTGCTCCTCTTAGCATGATAAAGAAGATTCAAAGAGAGTGAGATGCCAGCTCCTTTCATTCAGTCAGTAGCTTCAATCATTTCTGGACGTTTTTCAATGGCAAAAATCAATGAATATTGTAAATGCACAAACAGTAATTTCTCCGCATTGCAAGGTGCAATTCTGAAATTTTTTGCTTTTTCCTGCTCCTCTTAGCATGATAAAGAAGATTCAAAGAGAGTGAGATGCCAGCTCCTTTCATTCAGTCAGTAGCTTCAATCATTTCTGGACGTTTTTCAATGGCAAAAATCAATGAATATTGTAAATGCACAAACAGAAATTTCTCCGCATTGCAATGTGCAATTCTGAAATTTTTTGCTTTTTCCTGCTCCTCTTAGCATGATAAAGAAGATTCAAAGAGAGTGAGATGCCAGCTCCTTTCATTCAGTCAGTAGCTTCAAACATTTCTGGTACATGAATAACATGATGTTTTTCAATGGCAAAAATCAATGAATATTGTAAATGCACAAACAGTAATTTCTCCGCATTGCAAGGTGCAATTCTGAAATTTTTTGCTTTTTCCTGCTCCTCTTAGCATGATAAAGAAGATTCAAAGAGAGTGAGATGCCAGCTCCTTTCGTTCAGTCAGTAGCTTCAATCATTTCTGGACGTTTTTCAATGGCAAAAATCATTGAATATTATAAATGCACAAACAGTAATTTCTCCGCATTGCAAGGTGCAATTCTGAAATTTTTTACTTTTTCCTGCTCCTCTTAGCATGATAAAGAAGATTCAAAGAGAGTGAGATGCCAGCTCCTTTCATTCAGTCAGTAGCTTCAATCATTTCTGGTATATGAATAACATGATGTTTTTCAATGGCAAAAATCAATGAATATTGTAAATGCACAAACAGTAATTTCTCCGCATTGCAAGGTGCAATTCTGAAATTTTTTGCTTTTTCCTGCTCCTCTTAGCATGATAAAGAAGATTCAAAGAGAGTGAGATGCCAGCTCCTTTTATTCAGTCAGTAGCTTCAATCATTTCTGGACGTTTTTCAATGGCAAAAATCAATGAATATTGTAAATGCACAAACAGTAATTTCTCCGCATTGCAAGGTGCAATTCTGAAATTTTTTGCTTTTTCCTGCTCCTCTTAGCATGATAAACAAGATTCAAAGAGAGTGAGATGCCAGCTCCTTTCATTCAGTCAGTAGCTTCAATCATTTCTGGACGTTTTTCAATGGCAAAAATCATTGAATATTGTAAATGCACAAACAGTAATTTCTCCGCATTGCAAGGTGCAATTCTGAAATTTTTTACTTTTTCCTGCTCCTCTTAGCATGATAAAGAAGATTCAAAGAGAGTGAGATGCCAGCTCCTTTCATTCAGTCAGTAGCTTCAATCATTTCTGGTACATGAATAACATGATGTTTTTCAATGGCAAAAATCAATGAATATTGTAAATGCACAAACAGTAATTTCTCCGCATTGCAAGGTGCAATTCTGAAATTTTTTGCTTTTTCCTGCTCCTCTTAGCATGATAAAGAAGATTCAAAGAGAGTGAGATGCCAGCTCCTTTCATTCAGTCAGTAGCTTCAATCATTTCTGGACGTTTTTCAATGGCAAAAATCAATGAATATTGTAAATGCACAAACAGTAATTTCTCCGCATTGCAATGTGCAATTCTGAAATTTTTTGCTTTTTCCTGCTCCTCTTAGCATGATAAAGAAGATTCAAAGAGAGTGAGATGCCAGCTCCTTTCATTCAGTCAGTAGCTTCAAACATTTCTGGTACATGAATAACATGATGTTTTTCAATGGCAAAAATCAATGAATATTGTAAATGCACAAACAGTAATTTCTCCGCATTGCAAGGTGCAATTCTGAAATTTTTTGCTTTTTCCTGCTCCTCTTAGCATGATAAAGAAGATTCAAAGAGAGTGAGATGCCAGCTCCTTTCGTTCAGTCAGTAGCTTCAATCATTTCTGGACGTTTTTCAATGGCAAAAATCATTGAATATTATAAATGCACAAACAGTAATTTCTCCGCATTGCAAGGTGCAATTCTGAAATTTTTTACTTTTTCCTGCTCCTCTTAGCATGATAAAGAAGATTCAAAGAGAGTGAGATGCCAGCTCCTTTCATTCAGTCAGTAGCTTCAATCATTTCTGGTATATGAATAACATGATGTTTTTCAATGGCAAAAATCAATGAATATTGTAAATGCACAAACAGTAATTTCTCCGCATTGCAAGGTGCAATTCTGAAATTTTTTGCTTTTTCCTGCTCCTCTTAGCATGATAAAGAAGATTCAAAGAGAGTGAGATGCCAGCTCCTTTTATTCAGTCAGTAGCTTCAATCATTTCTGGACGTTTTTCAATGGCAAAAATCAATGAATATTGTAAATGCACAAACAGTAATTTCTCCGCATTGCAAGGTGCAATTCTGAAATTTTTTGCTTTTTCCTGCTCCTCTTAGCATGATAAACAAGATTCAAAGAGAGTGAGATGCCAGCTCCTTTCATTCAGTCAGTAGCTTCAATCATTTCTGGACGTTTTTCAATGGCAAAAATCATTGAATATTGTAAATGCACAAACAGTAATTTCTCCGCATTGCAAGGTGCAATTCTGAAATTTTTTACTTTTTCCTGCTCCTCTTAGCATGATAAAGAAGATTCAAAGAGAGTGAGATGCCAGCTCCTTTCATTCAGTCAGTAGCTTCAATCATTTCTGGTACATGAATAACATGATGTTTTTCAATGGCAAAAATCAATGAATATTGTAAATGCACAAACAGTAATTTCTCCGCATTGCAAGGTGCAATTCTGAAATTTTTTGCTTTTTCCTGCTCCTCTTAGCATGATAAAGAAGATTCAAAGAGAGTGAGATGCCAGCTCCTTTCGTTCAGTTAGTAGCTTCAATCATTTCTGGACGTTTTTCAATGGCAAAAATCATTGAATATTATAAATGCACAAACAGTAATTTCTCCGCATTGCAAGGTGCAATTCTGAAATTTTTTACTTTTTCCTGCTCCTCTTAGCATGATAAAGAAGATTCAAAGAGAGTGAGATGCCAGCTCCTTTCATTCAGTCAGTAGCTTCAATCATTTCTGGTATATGAATAACATGATGTTTTTCAATGGCAAAAATCAATGAATATTGTAAATGCACAAACAGTAATTTCTCCGCATTGCAAGGTGCAATTCTGAAATTTTTTGCTTTTTCCTGCTCCTCTTAGCATGATAAAGAAGATTCAAAGAGAGTGAGATGCCAGCTCCTTTCATTCAGTCAGTAGCTTCAATCATTTCTGGACGTTTTTCAATGGCAAAAATCAATGAATATTGTAAATGCACAAACAGTAATTTCTCCGCATTGCAATGTGCAATTCTGAAATTTTTTGCTTTTTCCTGCTCCTCTTAGCATGATAAAGAAGATTCAAAGAGAGTGAGATGCCAGCTCCTTTCATTCAGTCAGTAGCTTCAAACATTTCTGGTACATGAATAACATGATGTTTTTCAATGGCAAAAATCAATGAATATTGTAAATGCACAAACAGTAATTTCTCCGCATTGCAAGGTGCAATTCTGAAATTTTTTGCTTTTTCCTGCTCCTCTTAGCATGATAAAGAAGATTCAAAGAGAGTGAGATGCCAGCTCCTTTCGTTCAGTCAGTAGCTTCAATCATTTCTGGACGTTTTTCAATGGCAAAAATCATTGAATATTATAAATGCACAAACAGTAATTTCTCCGCATTGCAAGGTGCAATTCTGAAATTTTTTACTTTTTCCTGCTCCTCTTAGCATGATAAAGAAGATTCAAAGAGAGTGAGATGCCAGCTCCTTTCATTCAGTCAGTAGCTTCAATCATTTCTGGATGTTTTTCAATGGCAAAAATCAATGAATATTGTAAATGCACAAACAGTAATTTCTCCGCATTGCAAGGTGCAATTCTGAAATTTTTTGCTTTTTCCTGCTCCTCTTAGCATGATAAAGAAGATTCAAAGAGAGTGAGATGCCAGATCCTTTCCTTCAGTCAGTAGCTTCAATCATTTCTGGTATATGAATAACATGATGTTTTTCAATGGCAAAAATCAATGAATTTTGTAAATGCACAAACAGTAATTTCTCCGCATTGCAAGGCGCAATTCTGAAATTTTTTGCTTTTTCCTGCTCCTCTTAGCATGATAAAGAAGATTCAAAGAGAGTGAGATGCCAGCTCCTTTCATTCAGTCAGTAGCTTCAATCATTTCTGGACATTTTTCAATGGCAAAAATCAATGAATATTGTAAATGCACAAACAGTAATTTCTCCGCATTGCAAGGTGCAATTCTGAAATTTTTTGCTTTTTCCTGCTCCTCTTAGCATGATAAAGAAGATTCAAAGAGAGTGAGATGCCAGCTCCTTTCATTCAGTCAGTAGCTTCAATCATTTCTGGACGTTTTTCAATGGCAAAAATCAATGAATATTGTAAATGCACAAACAGTAATTTCTCCGCATTGCAAGGTGCAATTCTGAAATTTTTTGCTTTTTCCTGCTCCTCTTAGCATGATAAAGAAGATTCAAAGAGAGTGAGATGCCAGCTCCTTTCATTCAGTCAGTAGCTTCAATCATTTCTGGACGTTTTTCAATGGCAAAAATCAATGAATATTGTAAATGCACAAACAGTAATTTCTCCGCATTGCAATGTGCAATTCTGAAATTTTTTGCTTTTTCCTGCTCCTCTTAGCATGATAAAGAAGATTCAAAGAGAGTGAGATGCCAGCTCCTTTCATTCAGTCAGTAGCTTCAAACATTTCTGGTACATGAATAACATGATGTTTTTCAATGGCAAAAATCAATGAATATTGTAAATGCACAAACAGTAATTTCTCCGCATTGCAAGGTGCAATTCTGAAATTTTTTGCTTTTTCCTGCTCCTCTTAGCATGATAAAGAAGATTCAAAGAGAGTGAGATGCCAGCTCCTTTCGTTCAGTCAGTAGCTTCAATCATTTCTGGACGTTTTTCAATGGCAAAAATCATTGAATATTATAAATGCACAAACAGTAATTTCTCCGCATTGCAAGGTGCAATTCTGAAATTTTTTACTTTTTCCTGCTCCTCTTAGCATGATAAAGAAGATTCAAAGAGAGTGAGATGCCAGCTCCTTTCATTCAGTCAGTAGCTTCAATCATTTCTGGTATATGAATAACATGATGTTTTTCAATGGCAAAAATCAATGAATATTGTAAATGCACAAACAGTAATTTCTCCGCATTGCAAGGTGCAATTCTGAAATTTTTTGCTTTTTCCTGCTCCTCTTAGCATGATAAAGAAGATTCAAAGAGAGTGAGATGCCAGCTCCTTTTATTCAGTCAGTAGCTTCAATCATTTCTGGACGTTTTTCAATGGCAAAAATCAATGAATATTGTAAATGCACAAACAGTAATTTCTCCGCATTGCAAGGTGCAATTCTGAAATTTTTTGCTTTTTCCTGCTCCTCTTAGCATGATAAACAAGATTCAAAGAGAGTGAGATGCCAGCTCCTTTCATTCAGTCAGTAGCTTCAATCATTTCTGGACGTTTTTCAATGGCAAAAATCATTGAATATTGTAAATGCACAAACAGTAATTTCTCCGCATTGCAAGGTGCAATTCTGAAATTTTTTACTTTTTCCTGCTCCTCTTAGCATGATAAAGAAGATTCAAAGAGAGTGAGATGCCAGCTCCTTTCATTCAGTCAGTAGCTTCAATCATTTCTGGTATATGAATAACATGATGTTTTTCAATCGCAAAAATCAATGAATATTGTAAATGCACAAACAGTAATTTCTCCGCATTGCAAGGTGCAATTCTGAAATTTTTTGCTTTTTCCTGCTCCTCTTAGCATGATAAAGAAGATTCAAAGAGAGTGAGATGCCAGCTCCTTTCATTCAGTCAGTAGCTTCAATCATTTCTGGACGTTTTTCAATGGCAAAAATCAATGAATATTGTAAATGCACAAACAGTAATTTCTCCGCATTGCAAGGTGCAATTCTGAAATTTTTTGCTTTTTCCTGCTCCTCTAAGCATGATAAAGAAGATTCAAAGAGAGTGAGATGCCAGATCCTTTCCTTCAGTCAGTAGCTTCAATCATTTCTGGTATATGAATAACATGATGTTTTTCAATGGCAAAAATCAATGAATTTTGTAAATGCACAAACAGTAATTTCTCCGCATTGCAAGGCGCAATTCTGAAATTTTTTGCTTTTTCCTGCTCCTCTTAGCATGATAAAGAAGATTCAAAGAGAGTGAGATGCCAGCTCCTTTCATTCAGTCAGTAGCTTCAATCATTTCTGGACATTTTTCAATGGCAAAAATCAATGAATATTGTAAATGCACAAACAGTAATTTCTCCGCATTGCAAGGTGCAATTCTGAAATTTTTTGCTTTTTCCTGCTCCTCTTAGCATGATAAAGAAGATTCAAAGAGAGTGAGATGCCAGCTCCTTTCATTCAGTCAGTAGCTTCAATCATTTCTGGACGTTTTTCAATGGCAAAAATCAATGAATATTGTAAATGCACAAACAGTAATTTCTCCGCATTGCAAGGTGCAATTCTGAAATTTTTTGCTTTTTCCTGCTCCTCTTAGCATGATAAAGAAGATTCAAAGAGAGTGAGATGCCAGCTCCTTTCATTCAGTCAGTACCTTCAATTATTTCTGGACCTTTTTCAATGGCAAAAATCAATGAATATTGTAAATGCACAAACAGTAATTTCTCCGCATTGCAAGGTGCAATTCTGAAATTTTTTGCTTTTTCCTGCTCCTCTTAGCATGATAAAGAAGATTCAAAGAGAGTGAGATGCCAGCTCCTTTCATTCAGTCAGTAGCTTCAATCATTTCTGGACGTTTTTCAATGGCAAAAATCAATGAATATTGTAAATGCACAAACTGTAATTTCTCCGCATTGCAAGGTGCAATTCTGAAATTTTTTGCTTTTTCCTGCTCCTCTTAGCATGATAAAGAAGATTCAAAGAGAGTGAGATGCCAGCTCCTTTCATTCAGTCAGTAGCTTCAATCATTTCTGGTATATGAATAACATGATGTTTTTCAATAGCAAAAATCAATGAATATTGTAAATGCACAAACAGTAATTTCTTCGCATTGCAAGGTGCAATTCTGAAATTTTTTGCTTTTTCCTGCTCCTCTTAGCATGATAAAGAAGATTCAAAGAGAGTGAGATGCCAGCTCCTTTCATTCAGTCAGTAGCTTCAATCATTTCTGGACGTTTTTCAATGGCAAAAATCAATGAATATTGTAAATGCACAAACAGTAATTTCTCCGCATTGCAAGGTGCAATTCTGAAATTTTTTACTTTTTCCTGCTCCTCTTAGCATGATAAAGAAGATTCAAAGAGAGTGAGATGCCAGCTCCTTTCATTCAGTCAGTAGCTTCAATCATTTCTGGTATATGAATAACATGATGTTTTTCAATCGCAAAAATCAATGAATATTGTAAATGCACAAACAGTAATTTCTCCGCATTGCAAGGTGCAATTCTGAAATTTTTTGCTTTTTCCTGCTCCTCTTAGCATGATAAAGAAGATTCAAAGAGAGTGAGATGCCAGCTCCTTTCATTCAGTCAGTAGCTTCAATCATTTCTGGACGTTTTTCAATGGCAAAAATCAATGAATATTGTAAATGCACAAACAGTAATTTCTCCGCATTGCAAGGTGCAATTCTGAAATTTTTTGCTTTTTCCTGCTCCTCTAAGCATGATAAAGAAGATTCAAAGAGAGTGAGATGCCATATCCTTTCCTTCAGTCAGTAGCTTCAATCATTTCTGGTATATGAATAACATGATGTTTTTCAATGGCAAAAATCAATGAATTTTGTAAATGCACAAACAGTAATTTCTCCGCATTGCAAGGCGCAATTCTGAAATTTTTTGCTTTTTCCTGCTCCTCTTAGCATGATAAAGAAGATTCAAAGAGAGTGAGATGCCAGCTCCTTTCATTCAGTCAGTAGCTTCAATCATTTCTGGACATTTTTCAATGGCAAAAATCAATGAATATTGTAAATGCACAAACAGTAATTTCTCCGCATTGCAAGGTGCAATTCTGAAATTTTTTGCTTTTTCCTGCTCCTCTTAGCATGATAAAGAAGATTCAAAGAGAGTGAGATGCCAGCTCCTTTCATTCAGTCAGTAGCTTCAATCATTTCTGGACGTTTTTCAATGGCAAAAATCAATGAATATTGTAAATGCACAAACAGTAATTTCTCCGCATTGCAAGGTGCAATTCTGAAATTTTTTGCTTTTTCCTGCTCCTCTTAGCATGATAAAGAAGATTCAAAGAGAGCGAGATGCCAGCTCCTTTCATTCAGTCAGTACCTTCAATCATTTCTGGACGTTTTTCAATGGCAAAAATCAATGAATATTGTAAATGCACAAACAGTAATTTCTCCGCATTGCAAGGTGCAATTCTGAAATTTTTTGCTTTTTCCTGCTCCTCTTAGCATGATAAAGAAGATTCAAAGAGAGTGAGATGCCAGCTCCTTTCATTCAGTCAGTAGCTTCAATCATTTCTGGACGTTTTTCAATGGCAAAAATCAATGAATATTGTAAATGCACAAACTGTAATTTCTCCGCATTGCAAGGTGCAATTCTGAAATTTTTTGCTTTTTCCTGCTCCTCTTAGCATGATAAAGAAGATTCAAAGAGAGTGAGATGCCAGCTCCTTTCATTCAGTCAGTAGCTTCAATCATTTCTGGTATATGAATAACATGATGTTTTTCAATAGCAAAAATCAATGAATATTGTAAATGCACAAACAGTAATTTCTCCGCATTGCAAGGTGCAATTCTGAAATTTTTTGCTTTTTCCTGCTCCTCTTAGCATGATAAAGAAGATTCAAAGAGAGTGAGATGCCAGCTCCTTTCATTCAGTCAGTAGCTTCAATCATTTCTGGACGTTTTTCAATGGCAAAAATCAATGAATATTGTAAATGCACAAACAGTAATTTCTCCGCATTGCAAGGTGCAATTCTGAAATTTTTTGCTTTTTCCTGCTCCTCTTAGCATGGTAAACAAGATTCAAAGAGAGTGAGATGCCAGCTCCTTTCATTCAGTCAGTAGCTTCAATCATTTCTGGACGTTTTTCAATGGCAAAAATCATTGAATATTGTAAATGCACAAACAGTAATTTCTCCGCATTGCAAGGTGCAATTCTGAAATTTTTTACTTTTTCCTGCTCCTCTTAGCATGATAAAGAAGATTCAAAGAGAGTGAGATGCCAGCTCCTTTCATTCAGTCAGTAGCTTCAATCATTTCTGGTATATGAATAACATGATGTTTTTCAATCGCAAAAATCAATGAATATTGTAAATGCACAAACAGTAATTTCTCCGCATTGCAAGGTGCAATTCTGAAATTTTTTGCTTTTTCCTGCTCCTCTTAGCATGATAAAGAAGATTCAAAGAGAGTGAGATGCCAGCTCCTTTCATTCAGTCAGTAGCTTCAATCATTTCTGGACGTTTTTCAATGGCAAAAATCAATGAATATTGTAAATGCACAAACAGTAATTTCTCCGCATTGCAAGGTGCAATTCTGAAATTTTTTGCTTTTTCCTGCTCCTCTTAGCATGATAAAGAAGATTCAAAGAGAGTGAGATGCCAGATCCTTTCCTTCAGTCAGTAGCTTCAATCATTTCTGGTATATGAATAACATGATGTTTTTCAATGGCAAAAATCAATGAATTTTGTAAATGCACAAACAGTAATTTCTCCGCATTGCAAGGCGCAATTCTGAAATTTTTTGCTTTTTCCTGCTCCTCTTAGCATGATAAAGAAGATTCAAAGAGAGTGAGATGCCAGCTCCTTTCATTCAGTCAGTAGCTTCAATCATTTCTGGACATTTTTCAATGGCAAAAATCAATGAATATTGTAAATGCACAAACAGTAATTTCTCCGCATTGCAAGGTGCAATTCTGAAATTTTTTACTTTTTCCTGCTCCTCTTAGCATGATAAAGAAGATTCAAAGAGAGTGAGATGCCAGCTCCTTTCATTCAGTCAGTAGCTTCAATCATTTCTGGACGTTTTTCAATGGCAAAAATCAATGAATATTGTAAATGCACAAACAGTAATTTCTCCGCATTGCAAGGTGCAATTCTGAAATTTTTTGCTTTTTCCTGCTCCTCTTAGCATGATAAAGAAGATTCAAAGAGAGTGAGATGCCAGCTCCTTTCATTCAGTCAGTAGCTTCAATCATTTCTGGACGTTTTTCAATGGCAAAAATCAATGAATATTGTAAATGCACAAACAGTAATTTCTCCGCATTGCAAGGTGCAATTCTGAAATTTTTTGCTTTTTCCTGCTCCTCTTAGCATGATAAAGAAGATTCAAAGAGAGTGAGATGCCAGATCCTTTCCTTCAGTCAGTAGCTTCAATCATTTCTGGTATATGAATAACATGATGTTTTTCAATGGCAAAAATCAATGAATTTTGTAAATGCACAAACAGTAATTTCTCCGCATTGCAAGGCGCAATTCTGAAATTTTTTGCTTTTTCCTGCTCCTCTTAGCATGATAAAGAAGATTCAAAGAGAGTGAGATGCCAGCTCCTTTCATTCAGTCAGTAGCTTCAATCATTTCTGGACAATTTTCAATGGCAAAAATCAATGAATATTGTAAATGCACAAACAGTAATTTCTCCGCATTGCAAGGTGCAATTCTGAAATTTTTTGCTTTTTCCTGCTCCTCTTAGCATGATAAAGAAGATTCAAAGAGAGTGAGATGCCAGCTCCTTTCATTCAGTCAGTAGCTTCAATCATTTCTGGACGTTTTTCAATGGCAAAAATCAATGAATATTGTAAATGCACAAACAGTAATTTCTCCGCATTGCAAGGTGCAATTCTGAAATTTTTTGCTTTTTCCTGCTCCTCTTAGCATGATAAAGAAGATTCAAAGAGAGTGAGATGCCAGCGCCTTTCATTCAGTCAGTAGCTTCAATCATTTCTGGACGTTTTTCAATGGCAAAAATCAATGAATATTGTAAATGCACAAACAGTAATTTCTCCGCATTGCAATGTGCAATTCTGAAATTTTTTGCTTTTTCCTGCTCCTCTTAGCATGATAAAGAAGATTGAAAGAGAGTGAGATGCCAGCTCCTTTCATTCAGTCAGTAGCTTCAATCATTTCTGGACATTTTTCAATGGCAAAAATCAATGAATATTGTAAATGCACAAACAGTAATTTCTCCGCATTGCAAGGTGCAATTCTGAAATTTTTTGCTTTTTCCTGCTCCTCTTAGCATGATAAAGAAGATTCAAAGAGAGTGAGATGCCAGCTCCTTTCATTCAGTCAGTAGCTTCAATCATTTCTGGACGTTTTTCAATGACAAAAATCAATGAATATTGTAAATGCACAAACAGTAATTTCTCTGCATTGCAAGGTGCAATTCTGAAATTTTTTGCTTTTTCCTGCTCCTCTTAGCATGATAAAGAAGATTCAAAGAGAGTGAGATGCCAGCTCCTTTCATTCAGTCAGTAGCTTCAATCATTTCTGGACGTTTTTCAATGGCAAAAATCATTGAATATTGTAAATGCACAAACAGTAATTTCTCCGCATTGCAAGGTGCAATTCTGAAATTTTTTACTTTTTCCTGCTCCTCTTAGCATGA
This sequence comes from Phyllobates terribilis, assembly GCF_046119375.1. Taxonomy (NCBI): domain Eukaryota; kingdom Metazoa; phylum Chordata; class Amphibia; order Anura; family Dendrobatidae; genus Phyllobates; species Phyllobates terribilis. The sequence goes on along the minus strand of NW_027363655.1, from coordinate 365,185 downwards.
TAAAGAAGATTCAAAGAGAGTGAGATGCCAGCTCCTTTCATTCAGTCAGTAGCTTCAATCATTTCTGGTATATGAATAACATGATGTTTTTCAATCGCAAAAATCAATGAATATTGTAAATGCACAAACAGTAATTTCTCCGCATTGCAAGGTGCAATTCTGAAATTTTTCGCTTTTTCCTGCTCCTCTTAGCATGATAAAGAAGATTCAAAGAGAGTGAGATGCCAGCTCCTTTCATTCAGTCAGTAGCTTCAATCATTTCTGGACGTTTTTCAATGGCAAAAATCAATGAATATTGTAAATGCACAAACAGTAATTTCTCCGCATTGCAAGGTGCAATTCTGAAATTTTTTGCTTTTTCCTGCTCCTCTTAGCATGATAAAGAAGATTCAAAGAGAGTGAGATGCCAGATCCTTTCCTTCAGTCAGTAGCTTCAATCATTTCTGGTATATGAATAACATGATGTTTTTCAATGGCAAAAATCAATGAATTTTGTAAATGCACAAACAGTAATTTCTCCGCATTGCAAGGCGCAATTCTGAAATTTTTTGCTTTTTCCTGCTCCTCTTAGCATGATAAAGAAGATTCAAAGAGAGTGAGATGCCAGCTCCTTTCATTCAGTCAGTAGCTTCAATCATTTCTGGACATTTTTCAATGGCAAAAATCAATGAATATTGTAAATGCACAAACAGTAATTTCTCCGCATTGCAAGGTGCAATTCTGAAATTTTTTGCTTTTTCCTGCTCCTCTTAGCATGATAAAGAAGATTCAAAGAGAGTGAGATGCCAGCTCCTTTCATTCAGTCAGTAGCTTCAATTATTTCTGGACGTTTTTCAATGGCAAAAATCAATGAATATTGTAAATGCACAAACAGTAATTTCTCCGCATTGCAAGGTGCAATTCTGAAATTTTTTGCTTTTTCCTGCTCCTCTTAGCATGATAAAGAAGATTCAAAGAGAGTGAGATGCCAGCTCCTTTCATTCAGTCAGTAGCTTCAATCATTTCTGGACGTTTTTCAATGGCAAAAATCAATGAATATTGTAAATGCACAAACAGTAATTTCTCCGCATTGCAAGGTGCAATTCTGAAATTTTTTGCTTTTTCCTGCTCCTCTTAGCATGATAAAGAAGATTCAAAGAGAGTGAGATGCCAGATCCTTTCCTTCAGTCAGTAGCTTCAATCATTTCTGGTATATGAATAACATGATGTTTTTCAATGGCAAAAATCAATGAATTTTGTAAATGCACAAACAGTAATTTCTCCGCATTGCAAGGCGCAATTCTGAAATTTTTTGCTTTTTCCTGCTCCTCTTAGCATGATAAAGAAGATTCAAAGAGAGTGAGATGCCAGCTCCTTTCATTCAGTCAGTAGCTTCAATCATTTCTGGACATTTTTCAATGGCAAAAATCAATGAATATTGTAAATGCACAAACAGTAATTTCTCCGCATTGCAAGGTGCAATTCTGAAATTTTTTGCTTTTTCCTGCTCCTCTTAGCATGATAAAGAAGATTCAAAGAGAGTGAGATGCCAGCTCCTTTCATTCAGTCAGTAGCTTCAATCATTTCTGGACGTTTTTCAATGGCAAAAATCAATGAATATTGTAAATGCACAAACAGTAATTTCTCCGCATTGCAAGGTGCAATTCTGAAATTTTTTGCTTTTTCCTGCTCCTCTTAGCATGATAAAGAAGATTCAAAGAGAGTGAGATGCCAGCTCCTTTCATTCAGTCAGTAGCTTCAATCATTTCTGGACGTTTTTCAATGGCAAAAATCAATGAATATTGTAAATGCACAAACAGTAATTTCTCCGCATTGCAATGTGCAATTCTGAAATTTTTTGCTTTTTCCTGCTCCTCTTAGCATGATAAAGAAGATTCAAAGAGAGTGAGATGCCAGCTCCTTTCATTCAGTCAGTAGCTTCAATCATTTCTGGACATTTTTCAATGGCAAAAATCAATGAATATTGTAAATGCACAAACAGTAATTTCTCCGCATTGCAAGGTGCAATTCTGAAATTTTTTGCTTTTTCCTGCTCCTCTTAGCATGATAAAGAAGATTCAAAGAGAGTGAGATGCCAGCTCCTTTCATTCAGTCAGTAGCTTCAATCATTTCTGGACGTTTTTCAATGACAAAAATCAATGAATATTGTAAATGCACAAACAGTAATTTCTCTGCATTGCAAGGTGCAATTCTGAAATTTTTTGCTTTTTCCTGCTCCTCTTAGCATGATAAAGAAGATTCAAAGAGAGTGAGATGCCAGATCCTTTCCTTCAGTCAGTAGCTTCAATCATTTCTGGTATATGAATAACATGATGTTTTTCAATGGCAAAAATCAATGAATTTTGTAAAAGCACAAACAGTAATTTCTCCGCATTGCAAGGCGCAATTCTGAAATTTTTTGCTTTTTCCTGCTCCTCTTAGCATGATAAAGAAGATTCAAAGAGAGTGAGATGCCAGCTCCTTTCATTCAGTCAGTAGCTTCAATCATTTCTGGACATTTTTCAATGGCAAAAATCAATGAATATTGTAAATGCACAAACAGTAATTTCTCCGCATTGCAAGGTGCAATTCTGAAATTTTTTGCTTTTTCCTGCTCCTCTTAGCATGATAAAGAAGATTCAAAGAGAGTGAGATGCCAGCTCCTTTCATTCAGTCAGTAGCTTCAATCATTTCTGGACGTTTTTCAATGGCAAAAATCAATGAATATTGTAAATGCACAAACAGTAATTTCTCCGCATTGCAAAGTGCAATTCTGAAATTTTTTGCTTTTTCCTGCTCCTCTTAGCATGATAAAGAAGATTCAAAGAGAGTGAGATGCCAGCTCCTTTCATTCAGTCAGTAGCTTCAATCATTTCTGGACGTTTTTCAATGGCAAAAATCAATGAATATTGTAAATGCACAAACAGTAATTTCTCCGCATTGCAAGGTGCAATTCTGAAATTTTTTGCTTTTTCCTGCTCCTCTTAGCATGATAAAGAAGATTCAAAGAGAGTGAGATGCCAGATCCTTTCCTTCAGTCAGTAGCTTCAATCATTTCTGGTATATGAATAACATGATGTTTTTCAATGGCAAAAATCAATGAATTTTGTAAATGCACAAAGAGTAATTTCTCCGCATTGCAAGGCGCAATTCTGAAATTTTTTGCTTTTTCCTGCTCCTCTTAGCATGATAAAGAAGATTCAAAGAGAGTGAGATGCCAGCTCCTTTCATTCAGTCAGTAGCTTCAATCATTTCTGGACATTTTTCAATGGCAAAAATCAATGAATATTGTAAATGCACAAACAGTAATTTCTCCGCATTGCAAGGTGCAATTCTGAAATTTTTTGCTTTTTCCTGCTCCTCTTAGCATGATAAAGAAGATTCAAAGAGAGTGAGATGCCAGCTCCTTTCATTCAGTCAGTAGCTTCAATCATTTCTGGACGTTTTTCAATGGCAAAAATCAATGAATATTGTAAATGCACAAACAGTAATTTCTCCGCATTGCAAGGTGCAATTCTGAAATTTTTTGCTTTTTCCTGCTCCTCTTAGCATGATAAAGAAGATTCAAAGAGAGTGAGATGCCAGCTCCTTTCATTCAGTCAGTAGCTTCAATCATTTCTGGACGTTTTTCAATGACAAAAATCAATGAATATTGTAAATGCACAAACAGTAATTTCTCCGCATTGCAATGTGCAATTCTGAAATTTTTTGCTTTTTCCTGCTCCTCTTAGCATGATAAAGAAGATTCAAAGAGAGTGAGATGCCAGCTCCTTTCATTCAGTCAGTAGCTTCAAACATTTCTGGTACATGAATAACATGTTGTTTTTCAATGGCAAAAATCAATGAATATTGTAAATGCACAAACAGTAATTTCTCCGCATTGCAAGGTGCAATTCTGAAATTTTTTGCTTTTTCCTGCTCCTCTTAGCATGATAAAGAAGATTCAAAGAGAGTGAGATGCCAGCTCCTTTCGTTCAGTCAGTAGCTTCAATCATTTCTGGACGTTTTTCAATGGCAAAAATCATTGAATATTATAAATGCACAAACAGTAATTTCTCCGCATTGCAAGGTGCAATTCTGAAATTTTTTACTTTTTCCTGCTCCTCTTAGCATGATAAAGAAGATTCAAAGAGAGTGAGATGCCAGCTCCTTTCATTCAGTCAGTAGCTTCAATCATTTCTGGTATATGAATAACATGATGTTTTTCAATGGCAAAAATCAATGAATATTGTAAATGCACAAACAGTAATTTCTCCGCATTGCAAGGTGCAATTCTGAAATTTTTTGCTTTTTCCTGCTCCTCTTAGCATGATAAAGAAGATTCAAAGAGAGTGAGATGCCAGCTCCTTTCATTCAGTCAGTAGCTTCAATCATTTCTGGACGTTTTTCAATGGCAAAAATCAATGAATATTGTAAATGCACAAACAGTAATTTCTCCGCATTGCAAGGTGCAATTCTGAAATTTTTTGCTTTTTCCTGCTCCTCTTAGCATGATAAACAAGATTCAAAGAGAGTGAGATGCCAGCTCATTTCATTCAGTCAGTAGCTTCAATCATTTCTGGACGTTTTTCAATGGCAAAAATCATTGAATATTGTAAATGCACAAACAGTAATTTCTCCGCATTGCAAGGTGCAATTCTGAAATTTTTTACTTTTTCCTGCTCCTCTTAGCATGATAAAGAAGATTCAAAGAGAGTGAGATGCCAGCTCCTTTCATTCAGTCAGTAGCTTCAATCATTTCTGGTATATGAATAACATGATGTTTTTCAATCGCAAAAATCAATGAATATTGTAAATGCACAAACAGTAATTTCTCCGCATTGCAAGGTGCAATTCTGAAATTTTTTGCTTTTTCCTGCTCCTCTTAGCATGATAAAGAAGATTCAAAGAGAGTGAGATGCCAGCTCCTTTCATTTAGTCAGTAGCTTCAATCATTTCTGGACGTTTTTCAATGGCAAAAATCAATGAATATTGTAAATGCACAAACAGTAATTTCTCCGCATTGCAAGGTGCAATTCTGAAATTTTTTGCTTTTTCCTGCTCCTCTAAGCATGATAAAGAAGATTCAAAGAGAGTGAGATGCCAGATCCTTTCCTTCAGTCAGTAGCTTGAATCATTTCTGGTATATGAATAACATGATGTTTTTCAATGGCAAAAATCAATGAATTTTGTAAATGCACAAACAGTAATTTCTCCGCATTGCAAGGCGCAATTCTGAAATTTTTTGCTTTTTCCTGCTCCTCTTAGCATGATAAAGAAGATTCAAAGAGAGTGAGATGCCAGCTCCTTTCATTCAGTCAGTAGCTTCAATCATTTCTGGACATTTTTCAATGGCAAAAATCAATGAATATTGTAAATGCACAAACAGTAATTTCTCCGCATTGCAAGGTGCAATTCTGAAATTTTTTGCTTTTTCCTGCTCCTCTTAGCATGATAAAGAAGATTCAGAGAGTGAGATGCCAGCTCCTTTCATTCAGTCAGTAGCTTCAATCATTTCTGGACGTTTTTCAATGGCAAAAATCAATGAATATTGTAAATGCACAAACAGTAATTTCTCCGCATTGCAAGGTGCAATTCTGAAATTTTTTGCTTTTTCCTGCTCCTCTTAGCATGATAAAGAAGATTAAAAGAGAGTGAGATGCCAGCTCCTTTCATTCAGTCAGTACCTTCAATCATTTCTGGACGTTTTTCAATGGCAAAAATCAATGAATATTGTAAATGCACAAACAGTAATTTCTCCGCATTGCAAGGTGCAATTCTGAAATTTTTTTCTTTTTCCTGCTCCTCTTAGCATGATAAAGAAGATTCAAAGAGAGTGAGATGCCAGCTCCTTTCATTCAGTCAGTAGCTTCAATCATTTCTGGACGTTTTTCAATGGCAAAAATCAATGAATATTGTAAATGCACAAACTGTAATTTCTCCGCATTGCAAGGTGCAATTCTGAAATTTTTTGCTTTTTCCTGCTCCTCTTAGCATGATAAAGAAGATTCAAAGAGAGTGAGATGCCAGCTCCTTTCATTCAGTCAGTAGCTTCAATCATTTCTGGTATATGAATAACATGATGTTTTTCAATAGCAAAAATCAATGAATATTGTAAATGCACAAACAGTAATTTCTCCGCATTGCAAGGTGCAATTCTGAAATTTTTTGCTTTTTCCTGCTCCTCTTAGCATGATAAAGAAGATTCAAAGAGAGTGAGATGCCAGCTCCTTTCATTCAGTCAGTAGCTTCAATCATTTCTGGACGTTTTTCAATGGCAAAAATCAATGAATATTGTAAATGCACAAACAGTAATTTCTCCGCATTGCAAGGTGCAATTCTGAAATTTTTTGCTTTTTCCTGCTCCTCTAAGCATGATAAAGAAGATTCAAAGAGAGTGAGATGCCAGATCCTTTCCTTCAGTCAGTAGCTTCAATTATTTCTGGTATATGAATAACATGATGTTTTTCAATGGCAAAAATCAATGAATTTTGTAAATGCACAAACAGTAATTTCTCCGCATTGCAAGGCGCAATTCTGAAATTTTTTGCTTTTTCCTGCTCCTCTTAGCATGATAAAGAAGATTCAAAGAGAGTGAGATGCCAGCTCCTTTCATTCAGTCAGTAGCTTCAATCATTTCTGGACATTTTTCAATGGCAAAAATCAATGAATATTGTAAATGCACAAACAGTAATTTCTCCGCATTGCAAGGTGCAATTCTGAAATTTTTTGCTTTTTCCTGCTCCTCTTAGCATGATAAAGAAGATTCAAAGAGAGTGAGATGCCAGCTCCTTTCATTCAGTCAGTAGCTTCAATCATTTCTGGACGTTTTTCAATGGCAAAAATCAATGAATATTGTAAATGCACAAACAGTAATTTCTCCGCATTGCAAGGTGCAATTCTGAAATTTTTTGCTTTTTCCTGCTCCTCTTAGCATGATAAAGAAGATTCAAAGAGAGTGAGATGCCAGCTCCTTTCATTCAGTCAGTACCTTCAATCATTTCTGGACGTTTTTCAATGGCAAAAATCAATGAATATTGTAAATGCACAAACAGTAATTTCTCCGCATTGCAAGGTGCAATTCTGAAATTTTTTGCTTTTTCCTGCTCCTCTTAGCATGATAAAGAAGATTCAAAGAGAGTGAGATGCCAGCTCCTTTCATTCAGTCAGTAGCTTCAATCATTTCTGGTATATGAATAACATGATGTTTTTCAATCGCAAAAATCAATGAATATTGTAAATGCACAAACAGTAATTTCTCCGCATTGCAAGGTGCAATTCTGAAATTTTTTGCTTTTTCCTGCTCCTCTTAGCATGATAAAGAAGATTCAAAGAGAGTGAGATGCCAGCTCCTTTCCTTCAGTCAGTAGCTTCAATCATTTCTGGTATATGAATAACATGATGTTTTTCAATGGCAAAAATCAATGAATTTTGTAAATGCACAAACAGTAATTTCTCCGCATTGCAAGGCGCAATTCTGAAATTTTTTGCTTTTTCCTGCTCCTCTTAGCATGATAAAGAAGATTCAAAGAGAGTGAGATGCCAGCTCCTTTCATTCAGTCAGTAGCTTCAATCATTTCTGGACATTTTTCAGTGGCAAAAATCAATGAATATTGTAAATGCACAAACAGTAATTTCTCCGCATTGCAAGGTGCAATTCTGAAATTTTTTGCTTTTTCCTGCTCCTCTTAGCATGATAAAGAAGATTCAAAGAGAGTGAGATGCCAGCTCCTTTCATTCAGTCAGTAGCTACAATCATTTCTGGATGTTTTTCAATGGCAAAAATCAATGAATATTGTAAATGCACAAACAGTAATTTCTCCGCATTGCAAGGTGCAATTCTGAAATTTTTTGCTTTTTCCTGCTCCTCTTAGCATGATAAAGAAGATTCAAAGAGAGTGAGGTGCCAGCTCCTTTCATTCAGTCAGGAGCTTCAAACATTTCTGGTATATGAATAACATGTTTTTCAATGGCAAAAATCAATGAATATTGTAATTGCACAAACAGTAATTTCTCCGCATTGCAAGGTGCAATTCTGAAATTTTTTGCTTTTTCCTGCTCCTCTTAGCATGATAAAGAAGATTCAAAGAGAGTGAGATGCCAGCTCCTTTCATTCAGTCAGTAGCTTCAATCATTTCTGGACGTTTTTCAATGGCAAAAATCAATGAATATTGTAAATGCACAAACTGTAATTTCTCCGCATTGCAAGGTGCAATTCTGAAATTTTTTGCTTTTTCCTGCTCCTCTTAGCATGATAAAGAAGATTCAAAGAGAGTGAGATGCCAGCTCCTTTCATTCAGTCAGTAGCTTCAATCATTTCTGGACGTTTTTCAATGGCAAAAATCATCGAATATTGTAAATGCACAAACAGTAATTTCTCCGCATTGCAAGGTGCAATTCTGAAATTTTTTGCTTTTTCCTGCTCCTCTTAGCATGATAAAGAAGATTCAAAGAGAGTGAGATGCCAGCTCCTTTCATTCAGTCAGTAGCTTCAATCATTTCTGGACGTTTTTCAATGGCAAAAATCAATGAATATTGTAAATGCACAAACTGTAATTTCTCCGCATTGCAAGGTGCAATTCTGAAATTTTTTGCTTTTTCCTGCTCCTCTTAGCATGATAAAGAAGATTCAAAGAGAGTGAGATGCCAGCTCCTTTCATTCAGTCAGTAGCTTCAATCATTTCTGGACGTTTTTCAATGGCAAAAATCAATGAATATTGTAAATGCACAAACAGTAAATTCTCCGCATTGCAAGTTGCAATTCTGAAATTTTTTGCTTTTTCCTGCTCCTCTTAGCATGATAAAGAAGATTCAAAGAGAGTGAGATGCCAGCTCCTTTCCTTCAGTCAGTAGCTTCAATCATTTCTGGTATATGAATAACATGATGTTTTTCAATGGCAAAAATCAATGAATTTTGTAAATGCACAAACAGCAATTTCTCCGCATTGCAAGGCGCAATTCTGAAATTTTTTGCTTTTTCCTGCTCCTCTTAGCATGATAAAGAAGATTCAAAGAGAGTGAGATGCCAGCTCCTTTCATTCAGTCAGTAGCTTCAATCATTTCTGGACATTTTTCAATGGCAAAAATCAATGAATATTGTAAATGCACAAACAGTAATTTCTCCGCATTGCAAGGTGCAATTCTGAAATTTTTTGCTTTTTCCTGCTCCTCTTAGCATGATAAAGAAGATTCAAAGAGAGTGAGATGCCAGCTCCTTTCATTCAGTCAGTAGCTTCAATCATTTCTGGACGTTTTTCAATGGCAAAAATCAATGAATATTGTAAATGCACAAACAGTAATTTCTCCGCATTGCAAGGTGCAATTCTGAAATTTTTTGCTTTTTCCTGCTCCTCTTAGCATGATAAAGAAGATTCAAAGAGAGTGAGGTGCCAGCTCCTTTCATTCAGTCAGGAGCTTCAAACATTTCTGGTATATGAATAACATGTTTTTCAATGGCAAAAATCAATGAATATTGTAAATGCACAAACAGTAAATTCTCCGCATTGCAAGGTGCAATTCTGAAATTTTTTGCTTTTTCCTGCTCCTCTTAGCATGATAAAGAAGATTCAAAGAGCGTGAGATGCCAGCTCCTTTCATTCAGTCAGTAGCTTCAATCATTTCTGGATGTTTTTCAATGGCAAAAATCAATGAATATTGTAAATGCACAAACTGTAATTTCTCCGCATTGCAAGGTGCAATTCTGAAATTTTTTGCTTTTTCCTGCTCCTCTTAGCATGATAAAGAAGATTCAAAGAGAGTGAGATGCCAGCTCCTTTCATTCAGTCAGTAGCTTCAATCATTTCTGGACGTTTTTCAATGGCAAAAATCAACGAATATTGTAAATGCACAAACAGTAATTTCTCCGCATTGCAAGGTGCAATTCTGAAATTTTTTGCTTTTTCCTGCTCCTCTTAGCATGATAAAGAAGATTCAAAGAGAGTGAGATGCCAGCTCCTTTCATTCAGTCAGTAGCTTCAATCATTTCTGGACGTTTTTCAATGGCAAAAATCAATGAATATTGTAAATGCACAAACTGTAATTTCTCCGCATTGCAAGGTGCAATTCTGAAATTTTTTGCTTTTTCCTGCTCCACTTAGCATGATAAAGAAGATTCAAAGAGAGTGAGATGCCAGCTCCTTTCATTCAGTCAGTAGCTTCAATCATTTCTGGACGTTTTTCAATGGCAAAAATCAATGAATATTGTAAATGCACAAACAGTAATTTCTCCGCATTGCAAGTTGCAATTCTGAAATTTTTTGCTTTTTCCTGCTCCTCTTAGCATGATAAAGAAGATTCAAAGAGAGTGAGATGCCAGCTCCTTTCATTCAGTCAGTACCTTCAATCATTTCTGGACGTTTTTCAATGACAAAAATCAATGAATATTGTAAATGCACAAACAGTAATTTCTCCGCATTGCAAGGTGCAATTCTGAAATTTTTTGCTTTTTCCTGCTCCTCTTAGCATGATAAAGAAGATTCAAAGAGAGTGAGATGCCAGCTCCTTTCATTCAGTCAGTAGCTTCAAACATTTCTGGTATATGAATAACATGATGTTTTTCAATGGCAAAAATCAATGAATATTGTAAATGCACAAACAGTAATTTCTCCGCATTGCAAGGTGCAAGTCTGAAATTTTTTGCTTTTTTCTGCTCCTCTTAGCATGATAAAGAAGATTCAAAGAGAGTGAGATGCCAGCTCCTTTCATTCAGTCAGTAGCTTCAAACATTTCTGGTATATGAATAACATGATGTTTTTCAATGGCAAAAATCAATGAATATTGTAAATGCACAAACAGTAATTTCTCCGCATTGCAAGGTGCAAGTCTGAAATTTTTTGCTTTTTCCTGCTCCTCTAAGCATGATAAAGAAGATTCAAAGAGAGTGAGATGCCAGCTACTTTCATTCAGTCAGTAGCTTCAATCATTTCTGGACGTTTTTCAATGGTAAAAATCAATGAATATTGTAAATGCACAAACAGTAATTTCTCCACATTGCAAGGTGCAATTCTGAAATTTTTTGCTTTTTCATGCTCCTCTTAGCATGATAAAGAAGATTCAAAGAGATTGAGATGCCAGCTCCTTTCATTCAGTCAGTAGCTTCAAACATTTCTGGTATATGAATAACATTATGTTTTTCAATGGCAAAAATCAATGAATATTGTAAATGCACAAACAGTAATTTCTCCGCATTGCAAGGTGCAATTCTGAAATTTTTTGCTTTTTCCTGCTCCTCTTAGCATGATAAAGAAGATTCAAAGAGAGTGAGATGCCAGCTCCTTTCATTCAGTCAGTAGCTTCAAACATTTCTGGTATATGAATAACATGATGTTTTTCAATGGCAAAAATCAATGAATATTGTAAATGCACAAACAGTAATTTCTCCGCATTGCAAGGTGCAATTCTGAAATTTTTTGCTTTTTCCTGCTCCTCTTAGCATGATAAAGAAGATTCAAAGAGAGTGAGATGCCAGCTCCTTTCATTCAGTCAGTAGCTTCAATCATTTCTGGACGTTTTTCAATGGCAAAAATCAACGAATATTGTAAATGCACAAACAGTAATTTCTCCGCATTGCAAGGTGCAATTCTGAAATTTTTTGCTTTTTCCTGCTCCTCTTAGCATGATAAAGAAGATTCAAAGAGAGTGAGATGCCAGCTCCTTTCATTCAGTCAGTAGCTTCAATCATTTCTGGACGTTTTTCAATGGCAAAAATCAATGAATATTGTAAATGCACAAACTGTAATTTCTCCGCATTGCAAGGTGCAATTCTGAAATTTTTTGCTTTTTCCTGCTCCACTTAGCATGATAAAGAAGATTCAAAGAGAGTGAGATGCCAGCTCCTTTCATTCAGTCAGTAGCTTCAATCATTTCTGGACGTTTTTCAATGGCAAAAATCAATGAATATTGTAAATGCACAAACAGTAATTTCTCCGCATTGCAAGTTGCAATTCTGAAATTTTTTGCTTTTTCCTGCTCCTCTTAGCATGATAAAGAAGATTCAAAGAGAGTGAGATGCCAGCTCCTTTCATTCAGTCAGTACCTTCAATCATTTCTGGACGTTTTTCAATGACAAAAATCAATGAATATTGTAAATGCACAAACAGTAATTTCTCCGCATTGCAAGGTGCAATTCTGAAATTTTTTGCTTTTTCCTGCTCCTCTTAGCATGATAAAGAAGATTCAAAGAGAGTGAGATGCCAGCTCCTTTCATTCAGTCAGTAGCTTCAAACATTTCTGGTATATGAATAACATGATGTTTTTCAATGGCAAAAATCAATGAATATTGTAAATGCACAAACAGTAATTTCTCCGCATTGCAAGGTGCAAGTCTGAAATTTTTTGCTTTTTTCTGCTCCTCTTAGCATGATAAAGAAGATTCAAAGAGAGTGAGATGCCAGCTCCTTTCATTCAGTCAGTAGCTTCAAACATTTCTGGTATATGAATAACATGATGTTTTTCAATGGCAAAAATCAATGAATATTGTAAATGCACAAACAGTAATTTCTCCGCATTGCAAGGTGCAAGTCTGAAATTTTTTGCTTTTTCCTGCTCCTCTAAGCATGATAAAGAAGATTCAAAGAGAGTGAGATGCCAGCTACTTTCATTCAGTCAGTAGCTTCAATCATTTCTGGACGTTTTTCAATGGTAAAAATCAATGAATATTGTAAATGCACAAACAGTAATTTCTCCACATTGCAAGGTGCAATTCTGAAATTTTTTGCTTTTTCATGCTCCTCTTAGCATGATAAAGAAGATTCAAAGAGATTGAGATGCCAGCTCCTTTCATTCAGTCAGTAGCTTCAAACATTTCTGGTATATGAATAACATTATGTTTTTCAATGGCAAAAATCAATGAATATTGTAAATGCACAAACAGTAATTTCTCCGCATTGCAAGGTGCAATTCTGAAATTTTTTGCTTTTTCCTGCTCCTCTTAGCATGATAAAGAAGATTCAAAGAGAGTGAGATGCCAGCTCCTTTCATTCAGTCAGTAGCTTCAAACATTTCTGGTATATGAATAACATGATGTTTTTCAATGGCAAAAATCAATGAATATTGTAAATGCACAAACAGTAATTTCTCCGCATTGCAAGGTGCAATTCTGAAATTTTTTGCTTTTTCCTGCTCCTCTTAGCATGATAAAGAAGATTCAAAGAGAGTGAGATGCCAGCTCCTTTCATTCAGTCAGTAGCTTCAATCATTTCTGGACGTTTTTCAATGGCAAAAATCAACGAATATTGTAAATGCACAAACAGTAATTTCTCCGCATTGCAAGGTGCAATTCTGAAATTTTTTGCTTTTTCCTGCTCCTCTTAGCATGATAAAGAAGATTCAAAGAGAGTGAGATGCCAGCTCCTTTCATTCAGTCAGTAGCTTCAATCATTTCTGGACGTTTTTCAATGGCAAAAATCAATGAATATTGTAAATGCACAAACTGTAATTTCTCCGCATTTCAAGGTGCAATTCTGAAATTTTTTGCTTTTTCCTGCTCCTCTTAGCATGATAGAGAAGATTCAAAGAGAGTGAGATGCCAGCTCCTTTCATTCAGTCAGTAGCTTCAATAATTTCTGGACGTTTTTCAATGGCAAAAATCAATGAATATTGTAAATGCACAAACAGTAAATTCTCCGCATTGCAAGGTGCAATTCTGAAATTTTTTGCTTTTTCCTGCTCCTCTTAGCATGATAAAGAAGATTCAAAGAGAGTGAGATGCCAGCTCCTTTCCTTCAGTCAGTAGCTTCAATCATTTCTGGTATATGAATAACATGATGTTTTTCAATGGCAAAAATCAATGAATTTTGTAAATGCACAAACAGTAATTTCTCCGCATTGCAAGGCGCAATTCTGAAATTTTTTGCTTTTTCCTGCTCCTCTTAGCATGATAAAGAAGATTCAAAGAGAGTGAGATGCCAGCTCCTTTCATTCAGTCAGTAGCTTCAATCATTTCTGGACATTTTTCAATGGCAAAAATCAATGAATATTGTAAATGCACAAACAGTAATTTCTCCGCATTGCAAGGTGCAATTCTGAAATTTTTTGCTTTTTCCTGCTCCTCTTAGCATGATAAAGAAGATTCAAAGAGAGTGAGATGCCAGCTCCTTTCATTCAGTCAGTAGCTTCAATCATTTCTGGACGTTTTTCAATGGCAAAAATCAATGAATATTGTAAATGCACAAACAGTAATTTCTCCGCATTGCAAGGTGCAATTCTGAAATTTTTTGCTTTTTCCTGCTCCTCTTAGCATGATAAAGAAGATTCAAAGAGAGTGAGGTGCCAGCTCCTTTCATTCAGTCAGGAGCTTCAAACATTTCTGGTATATGAATAACATGTTTTTCAATGGCAAAAATCAATGAATATTGTAAATGCACAAACAGTAAATTCTCCGCATTGCAAGGTGCAATTCTGAAATTTTTTGCTTTTTCCTGCTCCTCTTAGCATGATAAAGAAGATTCAAAGAGAGTGAGATGCCAGCTCCTTTCATTCAGTCAGTAGCTTCAATCATTTCTGGACGTTTTTCAATGGCAAAAATCAATGAATATTGTAAATGCACAAACTGTAATTTCTCCGCATTGCAAGGTGCAATTCTGAAATTTTTTGCTTTTTCCTGCTCCTCTTAGCATGATAAAGAAGATTCAAAGAGAGTGAGATGCCAGCTCCTTTCATTCAGTCAGTAGCTTCAATCATTTCTGGACGTTTTTCAATGGCAAAAATCAACGAATATTGTAAATGCACAAACAGTAATTTCTCCGCATTGCAAGGTGCAATTCTGAAATTTTTTGCTTTTTCCTGCTCCTCTTAGCATGATAAAGAAGATTCAAAGAGAGTGAGATGCCAGCTCCTTTCATTCAGTCAGTAGCTTCAATCATTTCTGGACGTTTTTCAATGGCAAAAATCAATGAATATTGTAAATGCACAAACTGTAATTTCTCCGCATTGCAAGGTGCAATTCTGAAATTTTTTGCTTTTTCCTGCTCCACTTAGCATGATAAAGAAGATTCAAAGAGAGTGAGATGCCAGCTCCTTTCATTCAGTCAGTAGCTTCAATCATTTCTGGACGTTTTTCAATGGCAAAAATCAATGAATATTGTAAATGCACAAACAGTAAATTCTCCGCATTGCAAGTTGCAATTCTGAAATTTTTTGCTTTTTCCTGCTCCTCTTAGCATGATAAAGAAGATTCAAAGAGAGTGAGATGCCAGCTCCTTTCATTCAGTCAGTACCTTCAATCATTTCTGGACGTTTTTCAATGGCAAAAATCAATGAATATTGTAAATGCACAAACAGTAATTTCTCCGCATTGCAAGGTGCAATTCTGAAATTTTTTGCTTTTTCCTGCTCCTCTTAGCATGATAAAGAAGATTCAAAGAGAGTGAGATGCCAGCTCCTTTCATTCAGTCAGTAGCTTCAAACATTTCTGGTATATGAATAACATGATGTTTTTCAATGGCAAAAATCAATGAATATTGTAAATGCACAAACAGTAATTTCTCCGCATTGCAAGGTGCAAGTCTGAAATTTTTTGCTTTTTTCTGCTCCTCTTAGCATGATAAAGAAGATTCAAAGAGAGTGAGATGCCAGCTCCTTTCATTCAGTCAGTAGCTTCAAACATTTCTGGTATATGAATAACATGATGTTTTTCAATGGCAAAAATCAATGAATATTGTAAATGCACAAACAGTAATTTCTCCGCATTGCAAGGTGCAAGTCTGAAATTTTTTGCTTTTTCCTGCTCCTCTTAGCATGATAAAGAAGATTCAAAGAGAGTGAGATGACAGCTACTTTCATTCAGTCAGTAGCTTCAATCATTTCTGGACGTTTTTCAATGGTAAAAATCAATGAATATTGTAAATGCACAAACAGTAATTTCTCCACATTGCAAGGTGCAATTCTGAAATTTTTTGCTTTTTCATGCTCCTCTTAGCATGATAAAGAAGATTCAAAGAGATTGAGATGCCAGCTCCTTTCATTCAGTCAGTAGCTTCAAACATTTCTGGTATATGAATAACATTATGTTTTTCAATGGCAAAAATCAATGAATATTGTAAATGCACAAACAGTAATTTCTCCGCATTGCAAGGTGCAATTCTGAAATTTTTTGCTTTTTCCTGCTCCTCTTAGCATGATAAAGAAGATTCAAAGAGAGTGAGATGCCAGCTCCTTTCATTCAGTCAGTAGCTTCAAACATTTCTGGTATATGAATAACATGATGTTTTTCAATGGCAAAAATCAATGAATATTGTAAATGCACAAACAGTAATTTCTCCGCATTGCAAGGTGCAATTCTGAAATTTTTTGCTTTTTCCTGCTCCTCTTAGCATGATAAAGAAGATTCAAAGAGAGTGAGATGCCAGCTCCTTTCATTCAGTCAGTAGCTTCAATCATTTCTGGACGTTTTTCAATGGCAAAAATCAACGAATATTGTAAATGCACAAACAGTAATTTCTCCGCATTGCAAGGTGCAATTCTGAAATTTTTTGCTTTTTCCTGCTCCTCTTAGCATGATAAAGAAGATTCAAAGAGAGTGAGATGCCAGCTCCTTTCATTCAGTCAGTAGCTTCAATCATTTCTGGACGTTTTTCAATGGCAAAAATCAATGAATATTGTAAATGCACAAACTGTAATTTCTCCGCATTGCAAGGTGCAATTCTGAAATTTTTTGCTTTTTCCTGCTCCTCTTAGCATGATAAAGAAGATTCAAAGAGAGTGAGATGCCAGCTCCTTTCATTCAGTCAGTAGCTTCAATAATTTCTGGACGTTTTTCAATGGCAAAAATCAATGAATATTGTAAATGCACAAACAGTAAATTCTCCGCATTGCAAGGTGCAATTCTGAAATTTTTTGCTTTTTCCTGCTCCTCTTAGCATGATAAAGAAGATTCAAAGAGAGTGAGATGCCAGCTCCTTTCCTTCAGTCAGTAGCTTCAATCATTTCTGGTATATGAATAACATGATGTTTTTCAATGGCAAAAATCAATGAATTTTGTAAATGCACAAACAGTAATTTCTCCGCATTGCAAGGCGCAATTCTGAAATTTTTTGCTTTTTCCTGCTCCTCTTAGCATGATAAAGAAGATTCAAAGAGAGTGAGATGCCAGCTCCTTTCATTCAGTCAGTAGCTTCAATCATTTCTGGACATTTTTCAATGGCAAAAATCAATGAATATTGTAAATGCACAAACTGTAATTTCTCCGCATTGCAAGGTGCAATTCTGAAATTTTTTGCTTTTTCCTGCTCCACTTAGCATGATAAAGAAGATTCAAAGAGAGTGAGATGCCAGCTCCTTTCATTCAGTCAGTAGCTTCAATCATTTCTGGACGTTTTTCAATGGCAAAAATCAATGAATATTGTAAATGCACAAACAGTAAATTCTCCGCATTGCAAGTTGCAATTCTGAAATTTTTTGCTTTTTCCTGCTCCTCTTAGCATGATAAAGAAGATTCAAAGAGAGTGAGATGCCAGCTCCTTTCATTCAGTCAGTACCTTCAATCATTTCTGGACGTTTTTCAATGGCAAAAATCAATGAATATTGTAAATGCACAAACAGTAATTTCTCCGCATTGCAAGGTGCAATTCTGAAATTTTTTGCTTTTTCCTGCTCCTCTTAGCATGATAAAGAAGATTCAAAGAGAGTGAGATGCCAGCTCCTTTCATTCAGTCAGTAGCTTCAAACATTTCTGGTATATGAATAACATGATGTTTTTCAATGGCAAAAATCAATGAATATTGTAAATGCACAAACAGTAATTTCTCCGCATTGCAAGGTGCAAGTCTGAAATTTTTTGCTTTTTTCTGCTCCTCTTAGCATGATAAAGAAGATTCAAAGAGAGTGAGATGCCAGCTCCTTTCATTCAGTCAGTAGCTTCAAACATTTCTGGTATATGAATAACATGATGTTTTTCAATGGCAAAAATCAATGAATATTGTAAATGCACAAACAGTAATTTCTCCGCATTGCAAGGTGCAAGTCTGAAATTTTTTGCTTTTTCCTGCTCCTCTTAGCATGATAAAGAAGATTCAAAGAGAGTGAGATGCCAGCTACTTTCATTCAGTCAGTAGCTTCAATCATTTCTGGACGTTTTTCAATGGTAAAAATCAATGAATATTGTAAATGCACAAACAGTAATTTCTCCACATTGCAAGGTGCAATTCTGAAATTTTTTGCTTTTTCATGCTCCTCTTAGCATGATAAAGAAGATTCAAAGAGATTGAGATGCCAGCTCCTTTCATTCAGTCAGTAGCTTCAAACATTTCTGGTATATGAATAACATTATGTTTTTCAATGGCAAAAATCAATGAATATTGTAAATGCACAAACAGTAATTTCTCCGCATTGCAAGGTGCAATTCTGAAATTTTTTGCTTTTTCCTGCTCCTCTTAGCATGATAAAGAAGATTCAAAGAGAGTGAGATGCCAGCTCCTTTCATTCAGTCAGTAGCTTCAAACATTTCTGGTATATGAATAACATGATGTTTTTCAATGGCAAAAATCAATGAATATTGTAAATGCACAAACAGTAATTTCTCCGCATTGCAAGGTGCAATTCTGAAATTTTTTGCTTTTTCCTGCTCCTCTTAGCATGATAAAGAAGATTCAAAGAGAGTGAGATGCCAGCTCCTTTCATTCAGTCAGTAGCTTCAATCATTTCTGGACGTTTTTCAATGGCAAAAATCAACGAATATTGTAAATGCACAAACAGTAATTTCTCCGCATTGCAAGGTGCAATTCTGAAATTTTTTGCTTTTTCCTGCTCCTCTTAGCATGATAAAGAAGATTCAAAGAGAGTGAGATGCCAGCTCCTTTCATTCAGTCAGTAGCTTCAATCATTTCTGGACGTTTTTCAATGGCAAAAATCAATGAATATTGTAAATGCACAAACTGTAATTTCTCCGCATTGCAAGGTGCAATTCTGAAATTTTTTGCTTTTTCCTGCTCCTCTTAGCATGATAAAGAAGATTCAAAGAGAGTGAGATGCCAGCTCCTTTCATTCAGTCAGTAGCTTCAATAATTTCTGGACGTTTTTCAATGGCAAAAATCAATGAATATTGTAAATGCACAAACAGTAAATTCTCCGCATTGCAAGGTGCAATTCTGAAATTTTTTGCTTTTTCCTGCTCCTCTTAGCATGATAAAGAAGATTCAAAGAGAGTGAGATGCCAGCTCCTTTCCTTCAGTCAGTAGCTTCAATCATTTCTGGTATATGAATAACATGATGTTTTTCAATGGCAAAAATCAATGAATTTTGTAAATGCACAAACAGTAATTTCTACGCATTGCAAGGCGCAATTCTGAAATTTTTTGCTTTTTCCTGCTCCTCTTAGCATGATAAAGAAGATTCAAAGAGAGTGAGATGCCAGCTCCTTTCATTCAGTCAGTAGCTTCAATCATTTCTGGACATTTTTCAATGGCAAAAATCAATGAATATTGTAAATGCACAAACAGTAATTTCTCCGCATTGCAAGGTGCAATTCTGAAATTTTTTGCTTTTTCCTGCTCCTCTTAGCATGATAAAGAAGATTCAAAGAGAGTGAGATGCCAGCTCCTTTCATTCAGTCAGTAGCTTCAATCATTTCTGGACGTTTTTCAATGGCAAAAATCAATGAATATTGTAAATGCACAAACAGTAATTTCTCCGCATTGCAAGGTGCAATTCTGAAATTTTTTGCTTTTTCCTGCTCCTCTTAGCATGATAAAGAAGATTCAAAGAGAGTGAGGTGCCAGCTCCTTTCATTCAGTCAGGAGCTTCAAACATTTCTGGTATATGAATAACATGTTTTTCAATGGCAAAAATCAATGAATATTGTAAATGCACAAACAGTAAATTCTCCGCATTGCAAGGTGCAATTATGAAATTTTTTGCTTTTTCCTGCTCCTCTTAGCATGATAAAGAAGATTCAAAGAGAGTGAGATGCCAGCTCCTTTCATTCAGTCAGTAGCTTCAATCATTTCTGGACGTTTTTCAATGGCAAAAATCAATGAATATTGTAAATGCACAAACTGTAATTTCTCCGCATTGCAAGGTGCAATTCTGAAATTTTTTGCTTTTTCTTGCTCCTCTTAGCATGATAAAGAAGATTCAAAGAGAGTGAGATGCCAGCTCCTTTCATTCAGTCAGTAGCTTCAATCATTTCTGGACGTTTTTCAATGGCAAAAATCAACGAATATTGTAAATGCACAAACAGTAATTTCTCCGCATTGCAAGGTGCAATTCTGAAATTTTTTGCTTTTTCCTGCTCCTCTTAGCATGATAAAGAAGATTCAAAGAGAGTGAGATGCCAGCTCCTTTCATTCAGTCAGTAGCTTCAATCATTTCTGGACGTTTTTCAATGGCAAAAATCAATGAATATTGTAAATGCACAAACTGTAATTTCTCCGCATTGCAAGGTGCAATTCTGAAATTTTTTGCTTTTTCCTGCTCCACTTAGCATGATAAAGAAGATTCAAAGAGAGTGAGATGCCAGCTCCTTTCATTCAGTCAGTAGCTTCAATCATTTCTGGACGTTTTTCAATGGCAAAAATCAATGAATATTGTAAATGCACAAACAGTAATTTCTCCGCATTGCAAGTTGCAATTCTGAAATTTTTTGCTTTTTCCTGCTCCTCTTAGCATGATAAAGAAGATTCAAAGAGAGTGAGATGCCAGCTCCTTTCATTCAGTCAGTACCTTCAATCATTTCTGGACGTTTTTCAATGGCAAAAATCAATGAATATTGTAAATGCACAAACAGTAATTTCTCCGCATTGCAAGGTGCAATTCTGAAATTTTTTGCTTTTTCCTGCTCCTCTTAGCATGATAAAGAAGATTCAAAGAGAGTGAGATGCCAGCTCCTTTCATTCAGTCAGTAGCTTCAAACATTTCTGGTATATGAATAACATGATGTTTTTCAATGGCAAAAATCAATGAATATTGTAAATGCACAAACAGTAATTTCTCCGCATTGCAAGTTGCAAGTCTGAAATTTTTTGCTTTTTTCTGCTCCTCTTAGCATGATAAAGAAGATTCAAAGAGAGTGAGATGCCAGCTCCTTTCATTCAGTCAGTAGCTTCAAACATTTCTGGTATATGAATAACATGATGTTTTTCAATGGCAAAAATCAATGAATATTGTAAATGCACAAACAGTAATTTCTCCGCATTGCAAGGTGCAAGTCTGAAATTTTTTGCTTTTTCCTGCTCCTCTTAGCATGATAAAGAAGATTCAAAGAGAGTGAGATGCCAGCTCCTTTCATTCAGTCAGTAGCTTCAATCATTCCTGGATGTTTTTCAATGGCAAAAATCAATGAATATTGTAAATGCACAAACAGTAATTTCTCCGCATTGCAAGGTGCAATTCTGAAATTTTTTGCTTTTTCCTGCTCCTCTTAGCATGATAAAGAAGATTCAAAGAGAGTGAGATGCCAGCTCCTTTCATTCAGTCAGTAGCTTCAATCATTTCTGGACGTTTTTCAATGGCAAAAATCAATGAATATTGTAAATGCACAAACAGTAATTTCTCCGCATTGCAAGGTGCAATTCTGAAATTTTTTGCTTTTTCCTGCTCCTCTTAGCATGATAAAGAAGATTCAAAGAGAGTGAGATGCCAGCTCCTTTCATTCAGTCAGTACCTTCAATCATTTCTGGACGTTTTTCAATGGCAAAAATCAATGAATATTGTAAATGCACAAACAGTAATTTCTCCGCATTGCAAGGTGCAATTCTGAAATTTTTTGCTTTTTCCCGCTCCTCTTAGCATGATAAAGAAGATTCAAAGAGATTGAGGTGCCAGCTCCTTTCATTCAGTCAGTAGCTTCAAACATTTCTGGTATATGAATAACATGTTTTTCAATGGCAAAAATCAATGAATATTGTAAATGCACAAACAGTAATTTCTCCGCATTGCAAGGTGCAATTCTGAAATTTTTTGCTTTTTCCTGCTCCTCTTAGCATGATAAAGAAGATTCAAAGAGAGTGAGATGCCAGCTCCTTTCATTCAGTCAGTAGCTTCAATCATTTCTGGACGTTTTTCAATGGCAAAAATCAATGAATATTGTAAATGCACAAACAGTAATTTCTCCGCATTGCAAGGTGCAATTCTGAAATTTTTTGCTTTTTCCTGCTCCTCTTAGCATGATAAAGAAGATTCAAAGAGAGTGAGATGCCAGCTCCTTTCATTCAGTCAGTAGCTTCAAACATTTCTGGTATATGAATAACATGATGTTTTTCAATGGCAAAAATCAATGAATATTGTAAATGCACAAACAGTAATTTCTCCGCATTGCAAGGTGCAAGTCTGAAATTTTTTGCTTTTTCCTGCTCCTCTTAGCATGATAAAGAAGATTCAAAGAGAGTGAGATGCCAGCTACTTTCATTCAGTCAGTAGCTTCAATCATTTCTGGACGTTTTTCAATGGTAAAAATCAATGAATATTGTAAATGCACAAACAGTAATTTCTCCACATTGCAAGGTGCAATTCTAAAATTTTTTGCTTTTTCCTGCTCCTCTAAGCATGATAAAGAAGATTCAAAGAGAGTGAGATGCCAGCTCCTTTCATTCAGTCAGTAGCTTCAAACATTTCTGGTATATGAATAACATGATGTTTTTCAATGGCAAAAATAAATGAATATTGTAAATGCACAAACAGTAATTTCTCCGCATTGCAAGGTGCAATTCTGAAATTTTTTGCTTTTTCCTGCTCCTCTTAGCATGATTCAAAGAGAGTGAGATGCCAGCTCCTTTCATTCAGTCAGTAGCTTCAATCATTTCTGGACGTTTTTCAATGGCAAAAATCAATGAATATTGTAAATGCACAAACAGTAATTTCTCCGCATTGCAAGGTGCAATTCTGAAATTTTTTGCTTTTTCCTGCTCCTCTTAGCATGATAAAGAAGATTCAAAGAGAGTGAGATGTCAGCTCCTTTCATTCAGTCAGTAGCTTCAAACATTTCTGGTATATGAATAACATGATGTTTTTCAATGGCAAAAATCAATGAATATTGTAAATGCACAAACAGTAATTTCTCCGCATTGCAAGGTGCAATTCTGAAATTTTTTGCTTTTTCCTGCTCCTCTTAGCATGATAAAGAAGATTCAAAGAGAGTGAGATGCCAGCTCCTTTCATTCAGTCAGTAGCTACAATCATTTCTGGACGTTTTTCAATGGCAAAAATCAATGAATATTGTAAATGCACAAACAGTAATTTCTCCGCATTGCAAGGTGCAATTCTGAAATTTTTTGCTTTTTCCTGCTCCTCTTAGCATGATAAAGAAGATTCAAAGAGAGTGAGGTGCCAGCTCCTTTCATTCAGTCAGGAGCTTCAAACATTTCTGGTATATGAATAACATGTTTTTCAATGGCAAAAATCAATGAATATTGTAAATGCACAAACAGTAATTTCTTCGCATTGCAAGATGCAATTCTGAAATTTTTTGCTTTTTCCTGCTCCTCTTAGCATGATAAAGAAGATTCAAAGAGAGTGAGATGCCAGCTCCTTTCATTCAGTCAGTAGCTTCAATCATTTCTGGACGTTTTTCAATGGCAAAAATCAATGAATATTGTAAATGCACAAACTGTAATTTCTCCGCATTGCAAGGTGCAATTCTGAAATTTTTTGCTTTTTCCTGCTCCTCTTAGCATGATAAAGAAGATTCAAAGAGAGTGAGATGCCAGCTCCTTTCATTCAGTCAGTAGCTTCAATCATTTCTGGACGTTTTTCAATGGCAAAAATCAACGAATATTGTAAATGCACAAACAGTAATTTCTCCGCATTGCAAGGTGCAATTCTGAAATTTTTTGCTTTTTCCTGCTCCTCTTAGCATGATAAAGAAGACTCAAAGAGAGTGAGATGCCAGCTCCTTTCATTCAGTCAGTAGCTTCAATCATTTCTGGACGTTTTTCAATGGCAAAAATCAATGAATATTGTAAATGCACAAACTGTAATTTATTCGCATTGCAAGGTGCAATTCTGAAATTTTTTGCTTTTTCCTGCTCCTCTTAGCATGATAAAGAAGATTCAAAGAGAGTGAGATGCCAGCTCCTTTCATTCAGTCAGTAGCTTCAATCATTTCTGGACGTTTTTCAATGGCAAAAATCAATGAATATTGTAAATGCACAAACAGTAAATTCTCCGCATTGCAAGTTGCAATTCTGAAATTTTTTGCTTTTTCCTGCTCCTCTTAGCATGATAAAGAAGATTCAAAGAGAGTGAGATGCCAGCTCCTTTCCTTCAGTCAGTAGCTTCAATCATTTCTGGTATATGAATAACATGATGTTTTTCAATGGCAAAAATCAATGAATTTTGTAAATGCACAAACAGTAATTTCTCCGCATTGCAAGGCGCAATTCTGAAATTTTTTGCTTTTTCCTGCTTCTCTTAGCATGATAAAGAAGATTCAAAGAGAGTGAGATGCCAGCTCCTTTCATTCAGTCAGTAGCTTCAATCATTTCTGGACATTTTTCAATGGCAAAAATCAATGAATATTGTAAATGCACAAACAGTAATTTCTCCGCATTGCAAGGTGCAATTCTGAAATTTTTTGCTTTTTCCTGCTCCTCTTAGCATGATAAAGAAGATTCAAAGAGAGTGAGATGCCAGCTCCTTTCATTCAGTCAGTAGCTTCAATCATTTCTGGACGTTTTTCAATGGCAAAAATCAATGAATATTGTAAATGCACAAACAGTAATTTCTCCGCATTGCAAGGTGCAATTCTGAAATTTTTTGCTTTTTCCTGCTCCTCTTAGCATGATAAAGAAGATTCAAAGAGAGTGAGGTGCCAGCTCCTTTCATTCAGTCAGGAGCTTCAAACATTTCTGGTATATGAATAACATGTTTTTCAATGGCAAAAATCAATGAATATTGTAAATGCACAAACAGTAAATTCTCCGCATTGCAAGGTGCAATTCTGAAATTTTTTGCTTTTTCCTGCTCCTCTTAGCATGATAAAGAAGATTCAAAGAGAGTGAGATGCCAGCTCCTTTCATTCAGTCAGTAGCTTCAATCATTTCTGGACGTTTTTCAATGGCAAAAATCAATGAATATTGTAAATGCACAAACTGTAATTTCTCCGCATTGCAAGGTGCAATTCTGAAATTTTTTGCTTTTTCCTGCTCCTCTTAGCATGATAAAGAAGATTCAAAGAGAGTGAGATGCCAGCTCCTTTCATTCAGTCAGTAGCTTCAATCATTTCTGGACGTTTTTCAATGGCAAAAATCAACGAATATTGTAAATGCACAAACAGTAATTTCTCCGCATTGCAAGGTGCAATTCTGAAATTTTTTGCTTTTTCCTGCTCCTCTTAGCATGATAAAGAAGATTCAAAGAGAGTGAGATGCCAGCTCCTTTCATTCAGTCAGTAGCTTCAATCATTTCTGGACGTTTTTCAATGGCAAAAATCAATGAATATTGTAAATGCACAAACTTTAATTTCTCCGCATTGCAAGGTGCAATTCTGAAATTTTTTGCTTTTTCCTGCTCCACTTAGCATGATAAAGAAGATTCAAAGAGAGTGAGATGCCAGCTCCTTTCATTCAGTCAGTAGCTTCAATCATTTCTGGACGTTTTTCAATGGCAAAAATCAATGAATATTGTAAATGCACAAACAGTAATTTCTCCGCATTGCAAGTTGCAATTCTGAAATTTTTTGCTTTTTCCTGCTCCTCTTAGCATGATAAAGAAGATTCAAAGAGAGTGAGATGCCAGCTCCTTTCATTCAGTCAGTACCTTCAATCATTTCTGGACGTTTTTCAATGGCAAAAATCAATGAATATTGTAAATGCACAAACAGTAATTTCTCCGCATTGCAAGGTGCAATTCTGAAATTTTTTGCTTTTTCCTGCTCCTCTTAGCATGATAAAGAAGATTCAAAGAGAGTGAGATGCCAGCTCCTTTCATTCAGTCAGTAGCTTCAAACATTTCTGGTATATGAATAACATGATGTTTTTCAATGGCAAAAATCAATGAATATTGTAAATGCACAAACAGTAATTTCTCCGCATTGCAAGGTGCAAGTCTGAAATTTTTTGCTTTTTTCTGCTCCTCTTAGCATGATAAAGAAGATTCAAAGAGAGTGAGATGCCAGCTCCTTTCATTCAGTCAGTAGCTTCAAACATTTCTGGTATATGAATAACATGATGTTTTTCAATGGCAAAAATCAATGAATATTGTAAATGCACAAACAGTAATTTCTCCGCATTGCAAGGTGCAAGTCTGAAATTTTTTGCTTTTTCCTGCTCCTCTTAGCATGATAAAGAAGATTCAAAGAGAGTGAGATGCCAGCTACTTTCATTCAGTCAGTAGCTTCAATCATTTCTGGACGTTTTTCAATGGTAAAAATCAATGAATATTGTAAATGCACAAACAGTAATTTCTCCACATTGCAAGGTGCAATTCTGAAATTTTTTGCTTTTTCATGCTCCTCTTAGCATGATAAAGAAGATTCAAAGAGATTGAGATGCCAGCTCCTTTCATTCAGTCAGTAGCTTCAAACATTTCTGGTATATGAATAACATTATGTTTTTCAATGGCAAAAATCAATGAATATTGTAAATGCACAAACAGTAATTTCTCCGCATTGCAAGGTGCAATTCTGAAATTTTTTGCTTTTTCCTGCTCCTCTTAGCATGATAAAGAAGATTCAAAGAGAGTGAGATGCCAGCTCCTTTCATTCAGTCAGTAGCTTCAAACATTTCTGGTATATGAATAACATGATGTTTTTCAATGGCAAAAATCAATGAATATTGTAAATGCACAAACAGTAATTTCTCCGCATTGCAAGGTGCAATTCTGAAATTTTTTGCTTTTTCCTGCTCCTCTTAGCATGATAAAGAAGATTCAAAGAGAGTGAGATGCCAGCTCCTTTCATTCAGTCAGTAGCTTCAATCATTTCTGGACGTTTTTCAATGGCAAAAATCAACGAATATTGTAAATGCACAAACAGTAATTTCTCCGCATTGCAAGGTGCAATTCTGAAATTTTTTGCTTTTTCCTGCTCCTCTTAGCATGATAAAGAAGATTCAAAGAGAGTGAGATGCCAGCTCCTTTCATTCAGTCAGTAGCTTCAATCATTTCTGGACGTTTTTCAATGGCAAAAATCAATGAATATTGTAAATGCACAAACTGTAATTTCTCCGCATTGCAAGGTGCAATTCTGAAATTTTTTGCTTTTTCCTGCTCCGCTTAGCATGATAAAGAAGATTCAAAGAGAGTGAGATGCCAGCTCCTTTCATTCAGTCAGTAGCTTCAATAATTTCTGGACGTTTTTCAATGGCAAAAATCAATGAATATTGTAAATGCACAAACAGTAAATTCTCCGCATTGCAAGGTGCAATTCTGAAATTTTTTGCTTTTTCCTGCTCCTCTTAGCATGATAAAGAAGATTCAAAGAGAGTGAGATGCCAGCTCCTTTCCTTCAGTCAGTAGCTTCAATCATTTCTGGTATATGAATAACATAATGTTTTTCAATGGCAAAAATCAATGAATTTTGTAAATGCACAAACAGTAATTTCTCCGCATTGCAAGGCGCAATTCTGAAATTTTTTGCTTTTTCCTGCTCCTCTTAGCATGATAAAGAAGATTCAAAGAGAGTGAGATGCCAGCTCCTTTCATTCAGTCAGTAGCTTCAATCATTTCTGGACATTTTTCAATGGCAAAAAATCAATGAATATTGTAAATGCACAAACAGTAATTTCTCCGCATTGCAAGGTGCAATTCTGAAATTTTTTGCTTTTTCCTGCTCCTCTTAGCATGATAAAGAAGATTCAAAGAGAGTGAGGTGCCAGCTCCTTTCATTCAGTCAGGAGCTTCAAACATTTCTGGTATATGAATAACATGTTTTTCAATGGCAAAAATCAATGAATATTGTAAATGCACAAACAGTAAATTCTCCGCATTGCAAGGTGCAATTCTGAAATTTTTTGCTTTTTCCTGCTCCTCTTAGCATGATAAAGAAGATTCAAAGAGAGTGAGATGCCAGCTCCTTTCATTCAGTCAGTAGCTTCAATCATTTCTGGACGTTTTTCAATGGCAAAAATCAATGAATATTGTAAATGCACAAACTGTAATTTCTCCGCATTGCAAGGTGCAATTCTGAAATTTTTTGCTTTTTCCTGCTCCTCTTAGCATGATAAAGAAGATTCAAAGAGAGTGAGATGCCAGCTCCTTTCATTCAGTCAGTAGCTTCAATCATTTCTGGACGTTTTTCAATGGCAAAAATCAACGAATATTGTAAATGCACAAACAGTAATTTCTCCGCATTGCAAGGTGCAATTCTGAAATTTTTTGCTTTTTCCTGCTCCTCTTAGCATGATAAAGAAGATTCAAAGAGAGTGAGATGCCAGCTCCTTTCATTCAGTCAGTAGCTTCAATCATTTCTGGACGTTTTTCAATGGCAAAAATCAATGAATATTGTAAATGCACAAATTGTAATTTCTCCGCATTGCAAGGTGCAATTCTGAAATTTTTTGCTTTTTCCTGCTCCACTTAGCATGATAAAGAAGATTCAAAGAGAGTGAGATGCCAGCTCCTTTCATTCAGTCAGTAGCTTCAATCATTTCTGGACGTTTTTCAATGGCAAAAATCAATGAATATTGTAAATGCACAAACAGTAATTTCTCCGCATTGCAAGTTGCAATTCTGAAATTTTTTGCTTTTACCTGCTCCTCTTAGCATGATAAAGAAGATTCAAAGAGAGTGAGATGCCAGCTCCTTTCATTCAGTCAGTACCTTCAATCATTTCTGGACGTTTTTCAATGGCAAAAATCAATGAATATTGTAAATGCACAAACAGTAATTTCTCCGCATTGCAAGGTGCAATTCTGAAATTTTTTGCTTTTTCCTGCTCCTCTTAGCATGATAAAGAAGATTCAAAGAGAGTGAGATGCCAGCTCCTTTCATTCAGTCAGTAGCTTCAAACATTTCTGGTATATGAATAACATGATGTTTTTCAATGGCAAAAATCAATGAATATTGTAAATGCACAAACAGTAATTTCTCCGCATTGCAAGGTGCAAGTCTGAAATTTTTTGCTTTTTTCTGCTCCTCTTAGCATGATAAAGAAGATTCAAAGAGAGTGAGATGCCAGCTCCTTTCATTCAGTCAGTAGCTTCAAACATTTCTGGTATATGAATAACATGATGTTTTTCAATGGCAAAAATCAATGAATATTGTAAATGCACAAACAGTAATTTCTCCGCATTGCAAGGTGCAAGTCTGAAATTTTTTGCTTTTTCCTGCTCCTCTTAGCATGATAAAGAAGATTCAAAGAGAGTGAGATGCCAGCTACTTTCATTCAGTCAGTAGCTTCAATCATTTCTGGACGTTTTTCAATGGTAAAAATCAATGAATATTGTAAATGCACAAACAGTAATTTCTCCACATTGCAAGGTGCAATTCTGAAATTTTTTGCTTTTTCATGCTCCTCTTAGCATGATAAAGAAGATTCAAAGAGATTGAGTTGCCAGCTCCTTTCATTCAGTCAGTAGCTTCAAACATTTCTGGTATATGAATAACATTATGTTTTTCAATGGCAAAAATCAATGAATATTGTAAATGCACAAACAGTAATTTCTCCGCATTGCAAGGTGCAATTCTGAAATTTTTTGCTTTTTCCTGCTCCTCTTAGCATGATAAAGAAGATTCAAAGAGAGTGAGATGCCAGCTCCTTTCATTCAGTCAGTAGCTTCAAACATTTCTGGTATATGAATAACATGATGTTTTTCAATGGCAAAAATCAATGAATATTGTAAATGCACAAACAGTAATTTCTCCGCATTGCAAGGTGCAAGTCTGAAATTTTTTGCTTTTTCCTGCTCCTCTTAGCATGATAAAGAAGATTCAAAGAGAGTGAGATGCCAGCTACTTTCATTCAGTCAGTAGCTTCAATCATTTCTGGACGTTTTTCAATGGTAAAAATCAATGAATATTGTAAATGCACAAACAGTAATTTCTCCACATTGCAAGGTGCAATTCTGAAATTTTTTGCTTTTTCCTGCTCCTCTTAGCATGATAAAGAAGATTCAAAGAGAGTGAGATGCCAGCTCCTTTCATTCAGTCAGTAGCTTCAAACATTTCTGGTATATGAATAACATGATGTTTTTCAATGGCAAAAATCAATGAATATTGTAAATGCACAAACAGTAATTTCTCCGCATTGCAAGGTGCAATTCTGAAATTTTTTGCTTTTTCCTGCTCCTCTTAGCATGATAAAGAAGATTCAAAGAGAGTGAGATGCCAGCTCCTTTCATTCAGTCAGTAGCTTCAATCATTTCTGGATGTTTTTCAATGGCAAAAATCAATGAATATTGTAAATGCACAAACAGTAATTTCTCCGCATTGCAAGGTGCAATTCTGAAATTTTTTGCTTTTTCCTGCTCCTCTTAGCATGATAAAGAAGATTCAAAGAGAGCGAGATGCCAGCTCCTTTCATTCAGTCAGTAGCTTCAATCATTTCTGGACGTTTTTCAATGGCAAAAATCAATGAATATTGTAAATGCACAAACAGTAATTTCTCCGCATTGCAAGGTGCAATTCTGAAATTTTTTGCTTTTTCCTGCTCCTCTTAGCATGATAAAGAAGATTCAAAGAGAGTGAGATGCCAGCTCCTTTCATTCAGTCAGTACCTTCAATCATTTCTGGACGTTTTTCAATGGCAAAAATCAATGAATATTGTAAATGCACAAACAGTAATTTCTCCGCATTGCAAGGTGCAATTCTGAAATTTTTTGCTTTTTCCCGCTCCTCTTAGCATGATAAAGAAGATTCAAAGAGATTGAGGTGCCAGCTCCTTTCATTCAGTCAGTAGCTTCAAACATTTCTGGTATATGAATAACATGTTTTTCAATGGCAAAAATCAATGAATATTGTAAATGCACAAACAGTAATTTCTCCGCATTGCAAGGTGCAATTCTGAAATTTTTTGCTTTTTCCTGCTCCTCTTAGCATGATAAAGAAGATTCAAAGAGAGTGAGATGCCAGCTCCTTTCATTCAGTCAGTAGCTTCAATCATTTCTGGACGTTTTTCAATGGCAAAAATCAATGAATATTGTAAATGCACAAACAGTAATTTCTCCGCATTGCAAGGTGCAATTCTGAAATTTTTTGCTTTTTCCTGCTCCTCTTAGCATGATAAAGAAGATTCAAAGAGAGTGAGATGCCAGCTCCTTTCATTCAGTCAGTAGCTTCAATCATTTCTGGACGTTTTTCAATGGCAAAAATCAATGAATATTGTAAATGCACAAACAGTAATTTCTCCGCATTGCAAGGTGCAATTCTGAAATTTTTTGCTTTTTCCTGCTCCTCTTAGCATGATAAAGAAGATTCAAAGAGAGTGAGGTGCCAGCTCCTTTCATTCAGTCAGGAGCTTCAAACATTTCTGGTATATGAATAACATGTTTTTCAATGGCAAAAATCAATGAATATTGTAAATGCACAAACAGTAAATTCTCCGCATTGCAAGGTGCAATTCTGAAATTTTTTGCTTTTTCCTGCTCCTCTTAGCATGATAAAGAAGATTCAAAGAGAGTGAGATGCCAGCTCCTTTCATTCAGTCAGTAGCTTCAATCATTTCTGGACGTTTTTCAATGGCAAAAATCAATGAATATTGTAAATGCACAAACTGTAATTTCTCCGCATTGCAAGGTGCAATTCTGAAATTTTTTGCTTTTTCCTGCTCCTCTTAGCATGATAAACAAGATTCAAAGAGAGTGAGATGCCAGCTCCTTTCATTCAGTCAGTAGCTTCAATCATTTCTGGACGTTTTTCAATGGCAAAAATCAACGAATATTGTAAATGCACAAACAGTAATTTCTCCGCATTGCAAGGTGCAATTCTGAAATTTTTTGCTTTTTCCTGCTCCTCTTAGCATGATAAAGAAGATTCAAAGAGAGTGAGATGCCAGCTCCTTTCATTCAGTCAGTAGCTTCAATCATTTCTGGACGTTTTTCAATGGCAAAAATCAATGAATATTGTAAATGCACAAACTGTAATTTCTCCGCATTGCAAGGTGCAATTCTGAAATTTTTTGCTTTTTCCTGCTCCACTTAGCATGGTAAAGAAGATTCAAAGAGAGTGAGATGCCAGCTCCTTTCATTCAGTCAGTAGCTTCAATCATTTCTGGACGTTTTTCAATGGCAAAAATCAATGAATATTGTAAATGCACAAACAGTAATTTCTCCGCATTGCAAGTTGCAATTCTGAAATTTTTTGCTTTTTCCTGCTCCTCTTAGCATGATAAAGAAGATTCAAAGAGAGTGAGATGCCAGCTCCTTTCATTCAGTCAGTACCTTCAATCATTTCTGGACGTTTTTCAATGGCAAAAATCAATGAATATTGTAAATGCACAAACAGTAATTTCTCCGCATTGCAAGGTGCAATTCTGAAATTTTTTGCTTTTTCCTGCTCCTCTTAGCATGATAAAGAAGATTCAAAGAGAGTGAGATGCCAGCTCCTTTCATTCAGTCAGTAGCTTCAAACATTTCTGGTATATGAATAACATGATGTTTTTCAATGGCAAAAATCAATGAATATTGTAAATGCACAAACAGTAATTTCTCCGCATTGCAAGGTGCAAGTCTGAAATTTTTTGCTTTTTTCTGCTCCTCTTAGCATGATAAAGAAGATTCAAAGAGAGTGAGATGCCAGCAACTTTCATTCAGTCAGTAGCTTCAAACATTTCTGGTATATGAATAACATGATGTTTTTCAATGGCAAAAATCAATGAATATTGTAAATGCACAAACAGTAATTTCTCCGCATTGCAAGGTGCAAGTCTGAAATTTTTTGCTTTTTCCTGCTCCTCTTAGCATGATAAAGAAGATTCAAAGAGAGTGAGATGCCAGCTACTTTCATTCAGTCAGTAGCTTCAATCATTTCTGGACGTTTTTCAATGGTAAAAATCAATGAATATTGTAAATGCACAAACAGTAATTTCTCCACATTGCAAGGTGCAATTCTGAAATTTTTTGCTTTTTCATGCTCCTCTTAGCATGATAAAGAAGATTCAAAGAGATTGAGATGCCAGCTCCTTTCATTCAGTCAGTAGCTTCAAACATTTCTGGTATATGAATAACATTATGTTTTTCAATGGCAAAAATCAATGAATATTGTAAATGCACAAACAGTAATTTCTCCGCATTGCAAGGTGCAATTCTGAAATTTTTTGCTTTTTCCTGCTCCTCTTAGCATGATAAAGAAGATTCAAAGAGAGTGAGATGCCAGCTCCTTTCATTCAGTCAGTAGCTTCAAACATTTCTGGTATATGAATAACATGATGTTTTTCAATGGCAAAAATCAATGAATATTGTAAATGCACAAACAGTAATTTCTCCGCATTGCAAGGTGCAATTCTGAAATTTTTTGCTTTTTCCTGCTCCTCTTAGCATGATAAAGAAGATTCAAAGAGAGTGAGATGCCAGCTCCTTTCATTCAGTCAGTAGCTTCAATCATTTCTGGACGTTTTTCAATGGCAAAAA
Organism: Phyllobates terribilis; assembly: GCF_046119375.1. NCBI lineage: Eukaryota > Metazoa > Chordata > Amphibia > Anura > Dendrobatidae > Phyllobates > Phyllobates terribilis. The sequence continues at coordinate 331,796 of NW_027363655.1, read as the reverse complement.
TCAACGAATATTGTAAATGCACAAACAGTAATTTCTCCGCATTGCAAGGTGCAATTCTGAAATTTTTTGCTTTTTCCTGCTCCTCTTAGCATGATAAAGAAGATTCAAAGAGAGTGAGATGCCAGCTCCTTTCATTCAGTCAGTAGCTTCAATCATTTCTGGACGTTTTTCAATGGCAAAAATCAATGAATATTGTAAATGCACAAACTGTAATTTCTCCGCATTGCAAGGTGCAATTCTGAAATTTTTTGCTTTTTCCTGCTCCTCTTAGCATGATAAAGAAGAATCAAAGATATTGAGATGCCAGCTCCTTTCATTCAGTCAGTAGCTTCAATAATTTCTGGACGTTTTTCAATGGCAAAAATCAATGAATATTGTAAATGCACAAACAGTAAATTCTCCGCATTGCAAGGTGCAATTCTGAAATTTTTTGCTTTTTCCTGCTCCTCTTAGCATGATAAAGAAGATTCAAAGAGAGTGAGATGCCAGCTCCTTTCCTTCAGTCAGTAGCTTCAATCATTTCTGGTATATGAATAACATAATGTTTTTCAATGGCAAAAATCAATGAATTTTGTAAATGCACAAACAGTAATTTCTCCGCATTGCAAGGCGCAATTCTGAAATTTTTTGCTTTTTCCTGCTCCTCTTAGCATGATAAAGAAGATTCAAAGAGAGTGAGATGCCAGCTCCTTTCATTCAGTCAGTAGCTTCAATCATTTCTGGACATTTTTCAATGGCAAAAATCAATGAATATTGTAAATGCACAAACAGTAATTTCTCCGCATTGCAAGGTGCAATTCTGAAATTTTTTGCTTTTTCCTGCTCCTCTTAGCATGATAAAGAAGATTCAAAGAGAGTGAGGTGCCAGCTCCTTTCATTCAGTCAGGAGCTTCAAACATTTCTGGTATATGAATAACATGTTTTTCAATGGCAAAAATCAATGAATATTGTAAATGCACAAACAGTAAATTCTCCGCATTGCAAGGTGCAATTCTGAAATTTTTTGCTTTTTCCTGCTCCTCTTAGCATGATAAAGAAGATTCAAAGAGAGTGAGATGCCAGCTCCTTTCATTCAGTCAGTAGCTTCAATCATTTCTGGACGTTTTTCAATGGCAAAAATCAATGAATAGTGTAAATGCACAAACTGTAATTTCTCCGCATTGCAAGGTGCAATTCTGAAATTTTTTGCTTTTTCCTGCTCCTCTTAGCATGATAAAGAAGATTCAAAGAGAGTGAGATGCCAGCTCCTTTCATTCAGTCAGTAGCTTCAATCATTTCTGGACGTTTTTCAATGGCAAAAATCAACGAATATTGTAAATGCACAAACAGTAATTTCTCCGCATTGCAAGGTGCAATTCTGAAATTTTTTGCTTTTTCCTGCTCCTCTTAGCATGATAAAGAAGATTCAAAGAGAGTGAGATGCCAGCTCCTTTCATTCAGTCAGTAGCTTCAATCATTTCTGGACGTTTTTCAATGGCAAAAATCAATGAATATTGTAAATGCACAAACTGTAATTTCTCCGCATTGCAAGGTGCAATTCTGAAATTTTTTGCTTTTTCCTGCTCCACTTAGCATGATAAAGAAGATTCAAAGAGAGTGAGATGCCAGCTCCTTTCATTCAGTCAGTAGCTTCAATCATTTCTGGACGTTTTTCAATGGCAAAAATCAATGAATATTGTAAATGCACAAACAGTAATTTCTCCGCATTGCAAGTTGCAATTCTGAAATTTTTTGCTTTTTCCTGCTCCTCTTAGCATGATAAAGAAGATTCAAAGAGAGTGAGATGCCAGCTCCTTTCATTCAGTCAGTACCTTCAATCATTTCTGGACGTTTTTCAATGGCAAAAATCAATGAATATTGTAAATGCACAAACAGTAATTTCTCCGCATTGCAAGGTGCAATTCTGAAATTTTTTGCTTTTTCCTGCTCCTCTTAGCATGATAAAGAAGATTCAAAGAGAGTGAGATGCCAGCTCCTTTCATTCAGTCAGTAGCTTCAAACATTTCTGGTATATGAATAACATGATGTTTTTCAATGGCAAAAATCAATGAATATTGTAAATGCACAAACAGTAATTTCTCCGCATTGCAAGGTGCAAGTCTGAAATTTTTTGCTTTTTTCTGCTCCTCTTAGCATGATAAAGAAGATTCAAAGAGAGTGAGATGCCAGCTCCTTTCATTCAGTCAGTAGCTTCAAACATTTCTGGTATATGAATAACATGATGTTTTTCAATGGCAAAAATCAATGAATATTGTAAATGCACAAACAGTAATTTCTCCGCATTGCAAGGTGCAAGTCTGAAATTTTTTGCTTTTTCCTGCTCCTCTTAGCATGATAAAGAAGATTCAAAGAGAGTGAGATGCCAGCTACTTTCATTCAGTCAGTAGCTTCAATCATTTCTGGACGTTTTTCAATGGTAAAAATCAATGAATATTGTAAATGCACAAACAGTAATTTCTCCACATTGCAAGGTGCAATTCTGAAATTTTTTGCTTTTTCATGCTCTTCTTAGCATGATAAAGAAGATTCAAAGAGATTGAGTTGCCAGCTCCTTTCATTCAGTCAGTAGCTTCAAACATTTCTGGTATATGAATAACATTATGTTTTTCAATGGCAAAAATCAATGAATATTGTAAATGCACAAACAGTAATTTCTCCGCATTGCAAGGTGCAATTCTGAAATTTTTTGCTTTTTCCTGCTCCTCTTAGCATGATAAAGAAGATTCAAAGAGAGTGAGATGCCAGCTCCTTTCATTCAGTCAGTAGCTTCAAACATTTCTGGTATATGAATAACATGATGTTTTTCAATGGCAAAAATCAATGAATATTGTAAATGCACAAACAGTAATTTCTCCGCATTGCAAGGTGCAAGTCTGAAATTTTTTGCTTTTTCCTGCTCCTCTTAGCATGATAAAGAAGATTCAAAGAGAGTGAGATGCCAGCTACTTTCATTCAGTCAGTAGCTTCAATCATTTCTGGACGTTTTTCAATGGTAAAAATCAATGAATATTGTAAATGCACAAACAGTAATTTCTCCACATTGCAAGGTGCAATTCTGAAATTTTTTGCTTTTTCCTGCTCCTCTTAGCATGATAAAGAAGATTCAAAGAGAGTGAGATGCCAGCTCCTTTCATTCAGTCAGTAGCTTCAAACATTTCTGGTATATGAATAACATGATGTTTTTCAATGGCAAAAATCAATGAATATTGTAAATGCACAAACAGTAATTTCTCCGCATTGCAAGGTGCAATTCTGAAATTTTTTGCTTTTTCCTGCTCCTCTTAGCATGATAAAGAAGATTCAAAGAGAGTGAGATGCCAGCTCCTTTCATTCAGTCAGTAGCTTCAATCATTTCTGGATGTTTTTCAATGGCAAAAATCAATGAATATTGTAAATGCACAAACAGTAATTTCTCCGCATTGCAAGGTGCAATTCTGAAATTTTTTGCTTTTTCCTGCTCCTCTTAGCATGATAAAGAAGATTCAAAGAGAGTGAGATGCCAGCTCCTTTCATTCAGTCAGTAGCTTCAATCATTTCTGGACGTTTTTCAATGGCAAAAATCAATGAATATTGTAAATGCACAAACAGTAATTTCTCCGCATTGCAAGGTGCAATTCTGAAATTTTTTGCTTTTTCCTGCTCCTCTTAGCATGATAAAGAAGATTCAAAGAGAGTGAGATGCCAGCTCCTTTCATTCAGTCAGTACCTTCAATCATTTCTGGACGTTTTTCAATGGCAAAAATCAATGAATATTGTAAATGCACAAACAGTAATTTCTCCGCATTGCAAGGTGCAATTCTGAAATTTTTTGCTTTTTCCCGCTCCTCTTAGCATGATAAAGAAGATTCAAAGAGATTGAGGTGCCAGCTCCTTTCATTCAGTCAGTAGCTTCAAACATTTCTGGTATATGAATAACATGTTTTTCAATGGCAAAAATCAATGAATATTGTAAATGCACAAACAGTAATTTCTCCGCATTGCAAGGTGCAATTCTGAAATTTTTTGCTTTTTCCTGCTCCTCTTAGCATGATAAAGAAGATTCAAAGAGAGTAAGATGCCAGCTCCTTTCATTCAGTCAGTAGCTTCAATCATTTCTGGACGTTTTTCAATGGCAAAAATCAATGAATATTGTAAATGCACAAACAGTAATTTCTCCGCATTGCAAGGTGCAATTCTGAAATTTTTTGCTTTTTCCTGCTCCTCTTAGCATGATAAAGAAGATTCAAAGAGAGTGAGATGCCAGCTCCTTTCATTCAGTCAGTAGCTTCAATCATTTCTGGACGTTTTTCAATGGCAAAAATCAATGAATATTGTAAATGCACAAACAGTAATTTCTCCGCATTGCAAGGTGCAATTCTGAAATTTTTTGCTTTTTCCTGCTCCTCTTAGCATGATAAAGAAGATTCAAAGAGAGTGAGATGCCAGCTCCTTTCATTCAGTCAGTAGCTTCAAACATTTCTGCTATATGAATAACATGATGTTTTTCAATGGCAAAAATCAATGAATATTGTAAATGCACAAACAGTAATTTCTCCGCATTGCAAGGTGCAAGTCTGAAATTTTTTGCTTTTTCCTGCTCCTCTTAGCATGATAAAGAAGATTCAAAGAGAGTGAGATGCCAGCTACTTTCATTCAGTCAGTAGCTTCAATCATTTCTGGACGTTTTTCAATGGTAAAAATCAATGAATATTGTAAATGCACAAACAGTAATTTCTCCACATTGCAAGGTGCAATTCTAAAATTTTTTGCTTTTTCCTGCTCCTCTTAGCATGATAAAGAAGATTCAAAGAGAGTGAGATGCCAGCTCCTTTCATTCAGTCAGTAGCTTCAAACATTTCTGGTATATGAATAACATGATGTTTTTCAATGGCAAAAATCAATGAATATTGTAAATGCACAAACAGTAATTTCTCCGCATTGCAAGGTGCAATTCTGAAATTTTTTGCTTTTTCCTGCTCCTCTTAGCATGATTCAAAGAGAGTGAGATGCCAACTCCTTTCATTCAGTCAGTAGCTTCAATCATTTCTGGACGTTTTTCAATGGCAAAAATCAATGAATATTGTAAATGCACAAACAGTAATTTCTCCGCATTGCAAGGTGCAATTCTGAAATTTTTTGCTTTTTCCTGCTCCTCTTAGCATGATAAAGAAGATTCAAAGAGAGTGAGATGTCAGCTCCTTTCATTCAGTCAGTAGCTTCAAACATTTCTGGTATATGAATAACATGATGTTTTTCAATGGCAAAAATCAATGAATATTGTAAATGCACAAACAGTAATTTCTCCGCATTGCAAGGTGCAAGTCTGAAATTTTTTGCTTTTTCCTGCTCCTCTTAGCATGATAAAGAAGATTCAAAGAGAGTGAGATGCCAGCTACTTTCATTCAGTCAGTAGCTTCAATCATTTCTGGACGTTTTTCAATGGTAAAAATCAATGAATATTGTAAATGCACAAACAGTAATTTCTCCACATTGCAAGGTGCAATTCTGAAGTTTTTTGCTTTTTCCTGCTCCTCTTAGCATGATAAAGAAGATTCAAAGAGATTGAGATGCCAGCTCCTTTCATTCAGTCAGTAGCTTCAAACATTTCTGGTATATGAATAACATGATGTTTTTCAATGGAAAAAATCAATGAATATTGTAAATGCACAAACAGTAATTTCTCCGCATTGCAAGGTGCAATTCTGAAATTTTTTGCTTTTTCCTGCTCCTCTTAGCATGATAAAGAAGATTCAAAGAGAGTGAGATGCCAGCCCCTTTCATTCAGTCAGTAGCTTCAAACATTTCTGGTATATCAATAACATGATGTTTTTCAATGGCAAAAATCAATGAATATTGTAAATGCACAAACAGTAATTTCTCCGCATTGCAAGGTGCAAGTCTGAAATTTTTTGCTTTTTCCTGCTCCTCTTAGCATGATAAAGAAGATTCAAAGAGAGTGAGATGCCAGCTACTTTCATTCAGTCAGTAGCTTCAATCATTTCTGGACGTTTTTCAATGGTAAAAATCAATGAATATTGTAAATGCACAAACAGTAATTTCTCCACATTGCAAGGTGCAATTCTGAAATTTTTTGCTTTTTCCTGCTCCTCTTAGCATGATAAAGAAGATTCAAAGAGAGTGAGATGCCAGCTCCTTTCATTCAGTCAGTAGCTTCAAACATTTCTGGTATATGAATAACATGATGTTTTTCAATGGCAAAAATCAATGAATATTGTAAATGCACAAACAGTAATTTCTCCGCATTGCAAGGTGCAATTCTGAAATTTTTTGCTTTTTCCTGCTCCTCTTAGCATGATAAAGATTCAAAGAGAGTGAGATGCCAGCTCCTTTCATTCAGTCAGTAACTTCAATCATTTCTGGACGTTTCTCAATGGCAAAAATCAATGAATATTGTAAATGCACAAACTGTAATTTCTCCGCATTGCAAGGTGCAATTCTGAAATTTTTTGCTTTTTCCTGCTCCTCTTAGCATGATAAAGAAGATTCAAAGAGAGTGAGATGCCAGCTCCTTTCATTCAGTCAGTAGCTTCAATCATTACTGGACGTTTTTCAATGGCAAAAATCAATGAATTTTGTAAATGCACAAACAGTAATTTCTCCGCATTGCAAGGTGCAAGTCTGAAATTTTTTGCTTTTTCCTGCTCCTCTTAGCATGATAAAGAAGATTCAAAGAGAGTGAGATGCCAGCTACTTTCATTCAGTCAGTAGCTTCAATCATTTCTGGACGTTTTTCAATGGTAAAAATCAATGAATATTGTAAATGCACAAACAGTAATTTCTCCACATTGCAAGGTGCAATTCTAAAATTTTTTGCTTTTTCCTGCTCCTCTTAGCATGATAAAGAAGATTCAAAGAGAGTGAGATGCCAGCTCCTTTCATTCAGTCAGTAGCTTCAAACATTTCTGGTATATGAATAACATGATGTTTTTCAATGGCAAAAATCAATGAATATTGTAAATGCACAAACAGTAATTTCTCCGCATTGCAAGGTGCAATTCTGAAATTTTTTGCTTTTTCCTGCTCCTCTTAGCATGATTCAAAGAGAGTGAGATGCCAACTCCTTTCATTCAGTCAGTAGCTTCAATCATTTCTGGACGTTTTTCAATGGCAAAAATCAATGAATATTGTAAATGCACAAACAGTAATTTCTCCGCATTGCAAGGTGCAATTCTGAAATTTTTTGCTTTTTCCTGCTCCTCTTAGCATGATAAAGAAGATTCAAAGAGAGTGAGATGTCAGCTCCTTTCATTCAGTCAGTAGCTTCAAACATTTCTGGTATATGAATAACATGATGTTTTTCAATGGCAAAAATCAATGAATATTGTAAATGCACAAACAGTAATTTCTCCGCATTGCAAGGTGCAAGTCTGAAATTTTTTGCTTTTTCCTGCTCCTCTTAGCATGATAAAGAAGATTCAAAGAGAGTGAGATGCCAGCTACTTTCATTCAGTCAGTAGCTTCAATCATTTCTGGACGTTTTTCAATGGTAAAAATCAATGAATATTGTAAATGCACAAACAGTAATTTCTCCACATTGCAAGGTGCAATTCTGAAGTTTTTTGCTTTTTCCTGCTCCTCTTAGCATGATAAAGAAGATTCAAAGAGATTGAGATGCCAGCTCCTTTCATTCAGTCAGTAGCTTCAAACATTTCTGGTATATGAATAACATGATGTTTTTCAATGGAAAAAATCAATGAATATTGTAAATGCACAAACAGTAATTTCTCCGCATTGCAAGGTGCAATTCTGAAATTTTTTGCTTTTTCCTGCTCCTCTTAGCATGATAAAGAAGATTCAAAGAGAGTGAGATGCCAGCTCCTTTCATTCAGTCAGTAGCTTCAAACATTTCTGGTATATCAATAACATGATGTTTTTCAATGGCAAAAATCAATGAATATTGTAAATGCACAAACAGTAATTTCTCCGCATTGCAAGGTGCAAGTCTGAAATTTTTTGCTTTTTCCTGCTCCTCTTAGCATGATAAAGAAGATTCAAAGAGAGTGAGATGCCAGCTACTTTCATTCAGTCAGTAGCTTCAATCATTTCTGGACGTTTTTCAATGGTAAAAATCAATGAATATTGTAAATGCACAAACAGTAATTTCTCCACATTGCAAGGTGCAATTCTGAAATTTTTTGCTTTTTCCTGCTCCTCTTAGCATGATAAAGAAGATTCAAAGAGAGTGAGATGCCAGCTCCTTTCATTCAGTCAGTAGCTTCAAACATTTCTGGTATATGAATAACATGATGTTTTTCAATGGCAAAAATCAATGAATATTGTAAATGCACAAACAGTAATTTCTCCGCATTGCAAGGTGCAATTCTGAAATTTTTTGCTTTTTCCTGCTCCTCTTAGCATGATAAAGATTCAAAGAGAGTGAGATGCCAGCTCCTTTCATTCAGTCAGTAGCTTCAATCATTTCTGGACGTTTCTCAATGGCAAAAATCAATGAATATTGTAAATGCACAAACTGTAATTTCTCCGCATTGCAAGGTGCAATTCTGAAATTTTTTGCTTTTTCCTGCTCCTCTTAGCATGATAAAGAAGATTCAAAGAGAGTGAGATGCCAGCTCCTTTCATTCAGTCAGTAGCTTCAATCATTTCTGGACGTTTTTCAATGGCAAAAATCAATGAATTTTGTAAATGCACAAACAGTAATTTCTCCGCATTGCAAGGTGCAATTCTGAAATTTTTTGCTTTTTCCTGCTCCACTTAGCATGATAAAGAAGATTCAAAGAGAGTGAGATGCCAGCTCCTTTCATTCAGTCAGTACCTTCAATCATTTCTGGACGTTTTTCAATGGCAAAAATCAATGAATATTGTAAATGCACAAACAGTAATTTCTCCGCATTGCAAGGTGCAATTCTGAAACTTTTTGCTTTTTCCCACTCCTCTTAGCATGATAAAGAAGATTCAAAAAGAGTGAGGTGCCAGCTCCTTTCATTCAGTCAGTAGCTTCAAACATTTCTGGTATATGAATAACATGTTTTTCAATGGCAAAAATCAATGAATATTGTAAATGCACAAACAGTAATTTCTCCGCATTGCAAGGTGCAATTCTGAAATTTTTTGCTTTTTCCTGCTCCTCTTAGCATGATAAAGAAGATTCAAAGAGAGTGAGATGCCAGCTCCTTTCATTCAGTCAGTAGCTTCAATCATTTCTGGACGTTTTTCAATGGCAAAAATCAATGAATATTGTAAATGCACAAACAGTAATTTCTCCGCATTGCAAGGTGCAATTCTGAAATTTTTTGCTTTTTCCTGCTCCTCTTAGCATGATAAAGAAGATTCAAAGAGAGTGAGATGCCAGCTCCTTTCATTCAGTCAGTAGCTTCAATCATTTCTGGACGTTTTTCAATGGCAAAAATCAATGAATATTGTAAATGCACAAACAGTAATTTCTCCGCATTGCAAGGTGCAATTCTGAAATTTTTTGCTTTTTCCTGCTCCTCTTAGCATGATAAAGAAGATTCAAAGAGAGTGAGATGCCAGCTCCTTTCATTCAGTCAGTAGCTTCAAACATTTCTGGTATATGAATAACATGATGTTTTTCAATGGCAAAAATCAATGAATATTGTAAATGCACAAACAGTAATTTCTCCGCATTGCAAGGTGCAAGTCTGAAATTTTTTGCTTTTTCCTGCTCGTCTTAGCATGATAAAGAAGATTCAAAGAGAGTGAGATGCCAGCTACTTTCATTCAGTCAGTAGCTTCAATCATTTCTGGACGTTTTTCAATGGTAAAAATCAATGAATATTGTAAATGCACAAACAGTAATTTCTCCACATTGCAAGGTGCAATTCTGAAATTTTTTGCTTTTTCCTGCTCCTCTTAGCATGATAAAGAAGATTCAAAGAGTGAGGTGCCAGCTCCTTTCATTCAGTCAGTAGCTTCAAACATTTCTGGTATATGAATAACATGTTTTTCAATGGCAAAAATCAATGAATATTGTAAATGCACAAACAGTAATTTCTCCGCATTGCAAGGTGCAATTCTGAAATTTTTTGCTTTTTCCTGCTCCTCTTAGCATGATAAAGAAGATTCAAAGAGAGTGAGATGCCAGCTCCTTTCATTCAGTCAGTAGCTTCAATAATTTCTGGACGTTTTTCAATGGCAAAAATCAATGAATATTGTAAATGCACAAACAGTAATTTCTCCGCATTGCAAGGTGCAATTCTGAAATTTTTTGCTTTTTCCTGCTCCTCTTAGCATGATAAAGAAGATTCAAAGAGAGTGAGATGCCAGCTCCTTTCATTCAGTCAGTAGCTTCAATCATTTCTGGACGTTTTTCAATGGCAAAAATCAATGAATATTGTAAATGCACAAACAGTAATTTCTCCGCATTGCAAGGTGCAATTCTGAAATTTTTTGCTTTTTCCTGCTCCTCTTAGCATGATAAAGAAGATTCAAAGAGAGTGAGATGCCAGCTCCTTTCATTCAGTCAGTAGCTTCAAACATTTCTGGTATATGAATAACATGATGTTTTTCAATGGCAAAAATCAATGAATATTGTAAATGCACAAACAGTAATTTCTCCGCATTGCAAGGTGCAATTCTGAAATTTTTTGCTTTTTCCTGCTCCTCTTAGCATGATAAAGAAGATTCAAAGAGAGTGAGATGCCAGCTCCTTTCATTCAGTCAGTAGCTTCAAACATTTCTGGTATATGAATAACATGATGTTTTTCAATGGCAAAAATCAATGAATATTGTAAATGCACAAACAGTAATTTCTCCGCATTGCAAGGTGCAAGTCTGAAATTTTTTGCTTTTTCCTGCTCCTCTTAGCATGATAAAGAAGATTCAAAGAGAGTGAGATGCCAGCTACTTTCATTCAGTCAGTAGCTTCAATCATTTCTGGATGTTTTTCAATGGTAAAAATCAATGAATATTGTAAATGCACAAACAGTAATTTCTCCACATTGCAAGGTGCAATTCTGAAGTTTTTTGCTTTTTCCTGCTCCTCTTAGCATGATAAAGAAGATTCAAAGAGATTGAGATGCCAGCTCCTTTCATTCAGTCAGTAGCTTCAAACATTTCTGGTATATGAATAACATGATGTTTTTCAATGGAAAAAATCAATGAATATTGTAAATGCACAAACAGTAATTTCTCCGCATTGCAAGGTGCAATTCTGAAATTTTTTGCTTTTTCCTGCTCCTCTTAGCATGATAAAGAAGATTCAAAGAGAGTGAGATGCCAGCTCCTTTCATTCAGTCAGTAGCTTCAAACATTTCTGGTATATCAATAACATGATGTTTTTCAATGGCAAAAATCAATGAATATTGTAAATGCACAAACAGTAATTTCTCCGCATTGCAAGGTGCAAGTCTGAAATTTTTTGCTTTTTCCTGCTCCTCTTAGCATGATAAAGAAGATTCAAAGAGAGTGAGATGCCAGCTACTTTCATTCAGTCAGTAGCTTCAATCATTTCTGGACGTTTTTCAATGGTAAAAATCAATGAATATTGTGAATGCACAAACAGTAATTTCTCCACATTGCAAGGTGCAATTCTGAAATTTTTTGCTTTTTCCTGCTTCTCTTAGCATGATAAAGAAGATTCAAAGAGAGTGAGATGCCAGCTCCTTTCATTCAGTCAGTAGCTTCAAACATTTCTGGTATATGAATAACATGATGTTTTTCAATGGCAAAAATCAATGAATATTGTAAATGCACAAACAGTAATTTCTCCGCATTGCAAGGTGCAATTCTGAATTTTTTTGCTTTTTCCTGCTCCTCTTAGCATGATAAAGATTCAAAGAGAGTGAGATGCCAGCTCCTTTCATTCAGTCAGTAGCTTCAATCATTTCTGGACGTTTCTCAATGGCAAAAATCAATGAATATTGTAAATGCACAAACTGTAATTTCTCCGCATTGCAAGGTGCAATTCTGAAATTTTTTGCTTTTTCCTGCTCCTCTTAGCATGATAAAGAAGATTCAAAGAGAGTGAGATGCCAGCTCCTTTCATTCAGTCAGTAGCTTCAATCATTTCTGGACGTTTTTCAATGGCAAAAATCAATGAATTTTGTAAATGCACAAACAGTAATTTCTCCGCATTGCAAGGTGCAATTCTGAAATTTTTTGCTTTTTCCTGCTCCTCTTAGCATGATAAAGAAGATTCAAAGAGAGTGAGATGCCAGCTCCTTTCATTCAGTCAGTACCTTCAATCATTTCTGGACGTTTTTCAATGGCAAAAATCAATGAATATTGTAAATGCACAAACAGTAATTTCTCCGCATTGCAAGGTGCAATTCTGAAATTTTTTGCTTTTTCCCGCTCCTCTTAGCATGATAAAGAAGATTCAAAGAGAGTGAGGTGCCAGCTCCTTTCATTCAGTCAGTAGCTTCAAACATTTCTGGTATATGAATAACATGTTTTTCAATGGCAAAAATCAATGAATATTGTAAATGCACAAACAGTAATTTCTCCGCATTGCAAGGTGCAATTCTGAAATTTTTTGCTTTTTCCTGCTCCTCTTAGCATGATAAAGAAGATTCAAAGAGAGTGAGATGCCAGCTCCTTTCATTCAGTCAGTAGCTTCAATCATTTCTGGACGTTTTTCAATGGCAAAAATCAATGAATATTGTAAATGCACAAACAGTAATTTCTCCGCATTGCAAGGTGCAATTCTGAAATTTTTTGCTTTTTCCTGCTCCTCTTAGCATGATAAAGAAGATTCAAAGAGAGTGAGATGCCAGCTCCTTTCATTCAGTCAGTAGCTTCAATCATTTCTGGACGTTTTTCAATGGCAAAAATCAATGAATATTGTAAATGCACAAACAGTAATTTCTCCGCATTGCAAGGTGCAATTCTGAAATTTTTTGCTTTTTCCTGCTCCTCTTAGCATGATAAAGAAGATTCAAAGAGAGTGAGATGCCAGCTCCTTTCATTCAGTCAGTAGCTTCAAACATTTCTGGTATATGAATAACATGATGTTTTTCAATGGCAAAAATCAATGAATATTGTAAATGCACAAACAGTAATTTCTCCGCATTGCAAGGTGCAAGTCTGAAATTTTTTGCTTTTTCCTGCTCGTCTTAGCATGATAAAGAAGATTCAAAGAGAGTGAGATGCCAGCTACTTTCATTCAGTCAGTAGCTTCAATCATTTCTGGACGTTTTTCAATGGTAAAAATCAATGAATATTGTAAATGCACAAACAGTAATTTCTCCACATTGCAAGGTGCAATTCTGAAATTTTTTGCTTTTTCCTGCTCCTCTTAGCATGATAAAGAAGATTCAAAGAGTGAGGTGCCAGCTCCTTTCATTCAGTCAGTAGCTTCAAACATTTCTGGTATATGAATAACATGTTTTTCAATGGCAAAAATCAATGAATATTGTAAATGCACAAACAGTAATTTCTCCGCATTGCAAGGTGCAATTCTGAAATTTTTTGCTTTTTCCTGCTCCTCTTAGCATGATAAAGAAGATTCAAAGAGAGTGAGATGCCAGCTCCTTTCATTCAGTCAGTAGCTTCAATAATTTCTGGACGTTTTTCAATGGCAAAAATCAATGAATATTGTAAATGCACAAACAGTAATTTCTCCGCATTGCAAGGTGCAATTCTGAAATTTTTTGCTTTTTCCTGCTCCTCTTAGCATGATAAAGAAGATTCAAAGAGAGTGAGATGCCAGCTCCTTTCATTCAGTCAGTAGCTTCAATCATTTCTGGACGTTTCTCAATGGCAAAAATCAATGAATATTGTAAATGCACAAACTGTAATTTCTCCGCATTGCAAGGTGCAATTCTGAAATTTTTTGCTTTTTCCTGCTCCTCTTAGCATGATAAAGAAGATTCAAAGAGAGTGAGATGCCAGCTCCTTTCATTCAGTCAGTAGCTTCAATCATTTCTGGACGTTTTTCAATGGCAAAAATCAATGAATTTTGTAAATGCACAAACAGTAATTTCTCCGCATTGCAAGGTGCAATTCTGAAATTTTTTGCTTTTTCCTGCTCCACTTAGCATGATAAAGAAGATTCAAAGAGAGTGAGATGCCAGCTCCTTTCATTCAGTCAGTACCTTCAATCATTTCTGGACGTTTTTCAATGGCAAAAATCAATGAATATTGTAAATGCACAAACAGTAATTTCTCCGCATTGCAAGGTGCAATTCTGAAATTTTTTGCTTTTTCCCGCTCCTCTTAGCATGATAAAGAAGATTCAAAGAGAGTGAGGTGCCAGCTCCTTTCATTCAGTCAGTAGCTTCAAACATTTCTGGTATATGAATAACATGTTTTTCAATGGCAAAAATCAATGAATATTGTAAATGCACAAACAGTAATTTCTCCGCATTGCAAGGTGCAATTCTGAAATTTTTTGCTTTTTCCTGCTCCTCTTAGCATGATAAAGAAGATTCAAAGAGAGTGAGATGCCAGCTCCTTTCATTCAGTCAGTAGCTTCAATCATTTCTGGACGTTTTTCAATGGCAAAAATCAATGAATATTGTAAATGCACAAACAGTAATTTCTCCGCATTGCAAGGTGCAATTCTGAAATTTTTTGCTTTTTCCTGCTCCTCTTAGCATGATAAAGAAGATTCAAAGAGAGTGAGATGCCAGCTCCTTTCATTCAGTCAGTAGCTTCAATCATTTCTGGACGTTTTTCAATGGCAAAAATCAATGAATATTGTAAATGCACAAACAGTAATTTCTCCGCATTGCAAGGTGCAATTCTGAAATTTTTTGCTTTTTCCTGCTCCTCTTAGCATGATAAAGAAGATTCAAAGAGAGTGAGATGCCAGCTCCTTTCATTCAGTCAGTAGCTTCAAACATTTCTGGTATATGAATAACATGATGTTTTTCAATGGCAAAAATCAATGAATATTGTAAATGCACAAACAGTAATTTCTCCGCATTGCAAGGTGCAAGTCTGAAATTTTTTGCTTTTTCCTGCTCGTCTTAGCATGATAAAGAAGATTCAAAGAGAGTGAGATGCCAGCTACTTTCATTCAGTCAGTAGCTTCAATCATTTCTGGACGTTTTTCAATGGTAAAAATCAATGAATATTGTAAATGCACAAACAGTAATTTCTCCACATTGCAAGGTGCAATTCTGAAATTTTTTGCTTTTTCCTGCTCCTCTTAGCATGATAAAGAAGATTCAAAGAGTGAGGTGCCAGCTCCTTTCATTCAGTCAGTAGCTTCAAACATTTCTGGTATATGAATAACATGTTTTTCAATGGCAAAAATCAATGAATATTGTAAATGCACAAACAGTAATTTCTCCGCATTGCAAGGTGCAATTCTGAAATTTTTTGCTTTTTCCTGCTCCTCTTAGCATGATAAAGAAGATTCAAAGAGAGTGAGATGCCAGCTCCTTTCATTCAGTCAGTAGCTTCAATAATTTCTGGACGTTTTTCAATGGCAAAAATCAATGAATATTGTAAATGCACAAACAGTAATTTCTCCGCATTGCAAGGTGCAATTCTGAAATTTTTTGCTTTTTCCTGCTCCTCTTAGCATGATAAAGAAGATTCAAAGAGAGTGAGATGCCAGCTCCTTTCATTCAGTCAGTAGCTTCAATCATTTCTGGACGTTTTTCAATGGCAAAAATCAATGAATATTGTAAATGCACAAACAGTAATTTCTCCGCATTGCAAGGTGCAATTCTGAAATTTTTTGCTTTTTCCTGCTCCTCTTAGCATGATAAAGAAGATTCAAAGAGAGTGAGATGCCAGCTCCTTTCATTCAGTCAGTAGCTTCAAACATTTCTGGTATATGAATAACATGATGTTTTTCAATGGCAAAAATCAATGAATATTGTAAATGCACAAACAGTAATTTCTCCGCATTGCAAGGTGCAATTCTGAAATTTTTTGCTTTTTCCTGCTCCTCTTAGCATGATAAAGAAGATTCAAAGAGAGTGAGATGCCAGCTCCTTTCATTCAGTCAGTAGCTTCAAACATTTCTGGTATATGAATAACATGATGTTTTTCAATGGCAAAAATCAATGAATATTGTAAATGCACAAACAGTAATTTCTCCGCATTGCAAGGTGCAAGTCTGAAATTTTTTGCTTTTTCCTGCTCCTCTTAGCATGATAAAGAAGATTCAAAGAGAGTGAGATGCCAGCTACTTTCATTCAGTCAGTAGCTTCAATCATTTCTGGATGTTTTTCAATGGTAAAAATCAATGAATATTGTAAATGCACAAACAGTAATTTCTCCACATTGCAAGGTGCAATTCTGAAATTTTTTGCTTTTTCCTGCTCCTCTTAGCATGATAAAGAAGATTCAAAGAGTGAGGTGCCAGCTCCTTTCATTCAGTCAGTAGCTTCAAACATTTCTGGTATATGAATAACATGTTTTTCAATGGCAAAAATCAATGAATATTGTAAATGCACAAACAGTAATTTCTCCGCATTGCAAGGTGCAATTCTGAAATTTTTTGCTTTTTCCTGCTCCTCTTAGCATGATAAAGAAGATTCAAAGAGAGTGAGATGCCAGCTCCTTTCATTCAGTCAGTAGCTTCAATCATTTCTGGACGTTTTTCAATGGTAAAAATCAATGAATATTGTAAATGCACAAACAGTAATTTCTCCACATTGCAAGGTGCAATTCTGAAATTTTTTGCTTTTTCCTGCTCCTCTTAGCATGATAAAGAAGATTCAAAGAGTGAGGTGCCAGCTCCTTTCATTCAGTCAGTAGCTTCAAACATTTCTGGTATATGAATAACATGTTTTTCAATGGCAAAAATCAATGAATATTGTAAATGCACAAACAGTAATTTCTCCGCATTGCAAGGTGCAATTCTGAAATTTTTTGCTTTTTCCTGCTCCTCTTAGCATGATAAAGAAGATTCAAAGAGAGTGAGATGCCAGCTCCTTTCATTCAGTCAGTAGCTTCAATAATTTCTGGACGTTTTTCAATGGCAAAAATCAATGAATATTGTAAATGCACAAACAGTAATTTCTCCGCATTGCAAGGTGCAATTCTGAAATTTTTTGCTTTTTCCTGCTCCTCTTAGCATGATAAAGAAGATTCAAAGAGAGTGAGATGCCAGCTCCTTTCATTCAGTCAGTAGCTTCAATCATTTCTGGACGTTTTTCAATGGCAAAAATCAATGAATATTGTAAATGCACAAACAGTAATTTCTCCGCATTGCAAGGTGCAATTCTGAAATTTTTTGCTTTTTCCTGCTCCTCTTAGCATGATAAAGAAGATTCAAAGAGAGTGAGATGCCAGCTCCTTTCATTCAGTCAGTAGCTTCAAACATTTCTGGTATATGAATAACATGATGTTTTTCAATGGCAAAAATCAATGAATATTGTAAATGCACAAACAGTAATTTCTCCGCATTGCAAGGTGCAATTCTGAAATTTTTTGCTTTTTCCTGCTCCTCTTAGCATGATAAAGAAGATTCAAAGAGAGTGAGATGCCAGCTCCTTTCATTCAGTCAGTAGCTTCAAACATTTCTGGTATATGAATAACATGATGTTTTTCAATGGCAAAAATCAATGAATATTGTAAATGCACAAACAGTAATTTCTCCGCATTGCAAGGTGCAAGTCTGAAATTTTTTGCTTTTTCCTGCTCCTCTTAGCATGATAAAGAAGATTCAAAGAGAGTGAGATGCCAGCTACTTTCATTCAGTCAGTAGCTTCAATCATTTCTGGATGTTTTTCAATGGTAAAAATCAATGAATATTGTAAATGCACAAACAGTAATTTCTCCACATTGCAAGGTGCAATTCTGAAATTTTTTGCTTTTTCCTGCTCCTCTTAGCATGATAAAGAAGATTCAAAGAGTGAGGTGCCAGCTCCTTTCATTCAGTCAGTAGCTTCAAACATTTCTGGTATATGAATAACATGTTTTTCAATGGCAAAAATCAATGAATATTGTAAATGCACAAACAGTAATTTCTCCGCATTGCAAGGTGCAATTCTGAAATTTTTTGCTTTTTCCTGCTCCTCTTAGCATGATAAAGAAGATTCAAAGAGAGTGAGATGCCAGCTCCTTTCATTCAGTCAGTAGCTTCAATAATTTCTGGACGTTTTTCAATGGCAAAAATCAATGAATATTGTAAATGCACAAACAGTAATTTCTCCGCATTGCAAGGTGCAATTCTGAAATTTTTTGCTTTTTCCTGCTCCTCTTAGCATGATAAAGAAGATTCAAAGAGAGTGAGATGCCAGCTCCTTTCATTCAGTCAGTAGCTTCAATCATTTCTGGACGTTTTTCAATGGCAAAAATCAATGAATATTGTAAATGCACAAACAGTAATTTCTCCGCATTGCAAGGTGCAATTCTGAAATTTTTTGCTTTTTCCTGCTCCTCTTAGCATGATAAAGAAGATTCAAAGAGAGTGAGATGCCAGCTCCTTTCATTCAGTCAGTAGCTTCAAACATTTCTGGTATATGAATAACATGATGTTTTTCAATGGCAAAAATCAATGAATATTGTAAATGCACAAACAGTAATTTCTCCGCATTGCAAGGTGCAATTCTGAAATTTTTTGCTTTTTCCTGCTCCTCTTAGCATGATAAAGAAGATTCAAAGAGAGTGAGATGCCAGCTCCTTTCATTCAGTCAGTAGCTTCAAACATTTCTGGTATATGAATAACATGATGTTTTTCAATGGCAAAAATCAATGAATATTGTAAATGCACAAACAGTAATTTCTCCGCATTGCAAGGTGCAAGTCTGAAATTTTTTGCTTTTTCCTGCTCCTCTTAGCATGATAAAGAAGATTCAAAGAGAGTGAGATGCCAGCTACTTTCATTCAGTCAGTAGCTTCAATCATTTCTGGATGTTTTTCAATGGTAAAAATCAATGAATATTGTAAATGCACAAACAGTAATTTCTCCACATTGCAAGGTGCAATTCTGAAGTTTTTTGCTTTTTCCTGCTCCTCTTAGCATGATAAAGAAGATTCAAAGAGATTGAGATGCCAGCTCCTTTCATTCAGTCAGTAGCTTCAAACATTTCTGGTATATGAATAACATGATGTTTTTCAATGGAAAAAATCAATGAATATTGTAAATGCACAAACAGTAATTTCTCCGCATTGCAATGTGCAATTCTGAAATTTTTTGCTTTTTCCTGCTCCTCTTAGCATGATAAAGAAGATTCAAAGAGAGTGAGATGCCAGCTCCTTTCATTCAGTCAGTAGCTTCAAACATTTCTGGTATATCAATAACATGATGTTTTTCAATGGCAAAAATCAATGAATATTGTAAATGCACAAACAGTAATTTCTCCGCATTGCAAGGTGCAAGTCTGAAATTTTTTGCTTTTTCCTGCTCCTCTTAGCATGATAAAGAAGATTCAAAGAGAGTGAGATGCCAGCTACTTTCATTCAGTCAGTAGCTTCAATCATTTCTGGACGTTTTTCAATGGTAAAAATCAATGAATATTGTAAATGCACAAACAGTAATTTCTCCACATTGCAAGGTGCAATTCTGAAATTTTTTGCTTTTTCCTGCTTCTCTTAGCATGATAAAGAAGATTCAAAGAGAGTGAGATGCCAGCTCCTTTCATTCAGTCAGTAGCTTCAAACATTTCTGGTATATGAATAACATGATGTTTTTCAATGGCAAAAATCAATGAATATTGTAAATGCACAAACAGTAATTTCTCCGCATTGCAAGGTGCAATTCTGAATTTTTTTGCTTTTTCCTGCTCCTCTTAGCATGATAAAGATTCAAAGAGAGTGAGATGCCAGCTCCTTTCATTCAGTCAGTAGCTTCAATCATTTCTGGACGTTTCTCAATGGCAAAAATCAATGAATATTGTAAATGCACAAACTGTAATTTCTCCGCATTGCAAGGTGCAATTCTGAAATTTTTTGCTTTTTCCTGCTCCTCTTAGCATGATAAAGAAGATTCAAAGAGAGTGAGATGCCAGCTCCTTTCATTCAGTCAGTAGCTTCAATCATTTCTGGACGTTTTTCAATGGCAAAAATCAATGAATTTTGTAAATGCACAAACAGTAATTTCTCCGCATTGCAAGGTGCAATTCTGAAATTTTTTGCTTTTTCCTGCTCCTCTTAGCATGATAAAGAAGATTCAAAGAGAGTGAGATGCCAGCTCCTTTCATTCAGTCAGTACCTTCAATCATTTCTGGACGTTTTTCAATGGCAAAAATCAATGAATATTGTAAATGCACAAACAGTAATTTCTCCGCATTGCAAGGTGCAATTCTGAAATTTTTTGCTTTTTCCCGCTCCTCTTAGCATGATAAAGAAGATTCAAAGAGAGTGAGGTGCCAGCTCCTTTCATTCAGTCAGTAGCTTCAAACATTTCTGGTATATGAATAACATGTTTTTCAATGGCAAAAATCAATGAATATTGTAAATGCACAAACATTAATTTCTCCGCATTGCAAGGTTCAATTCTGAAATTTTTTGCTTTTTCCTGCTCCTCTTAGCATGATAAAGAAGATTCAAAGAGAGTGAGATGCCAGCTCCTTTCATTCAGTCAGTAGCTTCAATCATTTCTGGACGTTTTTCAATGGCAAAAATCAATGAATATTGTAAATGCACAAACAGTAATTTCTCCGCATTGCAAGGTGCAATTCTGAAATTTTTTGCTTTTTCCTGCTCCTCTTAGCATGATAAAGAAGATTCAAAGAGAGTGAGATGCCAGCTCCTTTCATTCAGTCAGTAGCTTCAATCATTTCTGGACGTTTTTCAATGGCAAAAATCAATGAATATTGTAAATGCACAAACAGTAATTTCTCCGCATTGCAAGGTGCAATTCTGAAATTTTTTGCTTTTTCCTGCTCCTCTTAGCATGATAAAGAAGATTCAAAGAGAGTGAGATGCCAGCTCCTTTCATTCAGTCAGTAGCTTCAAACATTTCTGGTATATGAATAACATGATGTTTTTCAATGGCAAAAATCAATGAATATTGTAAATGCACAAACAGTAATTTCTCCGCATTGCAAGGTGCAAGTCTGAAATTTTTTGCTTTTTCCTGCTCGTCTTAGCATGATAAAGAAGATTCAAAGAGAGTGAGATGCCAGCTACTTTCATTCAGTCAGTAGCTTCAATCATTTCTGGACGTTTTTCAATGGTAAAAATCAATGAATATTGTAAATGCACAAACAGTAATTTCTCCACATTGCAAGGTGCAATTCTGAAATTTTTTGCTTTTTCCTGCTCCTCTTAGCATGATAAAGAAGATTCAAAGAGTGAGGTGCCAGCTCCTTTCATTCAGTCAGTAGCTTCAAACATTTCTGGTATATGAATAACATGTTTTTCAAAGGCAAAAATCAATGAATATTGTAAATGCACAAACAGTAATTTCTCCGCATTGCAAGGTGCAATTCTGAAATTTTTTGCTTTTTCCTGCTCCTCTTAGCATGATAAAGAAGATTCAAAGAGAGTGAGATGCCAGCTCCTTTCATTCAGTCAGTAGCTTCAATAATTTCTGGACGTTTTTCAATGGCAAAAATCAATGAATATTGTAAATGCACAAACAGTAATTTCTCCGCATTGCAAGGTGCAATTCTGAAATTTTTTGCTTTTTCCTGCTCCTCTTAGCATGATAAAGAAGATTCAAAGAGAGTGAGATGCCAGCTCCTTTCATTCAGTCAGTAGCTTCAATCATTTCTGGACGTTTTTCAATGGCAAAAATCAATGAATATTGTAAATGCACAAACAGTAATTTCTCCGCATTGCAAGGTGCAATTCTGAAATTTTTTGCTTTTTCCTGCTCCTCTTAGCATGATAAAGAAGATTCAAAGAGAGTGAGATGCCAGCTCCTTTCATTCAGTCAGTAGCTTCAAACATTTCTGGTATATGAATAACATGATGTTTTTCAATGGCAAAAATCAATGAATATTGTAAATGCACAAACAGTAATTTCTCCGCATTGCAAGGTGCAAGTCTGAAATTTTTTGCTTTTTCCTGCTCGTCTTAGCATGATAAAGAAGATTCAAAGAGAGTGAGATGCCAGCTACTTTCATTCAGTCAGTAGCTTCAATCATTTCTGGACGTTTTTCAATGGTAAAAATCAATGAATATTGTAAATGCACAAACAGTAATTTCTCCACATTGCAAGGTGCAATTCTGAAATTTTTTGCTTTTCCCTGCTCCTCTTAGCATGATAAAGAAGATTCAAAGAGAGTGAGATGCCAGCTCCTTTCATTCAGTCAGTAGCTTCAAACATTTCTGGTATATGAATAACATGATGTTTTTCAATGGCAAAAATCAATGAATATTGTAAATGCACAAACAGTAATTTCTCCGCATTGCAAGGTGCAATTCTGAAATTTTTTGCTTTTTCCTGCTCCTCTTAGCATGATAAAGAAGATTCAAAGAGAGTGAGATGCCAGCTCCTTTCATTCAGTCAGTAGCTTCAAACATTTCTGGTATATGAATAACATGATGTTTTTCAATGGCAAAAATCAATGAATATTGTAAATGCACAAACAGTAATTTCTCCGCATTGCAAGGTGCAATTCTGAAATTTTTTGCTTTTTCCTGCTCCTCTTAGCATGATAAAGAAGATTCAAAGAGAGTGAGATGCCAGCTCCTTTCATTCAGTCAGTAGCTTCAATCAATTCTGGACGTTTTTCAATGGCAAAAATCAATGAATATTGTAAATGCACAAACAGTAATTTCTCCGCATTGCAAGGTGCAATTCGGAAATTTTTTGCTTTTTCCTGCTCCTCTTAGCATGATAAAGAAGATTCAAAGAGCGTGAGATGTCAGCTCCTTTCATTCAGTCAGTAGCTTCAAACATTTCTGGTATATGAATAACATGATGTTTTTCAATGGCAAAAATCAATGAATATTGTAAATGCACAAACAGTAATTTCTCCGCATTGCAAGGTGCAATTCTGAAATTTTTTGCTTTTTCCTGCTCCTCTTAGCATGATAAAGAAGATTCAAAGAGAGTGAGATGCCAGCTCCTTTCATTCAGTCAGTAGCTTCAATCATTTCTGGACATTTTTCAATGGCAAAAATCAATGAATATTGTAAATGCACAAACAGTAATTTCTCCGCATTGCAAGGTGCAATTCTGAAATTTTTTGCTTTTTCCTGCTCCTCTTAGCATGATAAAGAAGATTCAAAGAGAGTGAGATGCCAGCTCCTTTCGTTCAGTCAGTAGCTTCAATCATTTCTGGACGTTTTTCAATGGCAAAAATCATTGAATATTATAAATGCACAAACAGTAATTTCTCCGCATTGCAAGGTGCAATTCTGAAATTTTTTACTTTTTCCTGCTCCTCTTAGCATGATAAAGAAGATTCAAAGAGTGTGAGATGCCAGCTCCTTTCATTCAGTCAGTAGCTTCAATCATTTCTGGTATATGAATAACATGATGTTTTTCAATGGCAAAAATCAATGAATATTGTAAATGCACAAACAGTAATTTCTCCGCATTGCAAGGTGCAATTCTGAAATTTTTTGCTTTTTCCTGCTCCTCTTAGCATGATAAACAAGATTCAAAGAGAGTGAGATGCCAGCTCCTTTCATTCAGTCAGTAGCTTCAATCATTTCTGGACGTTTTTCAATGGCAAAAATCAATGAATATTGTAAATGCACAAACAGTAATTTCTCCGCATTGCAAGGTGCAATTCTGAAATTTTTTGCTTTTTCCTGCTCCTCTTAGCATGATAAAGAAGATTCAAAGAGAGTGAGATGCCAGCTCCTTTCATTCAGTCAGTAGCTTCAAACATTTCTGGTATATGAATAACATGATGTTTTTCAATGGCAAAAATCAATGAATATTGTAAATGCACAAACAGTAATTTCTCCGCATTGCAAGGTGCAATTCTGAAATTTTTTGCTTTTTCCTGCTCCTCTTAGCATGATAAAGAAGATTCAAAGAGAGTGAGATGCCAGCTCCTTTCATTCAGTCAGTAGCTTCAATCATTTCTGGACGTTTTTCAATGGCAAAAATCAATGAATATTGTAAATGCACAAACAGTAATTTCTCCGCATTGCAAGGTGCAATTCTGAAATTTTTTGCTTTTTCCTGCTCCTCTTAGCATGATAAAGAAGATTCAAAGAGAGTGAGATGCCAGCTCCTTTCATTCAGTCAGTAGCTTCAATCATTTCTGGACGTTTTTCAATGGCAAAAATCAATGAATATTGTAAATGCACAAACAGTAATTTCTCCGCATTGCAAGGTGCAATTCTGAAATGTTTTGCTTTTTCCTGCTCCTCTTAGCATGATAAAGAAGATTCAAAGAGAGTGAGATGCCAGCTCCTTTCATTCAGTCAGTAGCTTCAATCATTTCTGGACGTTTTTCAATGGCAAAAATCAATGAATATTGTAAATGCACAAACAGTAATTTCTCCGCATTGCAAGGTGCAATTCTGAAATTTTTTGCTTTTTCCTGCTCCTCTTAGCATGATAAAGAAGATTCAAAGAGAGTGAGATGCCAGCTCCTTTCATTCAGTCAGTAGCTTCAAACATTTCTGGTATATGAATAACATGATGTTTTTCAATGGCAAAAATCAATGAATATTGTAAATGCACAAACAGTAATTTCTCCGCATTGCAAGGTGCAATTCTGAAATTTTTTGCTTTTTCCTGCTCCTCTTAGCATGATAAAGAAGATTCAAAGAGAGTGAGATGCCAGCTCCTTTCATTCAGTCAGTAGCTTCAAACATTTCTGGTATATGAATAACATGATGTTTTTCAATGGCAAAAATCAATGAATATTGTAAATGCACAAACAGTAATTTCTCCGCATTGCAAGGTGCAATTCTGAAATTTTTTGCTTTTTCCTGCTCCTCTTAGCATGATAAAGAAGATTCAAAGAGAGTGAGATGCCAGCTCCTTTCATTCAGTCAGTAGCTTCAATCATTTCTGGACGTTTTTCAATGGCAAAAATCAATGAATATTGTAAATGCACAAACAGTAATTTCTCCGCATTGCAAGGTGCAATTCTGAAATTTTTTGCTTTTTCCTGCTCCTCTTAGCATGATAAAGAAGATTCAAAGAGCGTGAGATATCAGCTCCTTTCATTCAGTCAGTAGCTTCAAACATTTCTGGTATATGAATAACATGATGTTTTTCAATGGCAAAAATCAATGAATATTGTAAATGCACAAACAGTAATTTCTCCGCATTGCAAGGTGCAATTCTGAAATTTTTTGCTTTTTCCTGCTCCTCTTAGCATGATAAAGAAGATTCAAAGAGAGTGAGATGCCAGCTCCTTTCATTCAGTCAGTAGCTTCAATCATTTCTGGACGTTTTTCAATGGCAAAAATCAATGAATATTGTAAATGCACAAACAGTAATTTCTCCGCATTGCAAGGTGCAATTCTGAAATTTTTTGCTTTTTCCTGCTCCTCTTAGCATGATAAAGAAGATTCAAAGAGAGTGAGATGCCAGATCCTTTCATTCAGTCAGTAGCTTCAAACATTTCTGGTATATGAATAAAATGATGTTTTTCAATGGCAAAAATCAATGAATATTGTAAATGCACAAACAGTAATTTCTCCGCATTGCAAGGTGCAATTCTGAAATTTTTTGCTTTTTCCTGCTCCTCTTAGCATGATAAAGAAGATTCAAAGAGAGTGAGATGCCAGCTCCTTTCATTCAGTCAGTAGCTTCAATCATTTCTGGACGTTTTTCAATGGCAAAAATCAATGAATATTGTAAATGCACAAACAGTAATTTCTCCGCATTGCAAGGTGCAATTCTGAAATGTTTTGCTTTTTCCTGCTCCTCTTAGCATGATAAAGAAGATTCAAAGAGCGTGAGATGTCAGCTCCTTTCATTCAGTCAGTAGCTTCAAACATTTCTGGTATATGAATAACATGATGTTTTTCAAAGGCAAAAATCAATGAATATTGTAAATGCACAAACAATAATTTCTCCGCATTGCAAGGTGCAATTCTGAAATTATTTGCTTTTTCCTGCTCCTCTTAGCATGATAAAGAAGATTCAAAGAGAGTGAGATGCCAGCTCCTTTCATTCAGTCAGTAGCTTCAATCATTTCTGGACGTTTTTCAATGGCAAAAATCAATGAATATTGTAAATGCACAAACAGTAATTTCTCCGCATTGCAAGGTGCAATTCTGAAATTTTTTGCTTTTTCCTGCTCCTCTTAGCATGATAAAGAAGATTCAAAGAGAGTGAGATGCCAGCTCCTTTCGTTCAGTCAGTAGCTTCAATCATTTCTGGACGTTTTTCAATGGCAAAAATCATTGAATATTATAAATGCACAAACAGTAATTTCTCCGCATTGCAAGGTGCAATTCTGAAATTTTTTACTTTTTCCTGCTCCTCTTAGCATGATAAAGAAGATTCAAAGAGAGTGAGATGCCAGCTCCTTTCATTCAGTCAGTAGCTTCAATCATTTCTGGTATATGAATAACATGATGTTTTTCAATGGCAAAAATCAATGAATATTGTAAATGCACAAACAGTAATTTCTCCGCATTGCAAGGTGCAATTCTGAAATTTTTTGCTTTTTCCTGCTCCTCTTAGCATGATAAACAAGATTCAAAGAGAGTGAGATGCCAGCTCCTTTCATTCAGTCAGTAGCTTCAATCATTTCTGGACGTTTTTCAATGGCAAAAATCAATGAATATTGTAAATGCACAAACAGTAATTTCTCCGCATTGCAAGGTGCAATTCTGAAATTTTTTGCTTTTTCCTGCTCCTCTTAGCATGATAAAGAAGATTCAAAGAGAGTGAGATGCCAGATCCTTTCATTCAGTCAGTAGCTTCAAACATTTCTGGTATATGAATAAAATGATGTTTTTCAATGGCAAAAATCAATGAATATTGTAAATGCACAAACAGTAATTTCTCCGCATTGCAAGGTGCAATTCTGAAATTTTTTGCTTTTTCCTGCTCCTCTTAGCATGATAAAGAAGATTCAAAGAGAGTGAGATGCCAGCTCCTTTCATTCAGTCAGTAGCTTCAATCATTTCTGGACGTTTTTCAATGGCAAAAATCAATGAATATTGTAAATGCACAAACAGTAATTTCTCCGCATTGCAAGGTGCAATTCTGAAATGTTTTGCTTTTTCCTGCTCCTCTTAGCATGATAAAGAAGATTCAAAGAGCGTGAGATGTCAGCTCCTTTCATTCAGTCAGTAGCTTCAAACATTTCTGGTATATGAATAACATGATGTTTTTCAAAGGCAAAAATCAATGAATATTGTAAATGCACAAACAATAATTTCTCCGCATTGCAAGGTGCAATTCTGAAATTATTTGCTTTTTCCTGCTCCTCTTAGCATGATAAAGAAGATTCAAAGAGAGTGAGATGCCAGCTCCTTTCATTCAGTCAGTAGCTTCAATCATTTCTGGACGTTTTTCAATGGCAAAAATCAATGAATATTGTAAATGCACAAACAGTAATTTCTCCGCATTGCAAGGTGCAATTCTGAAATTTTTTGCTTTTTCCTGCTCCTCTTAGCATGATAAAGAAGATTCAAAGAGAGTGAGATGCCAGCTCCTTTCGTTCAGTCAGTAGCTTCAATCATTTCTGGACGTTTTTCAATGGCAAAAATCATTGAATATTATAAATGCACAAACAGTAATTTCTCCGCATTGCAAGGTGCAATTCTGAAATTTTTTACTTTTTCCTGCTCCTCTTAGCATGATAAAGAAGATTCAAAGAGAGTGAGATGCCAGCTCCTTTCATTCAGTCAGTAGCTTCAATCATTTCTGGTATATGAATAACATGATGTTTTTCAATGGCAAAAATCAATGAATATTGTAAATGCACAAACAGTAATTTCTCCGCATTGCAAGGTGCAATTCTGAAATTTTTTGCTTTTTCCTGCTCCTATTAGCATGATAAACAAGATTCAAAGAGAGTGAGATGCCAGCTCCTTTCATTCAGTCAGTAGCTTCAATCATTTCTGGACGTTTTTCAATGGCAAAAATCAATGAATATTGTAAATGCACAAACAGTAATTTCTCCGCATTGCAAGGTGCAATTCTGAAATTTTTTGCTTTTTCCTGCTCCTCTTAGCATGATAAAGAAGATTCAAAGAGAGTGAGATGCCAGCTCCTTTCATTCAGTCAGTAGCTTCAAACATTTCTGGTATATGAATAACATGATGTTTTTCAATGGCAAAAATCAATGAATATTGTAAATGCACAAACAGTAATTTCTCCGCATTGCAAGGTGCAATTCTGAAATTTTTTGCTTTTTCCTGCTCCTCTTAGCATGATAAAGAAGATTCAAAGAGAGTGAGATGCCAGCTCCTTTCATTCAGTCAGTAGCTTCAATCATTTCTGGACGTTTTTCAATGGCAAAAATCAATGAATATTGTAAATGCACAAACAGTAATTTCTCCGCATTGCAAGGTGCAATTCTGAAATTTTTTGCTTTTTCCTGCTCCTCTTAGCATGATAAAGAAGATTCAAAGAGAGTGAGATGCCAGCTCCTTTCATTCAGTCAGGAGCTTCAATCATTTCTGGACGTTTTTCAATGGCAAAAATCAATGAATATTGTAAATGCACAAACAGTAATTTCTCCGCATTGCAAGGTGCAATTCTGAAATTTTTTGCTTTTTCCTGCTCCTCTTAGCATGATAAAGAAGATTCAAAGAGAGTGAGATGCCAGCTCCTTTCATTCAGTCAGTAGCTTCAAACATTTCTGGTATATGAATAACATGATGTTTTTCAATGGCAAAAATCAATGAATATTGTAAATGCACAAACAGTAATTTCTCCGCATTGCAAGGTGCAAGTCTGAAATTTTTTGCTTTTTCCTGCTCCTCTTAGTATGATAAAGAAGATTCAAAGAGAGTGAGATGCCAGCTACTTTCATTCAGTCAGTAGCTTCAATCATTTCTGGACGTTTTTCAATGGTAAAAATCAATGAATATTGTAAATGCACAAACAGTAATTTCTCCACATTGCAAGGTGCAATTCTGAAATTTTTTGCTTTTTCCTGCTCCTCTTAGCATGATAAAGAAGATTCAAAGAGAGTGAGATGCCAGCTCCTTTCATTCAGTCAGTAGCTTCAAACATTTCTGGTATATGAATAACATGATGTTTTTCAATGGCAAAAATCAATGAATATTGTAAATGCACAAACAGTAATTTCTCCGCATTGCAAGGTGCAATTCTGAAATTTTTTGCTTTTTCCTGCTCCTCTTAGCATGATAAAGAAGATTCAAAGAGAGTGAGATGCCAGCTCCTTTCATTCAGTCAGTACTTTCAATCATTTCTGGACGTTTTTCAATGGCAAAAATCAATGAATATTGTAAATGCACAAACAGTAATTTCTCCGCATTGCAAGGTGCAATTCTGAATTTTTTTGCTTTTTCCCGCTCCTCTTAGCATGATAAAGAAGATTCAAAGAGAGTGAGGTGCCAGCTCCTTTCATTCAGTCAGTAGCTTCAATCATTTCTGGACGTTTTTCAATGGTAAAAATCAATGAATATTGTAAATGCACAAACAGTAATTTCTCCACATTGCAAGGTGCAATTCTGAAATTTTTTGCTTTTCCCTGCTCCTCTTAGCATGATAAAGAAGATTCAAAGAGAGTGAGATGCCAGCTCCTTTCATTCAGTCAGTAGCTTCAAACATTTCTGGTATATGAATAACATGATGTTTTTCAATGGCAAAAATCAATGAATATTGTAAATGCACAAACAGTAATTTCTCCGCATTGCAAGGTGCAATTCTGAAATTTTTTGCTTTTTCCTGCTCCTCTTAGCATGATAAAGAAGATTCAAAGAGAGTGAGATGCCAGCTCCTTTCATTCAGTCAGTAGCTTCAAACATTTCTGGTATATGAATAACATGATGTTTTTCAATGGCAAAAATCAATGAATATTGTAAATGCACAAACAGTAATTTCTCCGCATTGCAAGGTGCAATTCTGAAATTTTTTGCTTTTTCCTGCTCCTCTTAGCATGATAAAGAAGATTCAAAGAGAGTGAGAAGCCAGCTCCTTTCATTCAGTCAGTAGCTTCAATCAATTCTGGACGTTTTTCAATGGCAAAAATCAATGAATATTGTAAATGCACAAACAGTAATTTCTCCGCATTGCAAGGTGCAATTCTGAAATTTTTTGCTTTTTCCTGCTCCTCTTAGCATGATAAAGAAGATTCAAAGAGCGTGAGATGTCAGCTCCTTTCATTCAGTCAGTAGCTTCAAACATTTCTGGTATATGAATAACATGATGTTTTTCAATGGCAAAAATCAATGAATATTGTAAATGCACAAACAGTAATTTCTCCGCATTGCAAGGTGCAATTCTGAAATTTTTTGCTTTTTCCTGCTCCTCTTAGCATGATAAAGAAGATTCAAAGAGAGTGAGATGCCAGCTCCTTTCATTCAGTCAGTAGCTTCAATCATTTCTGGACGTTTTTCAATGGCAAAAATCAATGAATATTGTAAATGCACAAACAGTAATTTCTCCGCATTGCAAGGTGCAATTCTGAAATTTTTTGCTTTTTCCTGCTCCTCTTAGCATGATAAAGAAGATTCAAAGAGAGTGAGATGCCAGCTCCTTTCGTTCAGTCAGTAGCTTCAATCATTTCTGGACGTTCTTCAATGGCAAAAATCATTGAATATTATAAATGCACAAACAGTAATTTCTCCGCATTGCAAGGTGCAATTCTGAAATTTTTTACTTTTTCCTGCTCCTCTTAGCATGATAAAGAAGATTCAAAGAGAGTGAGATGCCAGCTCCTTTCATTCAGTCAGTAGCTTCAATCATTTCTGGTATATGAATAACATGATGTTTTTCAATGGCAAAAATCAATGAATATTGTAAATGCACAAACAGTAATTTCTCCGCATTGCAAGGTGCAATTCTGAAATTTTTTGCTTTTTCCTGCTCCTCTTAGCATGATAAACAAGATTCAAAGAGAGTGAGATGCCAGCTCCTTTCATTCAGTCAGTAGCTTCAATCATTTCTGGACGTTTTTCAATGGCAAAAATCAATGAATATTGTAAATGCACAAACAGTAATTTCTCCGCATTGCAAGGTGCAATTCTGAAATTTTTTGCTTTTTCCTGCTCCTCTTAGCATGATAAAGAAGATTCAAAGAGAGTGAGATGCCAGCTCCTTTCATTCAGTCAGTAGCTTCAAACATTTCTGGTATATGAATAACATGATGTTTTTCAATGGCAAAAATCAATGAATATTGTAAATGCACAAACAGTAATTTCTCCGCATTGCAAGGTGCAATTCTGAAATTTTTTGCTTTTTCCTGCTCCTCTTAGCATGATAAACAAGATTCAAAGAGAGTGAGATGCCAGCTCCTTTCATTCAGTCAGTAGCTTCAATCATTTCTGGACGTTTTTCAATGGCAAAAATCAATGAATATTGTAAATGCACAAACAGTAATTTCTCCGCATTGCAAGGTGCAATTCTGAAATTTTTTGCTTTTTCCTGCTCCTCTTAGCATGATAAAGAAGATTCAAAGAGAGTGAGATGCCAGCTCCTTTCATTCAGTCAGTAGCTTCAATCATTTCTGGACGTTTTTCAATGGCAAAAATCAATGAATATTGTAAATGCACAAACAGTAATTTCTCCGCATTGCAAGGTGCAATTCTGAAATGTTTTGCTTTTTCCTGCTCCTCTTAGCATGATAAAGAAGATTCAAAGAGAGTGAGATGCCAGCTCCTTTCATTCAGTCAGTAGCTTCAATCATTTCTGGACGTTTTTCAATGGCAAAAATCAATGAATATTGTAAATGCACAAACAGTAATTTCTCCGCATTGCAAGGTGCAATTCTGAAATTTTTTGCTTTTTCCTGCTCCTCTTAGCATGATAAAGAAGATTCAAAGAGAGTGAGATGCCAGCTCCTTTCATTCAGTCAGTAGCTTCAAACATTTCTGGTATATGAATAACATGATGTTTTTCAATGGCAAAAATCAATGAATATTGTAAATGCACAAACAGTAATTTCTCCGCATTGCAAGGTGCAATTCTGAAATTTTTTGCTTTTTCCTGCTCCTCTTAGCATGATAAAGAAGATTCAAAGAGAGTGAGATGCCAGCTCCTTTCATTCAGTCAGTAGCTTCAAACATTTCTGGTATATGAATAACATGATGTTTTTCAATGGCAAAAATCAATGAATATTGTAAATGCACAAACAGTAATTTCTCCGCATTGCAAGGTGCAATTCTGAAATTTTTTGCTTTTTCCTGCTCCTCTTAGCATGATAAAGAAGATTCAAAGAGAGTGAGATGCCAGCTCCTTTCATTCAGTCAGTAGCTTCAATCATTTCTGGACGTTTTTCAATGGCAAAAATCAATGAATATTGTAAATGCACAAACAGTAATTTCTCCGCATTGCAAGGTGCAATTCTGAAATTTTTTGCTTTTTCCTGCTCCTCTTAGCATGATAAAGAAGATTCAAAGAGCGTGAGATGTCAGCTCCTTTCATTCAGTCAGTAGCTTCAAACATTTCTGGTATATGAATAACATGATGTTTTTCAATGGCAAAAATCAATGAATATTGTAAATGCACAAACAGTAATTTCTCCGCATTGCAAGGTGCAATTCTGAAATTTTTTGCTTTTTCCTGCTCCTCTTAGCATGATAAAGAAGATTCAAAGAGAGTGAGATGCCAGCTCCTTTCATTCAGTCAGTAGCTTCAATCATTTCTGGACGTTTTTCAATGGCAAAAATCAATGAATATTGTAAATGCACAAACAGTAATTTCTCCGCATTGCAAGGTGCAATTCTGAAATTTTTTGCTTTTTCCTGCTCCTCTTAGCATGATAAAGAAGATTCAAAGAGAGTGAGATGCCAGCTCCTTTCATTCAGTCAGTAGCTTCAAACATTTCTGGTATATGAATAACATGATGTTTTTCAATGGCAAAAATCAATGAATATTGTAAATGCACAAACAGTAATTTCTCCGCATTGCAAGGTGCAATTCTGAAATTTTTTGCTTTTTCCTGCTCCTCTTAGCATGATAAAGAAGATTCAAAGAGAGTGAGATGCCAGCTCCTTTCATTCAGTCAGTAGCTTCAATCATTTCTGGACGTTTTTCAATGGCAAAAATCAATGAATATTGTAAATGCACAAACAGTAATTTCTCCGCATTGCAAGGTGCAATTCTGAAATGTTTTGCTTTTTCCTGCTCCTCTTAGCATGATAAAGAAGATTCAAAGAGCGTGAGATGTCAGCTCCTTTCATTCAGTCAGTAGCTTCAAACATTTCTGGTATATGAATAACATGATGTTTTTCAAAGGCAAAAATCAATGAATATTGTAAATGCACAAACAGTAATTTCTCCGCATTGCAAGGTGCAATTCTGAAATTATCTGCTTTTTCCTGCTCCTCTTAGCATGATAAAGAAGATTCAAAGAGAGTGAGATGCCAGCTCCTTTCATTCAGTCAGTAGCTTCAATCATTTCTGGACGTTTTTCAATGGCAAAAATCAATGAATATTGTAAATGCACAAACAGTAATTTCTCCGCATTGCAAGGTGCAATTCTGAAATTTTTTGCTTTTTCCTGCTCCTCTTAGCATGATAAAGAAGATTCAAAGAGAGTGAGATGCCAGCTCCTTTCATTCAGTCAGTAGCTTCAATCATTTCTGGACGTTTTTCAATGGCAAAAATCAATGAATATTGTAAATGCACAAACAGTAATTTCTCCGCATTGCAAGGTGCAATTCTGAAATTTTTTGCTTTTTCCTGCTCCTCTTAGCATGATAAAGAAGATTCAAAGAGAGTGAGATGCCAGCTCCTTTCATTCAGTCAGTAGCTTCAAACATTTCTGGTATATGAATAACATGATGTTTTTCAATGGCAAAAATCAATGAATATTGTAAATGCACAAACAGTAATTTCTCCGCATTGCAAGGTGCAAGTCTGAAATTTTTTGCTTTTTCCTGCTCCTCTTAGTATGATAAAGAAGATTCAAAGAGAGTGAGATGCCAGCTACTTTCATTCAGTCAGTAGCTTCAATCATTTCTGGACGTTTTTCAATGGTAAAAATCAATGAATATTGTAAATGCACAAACAGTAATTTCTCCACATTGCAAGGTGCAATTCTGAAATTTTTTGCTTTTTCCTGCTCCTCTTAGCATGATAAAGAAGATTCAAAGAGAGTGAGATGCCAGCTCCTTTCATTCAGTCAGTAGCTTCAAACATTTCTGGTATATGAATAACATGATGTTTTTCAATGGCAAAAATCAATGAATATTGTAAATGCACAAACAGTAATTTCTCCGCATTGCAAGGTGCAATTCTGAAATTTTTTGCTTTTTCCTGCTCCTCTTAGCATGATAAAGAAGATTCAAAGAGAGTGAGATGCCAGCTCCTTTCATTCAGTCAGTAGCTTCAAACATTTCTGGTATATGAATAACATGATGTTTTTCAATGGCAAAAATCAATGAATATTGTAAATGCACAAACAGTAATTTCTCCGCATTGCAAGGTGCAATTCTGAAATTTTTTGCTTTTTCCTGCTCCTCTTAGCATGATAAAGAAGATTCAAAGAGAGTGAGATGCCAGCTACTTTCATTCAGTCAGTAGATTCAATCATTTCTGGACGTTTTTCATTGTTAAAAATCAATGAATATTGTAAATGCACAAACAGTAATTTCTCCACATTGCAAGGTGCAATTCTGAAATTTTTTGCTTTTTCCTGCTCCTCTTAGCATGATAATGAAGATTCAAAGAGAGTGAGATGCCAGCTCCTTTCATTCAGTCAGTAGCTTCAAACATTTCTGGTATATGAATAACATGATGTTTTTCAATGGCAAAAATCAATGAATATTGTAAATGCACAAACAGTAATTTCTCCGCATTGCAAGGTGCAATTCTGAAATTTTTTGCTTTTTCCTGCTCCTCTTAGCCTGATAAAGAAAATTCAAAGAGAGTGAGATGCCAGCTCCTTTCATTCAGTCAGTAGCTTCAATCATTTCTGGATGTTTTTCAATGGCAAAAATCAATGAATATTGTAAATGCACAAACTGTAATTTCTCCGCATTGCAAGGTGCAATTCTGAAATTTTTTACTTTTTCCTGCTCCTCTTAGCATGATAAAGAAGATTCAAAGAGAGTGAGATGCCAGCTCCTTTCATTCAGTCAGTAGCTTCAATCATTTCTGGACGTTTTTCAATGGCAAAAATCAATGAATATTGTAAATGCACAAACAGTAATTTCTCCGCATTGCAAGGTGCAATTCTGAAATTTTTTGCTTTTTCCTGCTCCTCTTAGCATGATAAAGAAGATTCAAAGAGAGTGAGATGCCAGCTCCTTTCATTCAGTCAGTACTTTCAATCATTTCTGGACTTTTTTCGATGGCAAAAATCAATGAATATTGTAAATGCACAAACAGTAATTTCTCCGCATTGCAAGGTGCAATTCTGAATTTTTTTGCTTTTTCCCGCTCCTCTTAGCATGATAAAGAAGATTCAAAGAGAGTGAGGTGCCAGCTCCTTTCATTCAGTCAGTAGCTTCAAACATTTCTGGTATATGAATAACATGTTTTTCAATGGCAAAAATCAATGAATATTGTAAATGCACAAACAGTAATTTCTCCGCATTGCAAGGTGCAATTCTGAAATTTTTTGCTTTTTCCTGCTCCTCTTAGCATGATAATGAAGATTCAAAGAGAGTGAGATGCCAGCTCCTTTCATTCAGTCAGTAGCTTCAAACATTTCTGGTATATGAATAACATGATGTTTTTCAATGGCAAAAATCAATGAATATTGTAAATGCACAAACAGTAATTTCTCCGCATTGCAAGGTGCAATTCTGAAATTTTTTGCTTTTTCCTGCTCCTCTTAGCATGATAAAGAAGATTCAAAGAGAGTGAGATGCCAGCTCCTTTCATTCAGTCAGTAGCTTCAATCATTTCTGGATGTTTTTCAATGTCAAAAATCAATGAATATTGTAAATGCACAAACTGTAATTTCTCCGCATTGCAAGGTGCAATTCTGAAATTTTTTACTTTTTCCTGCTCCTCTTAGCATGATAAAGAAGATTCAAAGAGAGTGAGATGCCAGCTCCTTTCATTCAGTCAGTAGCTTCAATCATTTCTGGACGTTTTTCAATGGCAAAAATCAATGAATATTGTAAATGCACAAACAGTAATTTCTCCGCATTGCAAGGTGCAATTCTGAAATTTTTTGCTTTTTCCTGCTCCTCTTAGCATGATAAAGAAGATTCAAAGAGAGTGAGATGCCAGCTCCTTTCATTCAGTCAGTACTTTCAATCATTTCTGGACGTTTTTCAATGGCAAAAATCAATGAATATTGTAAATGCACAAACAG
Source organism: Phyllobates terribilis (assembly GCF_046119375.1). Taxonomy (NCBI): domain Eukaryota; kingdom Metazoa; phylum Chordata; class Amphibia; order Anura; family Dendrobatidae; genus Phyllobates; species Phyllobates terribilis. The sequence continues at coordinate 295,680 of NW_027363655.1, read as the reverse complement.
TAATTTCTCCGCATTGCAAGGTGCAATTCTGAAATTTTTTGCTTTTTCCTGCTCCGCTTAGCATGATAAAGAAGATTCAAAGAGAGTGAGATGCCAGCTCCTTTCATTCAGTCAGTAGCTTCAAACATTTCTGGTATATGAATAACATGATGTTTTTCAATGTCAAAAATCAATGAATATTGTAAATGCACAAACAGTAATTTCTCCGCATTGCAAGGTGCAAGTCTGAAATTTTTTGCTTTTTCCTGCTCCTCTTAGCATGATAAAGAAGATTCAAAGAGAGTGAGATGCCAGCTCCTTTCATTCAGTCAGTAGCTTCAATCATTTCTGGACGTTTTTCAATGGCAAAAATCAATGAATATTGTAAATGCACAAACAGTAATTTCTCTGCATTGCAAGGTGCAATTCTGAAATTTTTTGCTTTTTCCTGCTCCTCTTAGCATGATAAAGAAGATTCAAAGAGAGTGAGATGCCAGCTCCTTTCGTTCAGTCAGTAGCTTCAATCATTTCTGGACGTTTTTCAATGGCAAAAATCATTGAATATTATAAATGCACAAACAGTAATTTCTCCGCATTGCAAGGTGCAATTCTGAAATTTTTTACTTTTTCCTGCTCCTCTTAGCATGATAAAGAAGATTCAAAGAGAGTGAGATGCCAGCTCCTTTCATTCAGTCAGTAGCTTCAATCATTTCTGGTATATGAATAACATGATGTTTTTCAATGGCAAAAATCAATGAATATTGTAAATGCACAAACAGTAATTTCTCCGCATTGCAAGGTGCAATTCTGAAATTTTTTGCTTTTTCCTGCTCCTCTTAGCATGATAAAGAAGATTCAAAGAGAGTGAGATGCCAGCTCCTTTCATTCAGTCAGTAGCTTCAATCATTTCTGGACGTTTTTCAATGGCAAAAATCAATGAATATTGTAAATGCACAAACAGTAATTTCTCCGCATTGCAAGGTGCAATTCTGAAATTTTTTGATTTTTCCTGCTCCTCTTAGCATGATAAAGAAGATTCAAAGAGAGTGAGATGCCAGCTACTTTCATTCAGTCAGTAGCTTCAAACATTTCTGGTATATGAATAACATAATGTTTTTCAATGGCAAAAATCAATGAATATTGTAAATGCACAAACAGTAATTTCTCCGCATTGCAAGGTGCAAGTCTGAAATTTTTTGCTTTTTCCTGCTCCTCTTAGCATGATAAAGAAGATTCAAAGAGAGTGAGATGCCAGCTACTTTCATTCAGTCAGTAGCTTCAATCATTTCTGGACGTTTTTCAATGGTAAAAATCAATGAATATTGTAAATGCACAAACAGTAATTTCTCCACATTGCAAGGTGCAATTCTGAAATTTTTTGCTTTTTCCTGCTCCTCTTAGCATGATAAAGAAGATTCAAAGAGAGTGAGATGCCAGCTCCTTTCATTCAGTCAGTAGCTTCAAACATTTCTGGTATATGAATAACATGATGTTTTTCAATGGCAAAAATCAATGAATATTGTAAATGCACAAACAGTAATTTCTCCGCATTGCAAGGTGCAATTCTGAAATTTTTTGCTTTTTCCTGCTCCTCTTAGCATGATAAAGAAGATTCAAAGAGAGTGAGATGCCAGCTCCTTTCATTCAGTCAGTAGCTTCAATCATTTCTGGATGTTTTTCAATGGCAAAAATCAATGAATATTGTAAATGCACAAACTGTAATTTCTCCGCATTGCAAGGTGCAATTCTGAAATTTTTTGCTTTTTCCTGCTCCTCTTAGCATGATAAAGAAGATTCAAAGAGAGTGAGATGCCAGCTCCTTTCATTCAGTCAGTAGCTTCAATCATTTCTGGACGTTTTTCAATGGCAAAAATCAATGAATATTGTAAATGCACAAACAGTAATTTCTCCGCATTGCAAGGTGCAATTCTGAAATTTTTTGCTTTTTCCTGCTCCTCTTAGCATGATAAAGAAGATTCAAAGAGAGTGAGATGCCAGCTCCTTTCATTCAGTCAGTACCTTCAATCATTTCTGGACGTTTTTCAATGGCAAAAATCAATGAATATTGTAAATGCACAAACAGTAATTTCTCCGCATTGCAAGGTGCAATTCTGAAATTTTTTGCTTTTTCCCGCTCCTCTTAGCATGATAAAGAAGATTCAAAGAGAGTGAGGTGCCAGCTCCTTTCATTCAGTCAGTAGCTTCAAACATTTCTGGTATATGAATAACATGTTTTTCAATGGCAAAAATCAATGAATATTGTAAATGCACAAACAGTAATTTCTCCGCATTGCAAGGTGCAATTCTGAAATTTTTTGATTTTTCCTGCTCCTCTTAGCATGATAAAGAAGATTCAAAGAGAGTGAGATGCCAGCTCCTTTCATTCAGTCAGTAGCTTCAATCATTTCTGGACGTTTTTCAATGGCAAAAATCAATGAATATTGTAAATGCACAAACAGTAATTTCTCCGCATTGCAAGGTGCAATTCTGAAATTTTTTGCTTTTTCCTGCTCCTCTTAGCATGATAAAGAAGATTCAAAGAGAGTGAGATGCCAGCTCCTTTCATTCAGTCAGTAGCTTCAAACATTTCTGGTATATGAATAACATGATGTTTTTCAATGGCAAAAATCAATGAATATTGTAAATGCACAAACAGTAATTTCTCCGCATTGCAAGGTGCAATTCTGAAATTTTTTGCTTTTTCCTGCTCCTCTTAGCATGATAAAGAAGATTCAAAGAGAGTGAGATGCCAGCTCCTTTCATTCAGTCAGTAGCTTCAAACATTTCTGGTATATGAATAACATGATGTTTTTCAATGGCAAAAATCAATGAATATTGTAAATGCACAAACAGTAATTTCTCCGCATTGCAAGGTGCAAGTCTGAAATTTTTTGCTTTTTCCTGCTCCTCTTAGCATGATAAAGAAGATTCAAAGAGAGTGAGATGCCAGCTACTTTCATTCAGTCAGTAGCTTCAATCATTTCTGGACGTTTTTCAATGGTAAAAATCAATGAATATTGTAAATGCACAAACAGTAATTTCTCCACATTGCAAGGTGCAATTCTGAAATTTTTTGCTTTTTCCTGCTCCTCTTAGCATGATAAAGAAGATTCAAAGAGAGTGAGATGCCAGCTCCTTTCATTCAGTCAGTAGCTTCAAACATTTCTGGTATATGAATAACATGATGTTTTTCAATGGCAAAAATCAATGAATATTGTAAATGCACAAACAGTAATTTCTCCGCATTGCAAGGTGCAATTCTGAAATTTTTTGCTTTTTCCTGCTCCTCTTAGCATGATAAAGAAGATTCAAAGAGAGTGAGATGCCAGCTCCTTTCATTCAGTCAGTAGCTTCAATCATTTCTGGATGTTTTTCAATGGCAAAAATCAATGAATATTGTAAATGCACAAACTGTAATTTCTCCGCATTGCAAGGTGCAATTCTGAAATTTTTTGCTTTTTCCTGCTCCTCTTAGCATGTTAAAGAAGATTCAAAGAGAGTGAGATGCCAGCTCCTTTCATTCAGTCAGTAGCTTCAATCATTTCTGGACATTTTTCAGTGGCAAAAATCAATGAATATTGTAAATGCACAAACAGTAATTTCTCCGCATTGCAAGGTGCAATTCTGAAATTTTTTGCTTTTTCCTGCTCCTCTTAGCATGATAAAGAAGATTCAAAGAGAGTGAGATGCCAGCTCCTTTCATTCAGTCAGTACCTTCAATCATTTCTGGATGTTTTTCAATGGCAAAAATCAATGAATATTGTAAATGCACAAACAGTAATTTCTCCGCATTGCAAGGTGCAAGTCTGAAATTTTTTGCTTTTTCCTGCTCCTCTTAGCATGATAAAGAAGATTCAAAGAGAGTGAGATGCCAGCTACTTTCATTCAGTCAGTAGCTTCAATCATTTCTGGACGTTTTTCAATGGTAAAAATGAATGAATATTGTAAATGCACAAACAGTAATTTCTCCACATTGCAAGGTGCAATTCTGAAATTTTTTGCTTTTTCCTGCTCCTCTTAGCATGAAAAAGAAGATTCAAAGAGAGTGAGATGCCAGCTCCTTTCATTCAGTCAGTAGCTTCAAACATTTCTGGTATATGAATAACATGATGTTTTTCAATGGCAAAAATCAATGAATATTGTAAATGCACAAACAGTAATTTCTCCGCATTGCAAGGTGCAATTCTGAAATTTTTTGCTTTTTCCTGCTCCTCTTAGCATGATAAAGAAGATTCAAAGAGAGTGAGATGCCAGCTCCTTTCATTCAGTCAGTAGCTTCAATCATTTCTGGATGTTTTTCAATGGCAAAAATCAATGAATATTGTAAATGCACAAACTGTAATTTCTCCGCATTGCAAGGTGCAATTCTGAAATTTTTTGCTTTTTCCTGCTCCTCTTAGCATGATAAAGAAGATTCAAAGAGAGTGAGATGCCAGCTCCTTTCATTCAGTCAGTAGCTTCAATCATTTCTGGACGTTTTTCAATGGCAAAAATCAATGAATATTGTAAATGCACAAACAGTAATTTCTCCGCATTGCAAGGTGCAATTCTGAAATTTTTTGCTTTTTCCTGCTCCTCTTAGCATGATAAAGAAGATTCAAAGAGAGTGAGATGCCAGCTCCTTTCATTCAGTCAGTACCTTCAATCATTTCTGGACGTTTTTCAATGGCAAAAATCAATGAATATTGTAAATGCACAAACAGTAATTTCTCCGCATTGCAAGGTGCAATTCTGAAATTTTTTGCTTTTTCCCGCTCCTCTTAGCATGATAAAGAAGATTCAAAGAGAGTGAGGTGCCAGCTCCTTTCATTCAGTCAGTAGCTTCAAACATTTCTGGTATATGAATAACATGTTTTTCAATGGCAAAAATCAATGAATATTGTAAATGCACAAACAGTAATTTCTCCGCATTGCAAGGTGCAATTCTGAAATTTTTTGATTTTTCCTGCTCCTCTTAGCATGATAAAGAAGATTCAAAGAGAGTGAGATGCCAGCTCCTTTCATTCAGTCAGTAGCTTCAATCATTTCTGGACGTTTTTCAATGGCAAAAATCAATGAATATTGTAAATGCACAAACAGTAATTTCTCCGCATTGCAAGGTGCAATTCTGAAATTTTTTGCTTTTTCCTGCTCCTCTTAGCATGATAAAGAAGATTCAAAGAGAGTGAGATGCCAGCTCCTTTCATTCAGTCAGTAGCTTCAAACATTTCTGGTATATGAATAACATGATGTTTTTCAATGGCAAAAATCAATGAATATTGTAAATGCACAAACAGTAATTTCTCCGCATTGCAAGGTGCAATTCTGAAATTTTTTGCTTTTTCCTGCTCCTCTTAGCATGATAAAGAAGATTCAAAGAGAGTGAGATGCCAGCTCCTTTCATTCAGTCAGTAGCTTCAAACATTTCTGGTATATGAATAACATGATGTTTTTCAATGGCAAAAATCAATGAATATTGTAAATGCACAAACAGTAATATCTCCACATTGCAAGGTGCAATTCTGAAATTTTTAGCTTTTTCCTGTTAATCCTAGCATTATAAAGAAGATTCAAAGAGAGTGAGATGCCAGCTCCTTTCATTCAGTCAGTAGCTTCAAACATTTCTGGACGTTTTTCAATGGCAAAAATCAATGAATATTGTAAATGCACAAACAGTAATATCTCCACATTGCAAGGTGCAATTCTGAAATTTTTTGCTTTTTCCTGTTAATCCTAGCATGATAAAGAAGATTCAAAGAGAGTGAGATGCCAGCTCCTTTCATTCAGTCAGTAGCTTCAAACATTTCTGGTATATGAAAAACATGTTTTTCAATTTCAAAAATCAATGAATATTGTAAATGCACAAACAGTAATATCTCCACATTGCAAGGTGCAATTCTGAAATTTTTTGCTTTTTCCTGCTAATCCTAGCATGATAAAGAAGATTCAAAGAGAGTGAGATGCCAGCTCCTTTCATTCAGTCAGTAGCTTCAAACATTTCTGGACGTTTTTCAATGGCAAAAATCAATGAATATTGTAAATGCACAAACAGTAATATCTCCACATTGCAAGGTGCAATTCTGAAATTTTTTGCTTTTTCCTGTTAATCCTAGCATGATAAAGAAGATTCAAAGAGAGTGAGATGCCAGCTCCTTTCATTCAGTCAGTAGCTTCAAACATTTCTGGTATATGAAAAACATGTTTTTCAATGGCAAAAATCAATGAATATTGTAAATGCACAAACAGTAATATCTCCACATTGCAAGGTGCAATTCTGAAATTTTTTGCTTTTTCCTGTTAATCCTAGCATGATAAAGAAGATTCAGAGTGAGATGCCAGCTCCTTTCATTCAGTCAGTACCTTCAATCATTTCTGGATGTTTTTCAATGGCAAAAATCAATGAATATTGTAAATGCACAAACAGTAATTTCTCCGCATTGCAAGGTGCAAGTCTGAAATTTTTTGCTTTTTCCTGCTCCTCTTAGCATGATAAAGAAGATTCAAAGAGAGTGAGATGCCAGCTACTTTCATTCAGTCAGTAGCTTCAATCATTTCTGGACGTTTTTCAATGGTAAAAATGAATGAATATTGTAAATGCACAAACAGTAATTTCTCCACATTGCAAGGTGCAATTCTGAAATTTTTTGCTTTTTCCTGCTCCTCTTAGCATGAAAAAGAAGATTCAAAGAGAGTGAGATGCCAGCTCCTTTCATTCAGTCAGTAGCTTCAAACATTTCTGGTATATGAATAACATGATGTTTTTCAATGGCAAAAATCAATGAATATTGTAAATGCACAAACAGTAATTTCTCCGCATTGCAAGGTGCAATTCTGAAATTTTTTGCTTTTTCCTGCTCCTCTTAGCATGATAAAGAAGATTCAAAGAGAGTGAGATGCCAGCTCCTTTCATTCAGTCAGTAGCTTCAATCATTTCTGGATGTTTTTCAATGGCAAAAATCAATGAATATTGTAAATGCACAAACTGTAATTTCTCCGCATTGCAAGGTGCAATTCTGAAATTTTTTGCTTTTTCCTGCTCCTCTTAGCATGATAAAGAAGATTCAAAGAGAGTGAGATGCCAGCTCCTTTCATTCAGTCAGTAGCTTCAATCATTTCTGGACGTTTTTCAATGGCAAAAATCAATGAATATTGTAAATGCACAAACAGTAATTTCTCCGCATTGCAAGGTGCAATTCTGAAATTTTTTGCTTTTTCCTGCTCCTCTTAGCATGATAAAGAAGATTCAAAGAGAGTGAGATGCCAGCTCCTTTCATTCAGTCAGTACCTTCAATCATTTCTGGACGTTTTTCAATGGCAAAAATCAATGAATATTGTAAATGCACAAACAGTAATTTCTCCGCATTGCAAGGTGCAATTCTGAAATTTTTTGCTTTTTCCCGCTCCTCTTAGCATGATAAAGAAGATTCAAAGAGAGTGAGGTGCCAGCTCCTTTCATTCAGTCAGTAGCTTCAAACATTTCTGGTATATGAATAACATGTTTTTCAATGGCAAAAATCAATGAATATTGTAAATGCACAAACAGTAATTTCTCCGCATTGCAAGGTGCAATTCTGAAATTTTTTGATTTTTCCTGCTCCTCTTAGCATGATAAAGAAGATTCAAAGAGAGTGAGATGCCAGCTCCTTTCATTCAGTCAGTAGCTTCAATCATTTCTGGACGTTTTTCAATGGCAAAAATCAATGAATATTGTAAATGCACAAACAGTAATTTCTCCGCATTGCAAGGTGCAATTCTGAAATTTTTTGCTTTTTCCTGCTCCTCTTAGCATGATAAAGAAGATTCAAAGAGAGTGAGATGCCAGCTCCTTTCATTCAGTCAGTAGCTTCAAACATTTCTGGTATATGAATAACATGATGTTTTTCAATGGCAAAAATCAATGAATATTGTAAATGCACAAACAGTAATTTCTCCGCATTGCAAGGTGCAATTCTGAAATTTTTTGCTTTTTCCTGCTCCTCTTAGCATGATAAAGAAGATTCAAAGAGAGTGAGATGCCAGCTCCTTTCATTCAGTCAGTAGCTTCAAACATTTCTGGTATATGAATAACATGATGTTTTTCAATGGCAAAAATCAATGAATATTGTAAATGCACAAACAGTAATATCTCCACATTGCAAGGTGCAATTCTGAAATTTTTAGCTTTTTCCTGTTAATCCTAGCATTATAAAGAAGATTCAAAGAGAGTGAGATGCCAGCTCCTTTCATTCAGTCAGTAGCTTCAAACATTTCTGGACGTTTTTCAATGGCAAAAATCAATGAATATTGTAAATGCACAAACAGTAATATCTCCACATTGCAAGGTGCAATTCTGAAATTTTTTGCTTTTTCCTGTTAATCCTAGCATGATAAAGAAGATTCAAAGAGAGTGAGATGCCAGCTCCTTTCATTCAGTCAGTAGCTTCAAACATTTCTGGTATATGAAAAACATGTTTTTCAATTTCAAAAATCAATGAATATTGTAAATGCACAAACAGTAATATCTCCACATTGCAAGGTGCAATTCTGAAATTTTTTGCTTTTTCCTGCTAATCCTAGCATGATAAAGAAGATTCAAAGAGAGTGAGATGCCAGCTCCTTTCATTCAGTCAGTAGCTTCAAACATTTCTGGACGTTTTTCAATGGCAAAAATCAATGAATATTGTAAATGCACAAACAGTAATATCTCCACATTGCAAGGTGCAATTCTGAAATTTTTTGCTTTTTCCTGTTAATCCTAGCATGATAAAGAAGATTCAAAGAGAGTGAGATGCCAGCTCCTTTCATTCAGTCAGTAGCTTCAAACATTTCTGGTATATGAAAAACATGTTTTTCAATGGCAAAAATCAATGAATATTGTAAATGCACAAACAGTAATATCTCCACATTGCAAGGTGCAATTCTGAAATTTTTTGCTTTTTCCTGTTAATCCTAGCATGATAAAGAAGATTCAGAGTGAGATGCCAGCTCCTTTCATTCAGTCAGTAGCTTCAAACATTTCTGGTATATGAAAAACATGTTTTTCAATGGCAAAAATCAATGAATATTGTAAATGCACAAACAGTAATATCTCCACATTGCAAGGTGCAATTCTGAAATTTTTTGCTTTTTCCTGCTAATCCTAGCATGATAAAGAAGATTCAAAGAGAGTGAGATGCCAGCTCCTTTCATTCAGTCAGTAGCTTCAAACATTTCTGGTATATGAAAAACGTTTTTCAATGGCAAAAATCAATGAATATTGTAAATGCACAAACAGTAATATCTCCACAATGCAAGGTGCAATTCTGAAATTTTTTGCTTTTTCCTGCTAATCCTAGCATGATAAAGAAGATTCAAAGAGAGTGAGATGCCAGCTCCTTTCATTCAGTCAGTAGCTTCAAACATTTCTGGTATATGAAAAACATGTTTTTCAATGGCAAAAATCAATGAATATTGTAAATGCACAAACAGTAATATCTCCACATTGCAAGGTGCAATTCTGAAATTTTTAGCTTTTTCCTGTTAATCCTAGCATGATAAAGAAGATTCAAAGAGAGTGAGATGCCAGCTCCTTTCATTCAGTCAGTAGCTTCAAACATTTCTGGACGTTTTTCAATGGCTAAAATCAATGAATATTGTAAATGCACAAACAGTAATATCTCCACATTGCAAGGTGCAATTCTGAAATTTTTTGCTTTTTCCTGTTAATCCTAGCATGATAAAGAAGATTCAAAGAGAGTGAGATGCCAGCTCCTTTCATTCAGTCAGTAGCTTCAAACATTTCTGGTATATGAAAAACATGTTTTTCAATGGCAAAAATCAATGAATATTGTAAATGCACAAACAGTAATATCTCCACATTGCAAGGTGCAATTCTGAAATTTTTTGCTTTTTCCTGCTAATCCTAGCATGATAAAGAAGATTCAAAGAGAGTGAGATGCCAGCTCCTTTCATTCAGTCAGTAGCTTCAAACATTTCTGGTATATGAAAAACATGTTTTTCAATGGCAAAAATCAATGAATATTGTAAATGCACAAACAGTAATATCTCCACATTGCAAGGTGCAATTCTGAAATTTTTTGCTTTTTCCTGCTAATCCTAGCATGATAAAGAAGATTCAAAGAGAGTGAGATGCCAGCTCCTTTCATTCAGTCAGTAGCTTCAAACATTTCTGGACGTTTTTCAATGGCAAAAATCAATGAATATTGTAAATGCACAAACAGTAATATCTCCACATTGCAAGGTGCAATTCTGAAATTTTTTGCTTTTTCCTGTTAATCCTAGCATGATAAAGAAGATTCAAAGAGAGTGAGATGCCAGCTCCTTTCATTCAGTCAGTAGCTTCAAACATTTCTGGAATATGAAAAACATGTTTTTCAATGGCAAAAATCAATGAATATTGTAAATGCACAAACAGTAATATCTCCACATTGCAAGGTGCAATTCTGAAATTTTTTGATTTTTCCTGTTAATCCTAGCATGATAAAGAAGATTCAAAGAGAGTGAGATGCCAGCTCCTTTCATTCAGTCAGTAGCTTCAAACATTTCTGGTATATGAAAAACATGTTTTTCAATGGCAAAAATCAATGAATATTGTAAATGCACAAACAGTAATATCTCCACATTGCAAGGTGCAATTCTGAAATTTTTTGCTTTTTCCTGCTAATCCTAGCATGATAAAGAAGATTCAAAGAGAGTGAGATGCCAGCTCCTTTCATTCAGTCAGTAGCTTCAAACATTTCTGGTATATGAAAAACATGTTTTTCAATGGCAAAAATCAATGAATATTGTAAATGCACAAACAGTAATATCTCCACATTGCAAGGTGCAATTCTGAAATTTTTTGCTTTTTCCTGCTAATCCTAGCATGATAAAGAAGATTCAAAGAGAGTGAGATGCCAGCTCCTTTCATTCAGTCAGTAGCTTCAAACATTTCTGGACGTTTTTCAATGGCAAAAATCAATGAATATTGTAAATGCACAAACAGTAATATCTCCACATTGCAAGGTGCAATTCTGAAATTTTTTGCTTTTTCCTGTTAATCCTAGCATGATAAAGAAGATTCAAAGAGAGTGAGATGCCAGCTCCTTTCATTCAGTCAGTAGCTTCAAACATTTCTGGTATATGAAAAACATGTTTTTCAATGGCAAAAATCAATGAATATTGTAAATGCACAAACAGTAATATCTCCACATTGCAAGGTGCAATTCTGAAATTTTTTGCTTTTTCCTGTTAATCCTAGCATGATAAAGAAGATTCAAAGAGAGTGAGATGCCAGCTCCTTTCATTCAGTCAGTAGCTTCAAACATTTCTGGTATATGAAAAACATGTTTTTCAATGGCAAAAATCAATGAATATTGTAAATGCACAAACAGTAATATCTCCACATTGCAAGGTGCAATTCTGAAATTTTTTGCTTTTTCCTGCTAATCCTAGCATGATAAAGAAGATTCAAAGAGAGTGAGATGCCAGCTCCTTTCATTCAGTCAGTAGCTTCAAACATTTCTGGACGTTTTTCAATGGCAAAAATCAATGAATATTGTAAATGCACAAACAGTAATATCTCCACATTGCAAGGTGCAATTCTGAAATTTTTTGCTTTTTCCTGTTAATCCTAGCATGATAAAGAAGATTCAAAGAGAGTGAGATGCCAGCTCCTTTCATTCAGTCAGTAGCTTCAAACATTTCTGGTATATGAAAAACGTTTTTCAATGGCAAAAATCAATGAATATTGTAAATGCACAAACAGTAATATCTCCACATTGCAAGGTGCAATTCTGAATTTTGCTTTTTCCTGCTAATCCTAGCATGATAAAGAAGATTCAAAGAGAGTGAGATGCCAGCTCCTTTCATTCAGTCAGTAGCTTCAAACATTTCTGGACGTTTTTCAATGGCAAAAATCAATGAATATTGTAAATGCACAAACAGTAATATCTCCACATTGCAAGGTGCAATTCTGAAATTTTTTGCTTTTTCCTGTTAATCCTAGCATGATAAAGAAGATTCAAAGAGAGTGAGATGCCAGCTCCTTTCATTCAGTCAGTAGCTTCAAACATTTCTGGAATATGAAAAACATGTTTTTCAATGGCAAAAATCAATGAATATTGTAAATGCACAAACAGTAATATCTCCACATTGCAAGGTGCAATTCTGAAATTTTTTGATTTTTCCCGTTAATCCTAGCATGATAAAGAAGATTCAAAGAGAGTGAGATGCCAGCTCCTTTCATTCAGTCAGTAGCTTCAAACATTTCTGGTATATGAAAAACATGTTTTTCAATGGCAAAAATCAATGAATATTGTAAATGCACAAACAGTAATATCTCCACATTGCAAGGTGCAATTCTGAAATTTTTTGCTTTTTCTTGCTAATCCTAGCATGATAAAGAAGATTCAAAGAGAGTGAGATGCCAGCTCCTTTCATTCAGTCAGTAGCTTCAAACATTTCTGGTATATGAAAAACATGTTTTTCAATGGCAAAAATCAATGAATATTGTAAATGCACAAACAGTAATATCTCCACATTGCAAGGTGCAATTCTGAAATTTTTTGCTTTTTCCTGCTAATCCTAGCATGATAAAGAAGATTCAAAGAGAGTGAGATGCCAGCTCCTTTCATTCAGTCAGTAGCTTCAAACATTTCTGGACGTTTTTCAATGGCAAAAATCAATGAATATTGTAAATGCACAAACAGTAATATCTCCACATTGCAAGGTGCAATTCTGAAATTTTTTGCTTTTTCCTGTTAATCCTGGCATGATAAAGAAGATTCAAAGAGAGTGAGATGCCAGCTCCTTTCATTCAGTCAGTAGCTTCAAACATTTCTGGTATATGAAAAACATGTTTTTCAATGGCAAAAATCAATGAATATTGTAAATGCACAAACAGTAATATCTCCACATTGCAAGGTGCAATTCAGAAATTTTTTGCTTTTTCCTGTTAATCCTAGCATGATAAAGAAGATTCAAAGAGAGTGAGATGCCAGCTCCTTTCATTCAGTCAGTAGCTTCAAACATTTCTGGTATATGAAAAACATGTTTTTCAATGGCAAAAATCAATGAATATTGTAAATGCACAAACAGTAATATCTCCACATTGCAAGGTGCAATTCTGAAATTTTTTGCTTTTTCCTGCTAATCCTAGCATGATAAAGAATATTCAAAGAGTGAGATGCCAGCTCCTTTCATTCAGTCAGTAGCTTCAAACATTTCTGGTATATGAAAAACATGTTTTTCAATGGCAAAAATCAATGAATATTGTAAATGCACAAACAGTAATATCTCCACATTGCAAGGTGCAATTCTGAAATTTTTTGCTTTTTCCTGTTAATCCTAGCATGATAAAGAAGATTCAAAGAGAGTGAGATGCCAGCTCCTTTCATTCAGTCAGTAGCTTCAAACATTTCTGGTATATGAAAAACATGTTTTTCAATGGCAAAAATCAATGAATATTGTAAATGCACAAACAGTAATATCTCCACATTGCAAGGTGCAATTCGGAAATTTTTTGCTTTTTCCTGCTAATCCTAGCATGATAAAGAAGATTTAAAGAGAGTGAGATGCCAGCTCCTTTCATTCAGTCAGTAGTTTCAAACATTTCTGGTATATGAATAACATGATGTTTTTCAATGGCAAAAATCAATGAATATTGTAAATGCACAAACAGTAATATCTCCACATTGCAAGGTGCAATTCTGAAATTTTTTGCTTTTTCCTGCTAATCCTAGCATGATAAAGAAGATTCAAAGAGAGTGAGATGCCAGCTCCTTTCATTCAGTCAGTAGCTTCAAACATTTCTGGACGTTTTTCAATGGCAAAAATCAATGAATATTGTAAATGCACAAACAGTAATATCTCCACATTGCAAGGTGCAATTCTGAAATTTTTTGCTTTTTCCTGTTAATCCTAGCATGATAAAGAAGATTCAAAGAGAGTGAGATGCCAGCTCCTTTCATTCAGTCAGTAGCTTCAAACATTTCTGGTATATGAAAAACATGTTTTTCAATGGCAAAAATCAATGAATATTGTAAATGCACAAACAGTAATATCTCCACATTGCAAGGTGCAATTCGGAAATTTTTTGCTTTTTCCTGCTAATCCTAGCATGATAAAGAAGATTCAAAGAGAGTGAGATGCCAGCTCCTTTCATTCAGTCAGTAGCTTCAAACATTTCTGGTATATGAATAACATGATGTTTTTCAATGGCAAAAATCAATGAATATTGTAAATGCACAAACAGTAATATCTCCACATTGCAAGGTGCAATTCTGAAATTTTTTGCTTTTTCCTGCTAATCCTAGCATGATAAAGAAGATTCAAAGAGAGTGAGATGCCAGCTCCTTTCATTCAGTCAGTAGCTTCAAACATTTCTGGACGTTTTTCAATGGCAAAAATCAATGAATATTGTAAATGCACAAACAGTAATATCTCCACATTGCAAGGTGCAATTCTGAAATTTTTTGCTTTTTCCTGTTAATCCTAGCATGATAAAGAAGATTCAAAGAGAGTGAGATGCCAGCTCCTTTCATTCAGTCAGTAGCTTCAAACATTTCTGGTATATGAAAAACATGTTTTTCAATGGCAAAAATCAATGAATATTGTAAATGCACAAACAGTAATATCTCCACATTGCAAGGTGCAATTCTGAAATTTTTTGCTTTTTCCTGCTAATCCTAGCATGATAAAGAAGATTCAAAGAGAGTGAGATGCCAGCTCCTTTCATTCAGTCAGTAGCTTCAAACATTTCTGGTATATGAAAAACATGTTTTTCAATGGCAAAAATCAATGAATATTGTAAATGCGCAAACAGTAATATCTCCACATTGCAAGGTGCAATTCTGAAATTTTTAGCTTTTTCCTGTTAATCCTAGCATGATAAAGAAGATTCAAAGAGAGTGAGATGCCAGCTCCTTTCATTCAGTCAGTAGCTTCAAACATTTCTGGTATATGAAAAACATGTTTTTCAATGGCAAAAATCAATGAATATTGTAAATGCACAAACAGTAATATCTCCACATTGCAAGGTGCAATTCTGAAATTTTTTGCTTTTTCCTGCTAATCCTAGCATGATAAAGAAGATTCAAAGAGAGTGAGATGCCAGCTCCTTTCATTCAGTCAGTAGCTTCAAACATTTCTGGACGTTTTTCAATGGCAAAAATCAATGAATATTGTAAATGCACAAACAGTAATATCTCCACATTGCAAGGTGCAATTCTGAAATTTTTTGCTTTTTCCTGTTAATCCTAGCATGATAAAGAAGATTCAAAGAGAGTGAGATGCCAGCTCCTTTCATTCAGTCAGTAGCTTCAAACATTTCTGGTATATGAAAAACGTTTTTCAATGGCAAAAATCAATGAATATTGTAAATGCACAAACAGTAATATCTCCACATTGCAAGGTGCAATTCTGAATTTTGCTTTTTCCTGCTAATCCTAGCATGATAAAGAAGATTCAAAGAGAGTGAGATGCCAGCTCCTTTCATTCAGTCAGTAGCTTCAAACATTTCTGGACGTTTTTCAATGGCAAAAATCAATGAATATTGTAAATGCACAAACAGTAATATCTCCACATTGCAAGGTGCAATTCTGAAATTTTTTGCTTTTTCCTGTTAATCCTAGCATGATAAAGAAGATTCAAAGAGAGTGAGATGCCAGCTCCTTTCATTCAGTCAGTAGCTTCAAACATTTCTGGAATATGAAAAACATGTTTTTCAATGGCAAAAATCAATGAATATTGTAAATGCACAAACAGTAATATCTCCACATTGCAAGGTGCAATTCTGAAATTTTTTGATTTTTCCCGTTAATCCTAGCATGATAAAGAAGATTCAAAGAGAGTGAGATGCCAGCTCCTTTCATTCAGTCAGTAGCTTCAAACATTTCTGGTATATGAAAAACATGTTTTTCAATGGCAAAAATCAATGAATATTGTAAATGCACAAACAGTAATATCTCCACATTGCAAGGTGCAATTCTGAAATTTTTTGCTTTTTCCTGCTAATCCTAGCATGATAAAGAAGATTCAAAGAGAGTGAGATGCCAGCTCCTTTCATTCAGTCAGTAGCTTCAAACATTTCTGGTATATGAAAAACATGTTTTTCAATGGCAAAAATCAATGAATATTGTAAATGCACAAACAGTAATATCTCCACATTGCAAGGTGCAATTCTGAAATTTTTTGCTTTTTCCTGCTAATCCTAGCATGATAAAGAAGATTCAAAGAGAGTGAGATGCCAGCTCCTTTCATTCAGTCAGTAGCTTCAAACATTTCTGGACGTTTTTCAATGGCAAAAATCAATGAATATTGTAAATGCACAAACAGTAATATCTCCACATTGCAAGGTGCAATTCTGAAATTTTTTGCTTTTTCCTGTTAATCCTGGCATGATAAAGAAGATTCAAAGAGAGTGAGATGCCAGCTCCTTTCATTCAGTCAGTAGCTTCAAACATTTCTGGTATATGAAAAACATGTTTTTCAATGGCAAAAATCAATGAATATTGTAAATGCACAAACAGTAATATCTCCACATTGCAAGGTGCAATTCTGAAATTTTTTGCTTTTTCCTGTTAATCCTAGCATGATAAAGAAGATTCAAAGAGAGTGAGATGCCAGCTCCTTTCATTCAGTCAGTAGCTTCAAACATTTCTGGTATATGAAAAACATGTTTTTCAATGGCAAAAATCAATGAATATTGTAAATGCACAAACAGTAATATCTCCACATTGCAAGGTGCAATTCTGAAATTTTTTGCTTTTTCCTGCTAATCCTAGCATGATAAAGAAGATTCAAAGATTGAGATGCCAGCTCCTTTCATTCAGTCAGTAGCTTCAAACATTTCTGGTATATGAAAAACATGTTTTTCAATGGCAAAAATCAATGAATATTGTAAATGCACAAACAGTAATATCTCCACATTGCAAGGTGCAATTCTGAAATTTTTTGCTTTTTCCTGTTAATCCTAGCATGATAAAGAAGATTCAAAGAGAGTGAGATGCCAGCTCCTTTCATTCAGTCAGTAGCTTCAAACATTTCTGGTATATGAAAAACATGTTTTTCAATGGCAAAAATCAATGAATATTGTAAATGCACAAACAGTAATATCTCCACATTGCAAGGTGCAATTCGGAAATTTTTTGCTTTTTCCTGCTAATCCTAGCATGATAAAGAAGATTCAAAGAGAGTGAGATGCCAGCTCCTTTCATTCAGTCAGTAGTTTCAAACATTTCTGGTATATGAATAACATGATGTTTTTCAATGGCAAAAATCAATGAATATTGTAAATGCACAAACAGTAATATCTCCACATTGCAAGGTGCAATTCTGAAATTTTTTGCTTTTTCCTGCTAATCCTAGCATGATAAAGAAGATTCAAAGAGAGTGAGATGCCAGCTCCTTTCATTCAGTCAGTAGCTTCAAACATTTCTGGACGTTTTTCAATGGCAAAAATCAATGAATATTGTAAATGCACAAACAGTAATATCTCCACATTGCAAGGTGCAATTCTGAAATTTTTTGCTTTTTCCTGTTAATCCTAGCATGATAAAGAAGATTCAAAGAGAGTGAGATGCCAGCTCCTTTCATTCAGTCAGTAGCTTCAAACATTTCTGGTATATGAAAAACATGTTTTTCAATGGCAAAAATCAATGAATATTGTAAATGCACAAACAGTAATATCTCCACATTGCAAGGTGCAATTCGGAAATTTTTTGCTTTTTCCTGCTAATCCTAGCATGATAAAGAAGATTCAAAGAGAGTGAGATGCCAGCTCCTTTCATTCAGTCAGTAGCTTCAAACATTTCTGGTATATGAATAACATGATGTTTTTCAATGGCAAAAATCAATGAATATTGTAAATGCACAAACAGTAATATCTCCACATTGCAAGGTGCAATTCTGAAATTTTTTGCTTTTTCCTGCTAATCCTAGCATGATAAAGAAGATTCAAAGAGAGTGAGATGCCAGCTCCTTTCATTCAGTCAGTAGCTTCAAACATTTCTGGACGTTTTTCAATGGCAAAAATCAATGAATATTGTAAATGCACAAACACTAATATCTCCACATTGCAAGGTGCAATTCTGAAATTTTTTGCTTTTTCCTGTTAATCCTAGCATGATAAAGAAGATTCAAAGAGAGTGAGATGCCAGCTCCTTTCATTCAGTCAGTAGCTTCAAACATTTCTGGTATATGAAAAACATGTTTTTCAATGGCAAAAATCAATGAATATTGTAAATGCACAAACAGTAATATCTCCACGTGCAATTCTGAAATTTTTTGCTTTTTCCTGCTAATCCTAGCATGATAAAGAAGATTCAAAGAGAGTGAGATGCCAGCTCCTTTCATTCAGTCAGTAGCTTCAAACATTTCTGGTATATGAAAAACATGTTTTTCAATGGCAAAAATCAATGAATATTGTAAATGCACAAACAGTAATATCTCCACATTGCAAGGTGCAATTCTGAAATTTTTAGCTTTTTCCTGTTAATCCTAGCATGATAAAGAAGATTCAAAGAGAGTGAGATGCCAGCTCCTTTCATTCAGTCAGTAGCTTCAAACATTTCTGGTATATGAAAAACATGTTTTTCAATGGCAAAAATCAATGAATATTGTAAATGCACAAACAGTAATATCTCCACATTGCAAGGTGCAATTCTGAAATTTTTTGCTTTTTCCTGCTAATCCTAGCATGATAAAGAAGATTCAAAGAGAGTGAGATGCCAGCTCCTTTCATTCAGTCAGTAGCTTCAAACATTTCTGGTATATGAAAAACATGTTTTTCAATGGCAAAAATCAATGAATATTGTAAATGCACAAACAGTAATATCTCCACATTGCAAGGTGCAATTCGGAAATTTTTTGCTTTTTCCTGCTAATCCTAGCATGATAAAGAAGATTCAAAGAGAGTGAGATGCCAGCTCCTTTCATTTTGTCAGTAGCTTCAAACATTTCTGGTATATGAATAACATGATGTTTTTCAATGGCAAAAATCAATGAATATTGTAAATGCACAAACAGTAATATCTCCACATTGCAAGGTGCAATTCTGAAATTTTTTGCTTTTTCCTGCTAATCCTAGCATGATAAAGAAGATTCAAAGAGAGTGAGATGCCAGCTCCTTTCATTCAGTCAGTAGCTTCAAACATTTCTGGACGTTTTTCAATGGCAAAAATCAATGAATATTGTAAATGCACAATCAGTAATATCTCCACATTGCAAGGTGCAATTCTGAAATTTTTTGCTT
Source organism: Phyllobates terribilis (assembly GCF_046119375.1). Classification (NCBI taxonomy): domain Eukaryota; kingdom Metazoa; phylum Chordata; class Amphibia; order Anura; family Dendrobatidae; genus Phyllobates; species Phyllobates terribilis. The sequence goes on along the minus strand of NW_027363655.1, from coordinate 276,512 downwards.
TTTCCTGTTAATGCTAGCATGATAAAGAAGATTCAAAGAGAGTGAGATGCCAGCTCCTTTCATTCAGTCAGTAGCTTCAAACATTTCTGGTATATGAAAAACATGTTTTTCAATGGCAAAAATCAATGAATATTGTAAATGCACAAACAGTAATATCTCCACATTGCAAGGTGCAATTCTGAAATTTTTTGCTTTTTCCTGCTAATCCTAGCATGATAAAGAAGATTCAAAGAGTGAGATGCCAGCTCCTTTCATTCAGTCAGTAGCTTCAAACATTTCTGGTATATGAAAAACATGTTTTTCAATGGCAAAAATCAATGAATATTGTAAATGCACAAACAGTAATATCTCCACATTGCAAGGTGCAATTCTGAAATTTTTTGCTTTTTCCTGCTAATCCTAGCATGATAAAGAAGATTCAAAGAGAGTGAGATGCCAGCTCCTTTCATTCAGTCAGTAGCTTCAAACATTTCTGGTATATGAAAAACATGTTTTTCAATGGCAAAAATCAATGAATATTGTAAATGCACAAACAGTAATATCTCCACATTGCAAGGTGCAATTCGGAAATTTTTTGCTTTTTCCTGCTAATCCTAGCATGATAAAGAAGATTCAAAGAGAGTGAGATGCCAGCTCCTTTCATTCAGTCAGTAGCTTCAAACATTTCTGGACGTTTTTCAATGGCAAAAATCAATGAATATTGTAAATGCACAAACAGTAATATCTCCACATTGCAAGGTGCAATTCTGAAATTTTTTGCTTTTTCCTGTTAATCCTAGCATGATAAAGAAGATTCAAAGAGAGTGAGATGCCAGCTCCTTTCATTCAGTCAGTAGCTTCAAACATTTCTGGTATATGAAAAACATGTTTTTCAATGGCAAAAATCAATGAATATTGTAAATGCACAAACAGTAATATCTCCACATTGCAAGGTGCAATTCTGAAATTTTTTGCTTTTTCCTGCTAATCCTAGCATGATAAAGAAGATTCAAAGAGAGTGAGATGCCAGCTCCTTTCATTCAGTCAGTAGCTTCAAACATTTCTGGTATATGAATAACATGATGTTTTTCAATGGCAAAAATCAATGAATATTGTAAATGCACAAACAGTAATATCTCCACATTGCAAGGTGCAATTCTGAAATTTTTTGCTTTTTCCTGCTAATCCTAGCATGATAAAGAAGATTCAAAGAGAGTGAGATGCCAGCTCCTTTCATTCAGTCAGTAGCTTCAAACATTTCTGGTATATGAATAACATGTTTTTCAATGGCAAAAATCAATGAATATTGTAAATGCACAAACAGTAATTTCTCCGCATTGCAAGGTGCAATTCTGAAATTTTTTGCTTTTTCCTGCTCCTCTTAGCATGATAAAGAAGATTCAAAGAGAGTGAGATGCCAGCTCCTTTCATTCAGTCAGTAGCTTCAATCATTTCTGGACGTTTTTCAATGGCAAAAATCAATGAATATTGTAAATGCACAAACAGTAATTTCTCCGCATTGCAAGGTGCAATTCTGAAATTTTTTGCTTTTTCCTGCTCCTCTTAGCATGATAAAGAGATTCAAAGAGAGTGAGATGCCAGCTCCTTTCATTCAGTCAGTAGCTTCAAACATTTCTGGTATATGAATAACATGATGTTTTTCAATGGTAAAAATCAATGAATATTGTAAATGCACAAACAGTAATTTCTCCGCATTGCAAGGTGCAATTCTGAAATTTTTTGCTTTTTCCTGCTCCTCTTAGCATGATAAAGAAGATTCAAAGAGAGTGAGATGCCAGCTCCTTTCATTCAGTCAGTAGCTTCAATCATTTCTGGTATATGAATAACATGATGTTTTTCAATGGCAAAAATCAATGAATATTGTAAATGCACAAACAGTAATTTATCCGCATTGCAAGGTGCAATTCTGAAATTTTTTGCTTTTTCCTGCTCCTCTTAGCATGATAAAGAAGATTCAAAGAGAGTGAGATGCCAGCTCCTTTCATTCAGTCAGTAGCTTCAAACATTTCTGGTATATGAATAACATGATGTTTTTCAATGGCAAAAATCAATGAATATTGTAAATGCACAAACAGTAATTTCTCCGCATTGCAAGGTGCAATTCTGAAATTTTTTGCTTTTTCCTGCTCCTCTTAGCATGATAAATAAGATTCAAAGAGAGTGAGATGCCAGCTCCTTTCATTCAGTCAGTAGCTTCAATCATTTCTGGAAGCTTTTCAATGGCAAAAATCAATGAATATTGTAAATGCACAAACAGTAATTTCTCCGCATTGCAAGGTGCAATTCTGAAATTTTTTGCTTTTTCCTGCTCCTCTTAGCATGATAAAGAAGATTCAAAGAGAGTGAGATGGCAGCTCCTTTCATTCAGTCAGTAGCTTCAATCATTTCTGGACGTTTTTCAATGGCAAAAATCAATGAATATTGTAAATGCACAAACAGTAATTTCTCCGCATTGCAAGGTGCAATTCTGAAATTTTTTGCTTTTTCCTGCTCCTGTTAGCATGATAAAGAAGATTCAAAGAGAGTGAGATGCCAGCTCCTTTCATTCAGTCAGTAGCTTCAATCATTTCTGGAAGTTTTTCAATGGCAAAAATTAATGAATATTGTAAATGCACAAACAGTAATTTCTCCGCATTGCAAGGTGCAATTCTGAAATTTTTTGCTTTTTCCTGCTCCTCTTAGCATGATAAAGAAGATTCAAAGAGAGTGAGATGCCAGCTCCTTTCATTCAGTCAGTAGCTTCAATCATTTCTGGACGTTTTTCAATGGCAAAAATCAATGAATATTGTAAATGCACAAACAGTAATTTCTCCGCATTGCAAGGTGCAATTCTGAAATTTTTTGCTTTCTCCTGCTCCTCTTAGCATGATAAAGAAGATTCAAAGAGAGTGAGATGCCAGCTCCTTTCATTCAGTCAGTAGCTTCAATCATTTCTGGACGTTTTTCAATGGCAAAAATCAGTGAATATTGTAAATGCACAAACAGTAATTTCTCCGCATTGCAAGGTGCAATTCTGAAATTTTTTGCTTTTTCCTGCTCCTCTTAGCATGATAAAGAAGATTCAAAGAGAGTGAGATGCCAGCTCCTTTCATTCAGTCAGTAGCTTCAAACATTTCTGGTATATGAATAACATGATGTTTTTCAATGGCAAAAATCAATGAATATTGTAAATGCACAAACAGTAATTTCTCCGCATTGCAAGGTGCAATTCTGAAATTTTTTGCTTTTTCCTGCTCCTCTTAGCATGATAAAGAAGATTCAAAGAGAGTGAGATGCCAGCTCCTTTCATTCAGTCAGTAGCTTCAATCATTTCTGGACGTTTTTCAATGGCAAAAATCAATGAATATTGTAAATGCACAAACAGTAATTTCTCCGCATTGCAAGGTGCAATTCTGAAATTTTTTGCTTTTTCCTGCTCCTCTTAGCATGATAAAGAAGATTCAAAGAGAGTGAGATGCCAGCTCCTTTCATTCAGTCAGTAGCTTCAAACATTTCTGGTATATGAATAACATGATGTTTTTCAATGGCAAAAATCAATGAATATTGTAAATGCACAAACAGTAATTTCTCCGCATTGCAAGGTGCAATTCTGAAATTTTTTGCTTTTTCCTGCTCCTCTTAGCATGATAAAGAAGATTCAAAGAGAGTGAGATGCCAGCTCCTTTCATTCAGTCAGTAGCTTCAATCATTTCTGGACGTTTTTCAATGGCAAAAATCAATGAATATTGTAAATGCACAAACAGTAATTTCTCCGCATTGCAAGGTGCAATTCTGAAATTTTTTGCTTTTTCCTGCTCCTCTTAGCATGATAAAGAAGATTCAAAGAGAGTGAGATGCCAGCTCCTTTCATTCAGTCAGTAGCTTCAATCATTTCTGGAAGTTTTTCAATGGCAAAAATCAATGAATATTGTAAATGCACAAACAGTAATTTCTCCGCATTGCAAGGTGCAATTCTGAAATTTTTTGCTTTTTCCTGCTCCTCTTAGCATGATAAAGAAGATTCAAAGAGAGTGAGATGCCAGCTCCTTTCATTCAGTCAGTAGCTTCAATCATTTCTGGACGTTTTTCAATGGCAAAAATCAATGAATATTGTAAATGCACAAACAGTAATTTCTCCGCATTGCAAGGTGCAATTCTGAAATTTTTTGCTTTTTCCTGCTCCTCTTAGCATGATAAAGAAGATTCAAAGAGAGTGAGATGCCAGCTCCTTTCATTCAGTCAGTAGCTTCAATCATTTCTGGAAGTTTTTCAATGGCAAAAATTAATGAATATTGTAAATGCACAAACAGTAATTTCTCCGCATTGCAAGGTGCAATTCTGAAATTTTTTGCTTTTTCCTGCTCCTCTTAGCATGATAAAGAAGATTCAAAGAGAGTGAGATGCCAGCTCCTTTCATTCAGTCAGTAGCTTCAATCATTTCTGGACGTTTTTCAATGGCAAAAATCAATGAATATTGTAAATGCACAAACAGTAATTTCTCCGCATTGCAAGGTGCAATTCTGAAATTTTTTGCTTTTTCCTGCTCCTCTTAGCATGATAAAGAAGATTCAAAGAGAGTGAGATGCCAGCTCCTTTCATTCAGTCAGTAGCTTCAATCATTTCTGGACGTTTTTCAATGGCAAAAATCAGTGAATATTGTAAATGCACAAACAGTAATTTCTCCGCATTGCAAGGTGCAATTCTGAAATTTTTTGCTTTTTCCTGCTCCTCTTAGCATGATAAAGAAGATTCAAAGAGAGTGAGATGCCAGCTCCTTTCATTCAGTCAGTAGCTTCAAACATTTCTGGTATATGAATAACATGATGTTTTTCAATGGCAAAAATCAATGAATATTGTAAATGCACAAACAGTAATTTCTCCGCATTGCAAGGTGCAATTCTGAAATTTTTTGCTTTTTCCTGCTCCTCTTAGCATGATAAAGAAGATTCAAAGAGAGTGAGATGCCAGCTCCTTTCATTCAGTCAGTAGCTTCAATCATTTCTGGACATTTTTCAATGGCAAAAATCAATGAATATTGTAAATGCACAAACAGTAATTTCTCCGCATTGCAAGGTGCAATTCTGAAATTTTTTGCTTTTTCCTGCTCCTCTTAGCATGATAAAGAAGATTCAAAGAGAGTGAGATGCCAGCTCCTTTCATTCAGTCAGTAGCTTCAATCATTTCTGGAAGTTTTTCAATGGCAAAAATCAATGAATATTGTAAATGCACAAACAGTAATTTCTCCGCATTGCAAGGTGCAATTCTGAAATTTTTTGCTTTTTCCTGCTCCTCTTAGCATGATAAAGAAGATTCAAAGAGAGTGAGATGCCAGCTCCTTTCATTCAGTCAGTAGCTTCAATCATTTCTGGACGTTTTTCAATGGCAAAAATCAATGAATATTGTAAATGCACAAACAGTAATTTCTCCGCATTGCAAGGTGCAATTCTGAAATTTTTTGCTTTTTCCTGCTCCTCTTAGCATGATAAAGAAGATTCAAAGAGAGTGAGATGCCAGCTCCTTTCATTCAGTCAGTAGCTTCAATCATTTCTGGAAGTTTTTCAATGGCAAAAATCAATGAATATTGTAAATGCACAAACAGTAATTTCTCCGCATTGCAAGGTGCAATTCTGAAATTTTTTGCTTTTTCCTGCTCCTCTTAGCATGATAAAGAAGATTCAAAGAGAGTGAGATGCCAGCTCCTTTCATTCAGTCAGTAGCTTCAAACATTTCTGGTATATGAATAACATGATGTTTTTCAATGGCAAAAATCAATGAATATTGTAAATGCACAAACAGTAATTTCTCCGCATTGCAAGGTGCAATTCTGAAATTTTTTGCTTTTTCCTGCTCCTCTTAGCATGATAAAGAAGATTCAAAGAGAGTGAGATGCCAGCTCCTTTCATTCAGTCAGTATCTTCAATCATTTCTGGACATTTTTCAATGGCAAAAATCAATGAATATTGTAAATGCACAAACAGTAATTTCTCCGCATTGCAAGGTGCAATTCTGAAATTTTTTGCTTTTTCCTGCTCCTCTTAGCATGATAAAGAAGATTCAAAGAGAGTGAGATGCCAGCTCCTTTCATTCAGTCAGTAGCTTCAATCATTTCTGGAAGTTTTTCAATGGCAAAAATCAATGAATATTGTAAATGCACAAACAGTAATTTCTCCGCATTGCAAGGTGCAATTCTGAAATTTTTTGCTTTTTCCTGCTCCTCTTAGCATGATAAAGAAGATTCAAAGAGAGTGAGATGCCAGCTCCTTTCATTCAGTCAGTAGCTTCAATCATTTCTGGACGTTTTTCAATGGCAAAAATCAATGAATATTGTAAATGCACAAACAGTAATTTCTCCGCATTGCAAGGTGCAATTCTGAAATTTTTTGCTTTTTCCTGCTCCTCTTAGCATGATAAAGAAGATTCAAAGAGAGTGAGATGCCAGCTCCTTTCATTCAGTCAGTAGCTTCAATCATTTCTGGAAGTTTTTCAATGGCAAAAATTAATGAATATTGTAAATGCACAAACAGTAATTTCTCCGCATTGCAAGGTGCAATTCTGAAATTTTTTGCTTTTTCCTGCTCCTCTTAGCATGATAAAGAAGATTCAAAGAGAGTGAGATGCCAGCTCCTTTCATTCAGTCAGTAGCTTCAATCATTTCTGGACGTTTTTCAATGGCAAAAATCAATGAATATTGTAAATGCACAAACAGTAATTTCTCCGCATTGCAAGGTGCAATTCTGAAATTTTTTGCTTTTTCCTGCTCCTCTTAGCATGATAAAGAAGATTCAAAGAGAGTGAGATGCCAGCTCCTTTCATTCAGTCAGTAGCTTCAATCATTTCTGGACGTTTTTCAATGGCAAAAATCAGTGAATATTGTAAATGCACAAACAGTAATTTCTCCGCATTGCAAGGTGCAATTCTGAAATTTTTTGCTTTTTCCTGCTCCTCTTAGCATGATAAAGAAGATTCAAAGAGAGTGAGATGCCAGCTCCTTTCATTCAGTCAGTAGCTTCAAACATTTCTGGTATATGAATAACATGATGTTTTTCAATGGCAAAAATCAATGAATATTGTAAATGCACAAACAGTAATTTCTCCGCATTGCAAGGTGCAATTCTGAAATTTTTTGCTTTTTCCTGCTCCTCTTAGCATGATAAAGAAGATTCAAAGAGAGTGAGATGCCAGCTCCTTTCATTCAGTCAGTAGCTTCAATCATTTCTGGACATTTTTCAATGGCAAAAATCAATGAATATTGTAAATGCACAAAACAGTAATTTCTCCGCATTGCAAGGTGCAATTCTGAAATTTTTTGCTTTTTCCTGCTCCTCTTAGCATGATAAAGAAGATTCAAAGAGAGTGAGATGCCAGCTCCTTTCATTCAGTCAGTAGCTTCAAACATTTCTGGTATATGAATAACATGATGTTTTTCAATGGCAAAAATCAATGAATATTGTAAATGCACAAACAGTAATTTCTCCGCATTGCAAGGTGCAATTCTGAAATTTTTTGCTTTTTCCTGCTCCTCTTAGCATGATAAAGAAGATTCAAAGAGAGTGAGATGCCAGCTCCTTTCATTCAGTCAGTAGCTTCAATCATTTCTGGACGTTTTTCAATGGCAAAAATCAATGAATATTGTAAATGCACAAACAGTAATTTCTCCGCATTGCAAGGTGCAATTCTGAAATTTTTTGCTTTTTCCTGCTCCTCTTAGCATGATAAAGAAGATTCAAAGAGAGTGAGATGCCAGCTCCTTTCATTCAGTCAGTAGCTTCAATCATTTCTGGAAGTTTTTCAATGGCAAAAATCAATGAATATTGTAAATGCACAAACAGTAATTTCTCCGCATTGCAAGGTGCAATTCTGAAATTTTTTGCTTTTTCCTGCTCCTCTTAGCATGATAAAGAAGATTCAAAGAGAGTGAGATGCCAGCTCCTTTCATTCAGTCAGTAGCTTCAATCATTTCTGGACGTTTTTCAATGGCAAAAATCAATGAATATTGTAAATGCACAAACAGTAATTTCTCCGCATTGCAAGGTGCAATTCTGAAATTTTTTGCTTTTTCCTGCTCCTCTTAGCATGATAAAGAAGATTCAAAGAGAGTGAGATGCCAGCTCCTTTCATTCAGTCAGTAGCTTCAAACATTTCTGGTATATGAATAACATGATGTTTTTCAATGGCAAAAATCAATGAATATTGTAAATGCACAAACAATAATTTCTCCGCATTGCAAGGTGCAATTCTGAAATTTTTTGCTTTTTCCTGCTCCTCTTAGCATGATAAAGAAGATTCAAAGAGAGTGAGAAGCCAGCTCCTTTCATTCAGTCAGTAGCTTCAATCATTTCTGGACGTTTTTCAATGGCAAAAATCAATGAATATTGTAAATGCACAAACAGTAATTTCTCCGCATTGCAAGGTGCAATTCTGAAATTTTTTGCTTTTTCCTGCTCCTCTTAGCATGATAAAGAAGATTCAAAGAGAGTGAGATGCCAGCTCCTTTCATTCAGTCAGTAGCTTCAATCATTTCTGGACGTTTTTCAATGGCAAAAATCAATGAATATTGTAAATGCACAAACAGTAATTTCTCCGCATTGCAAGGTGCAATTCTGAAATTTTTTGCTTTTTCCTGCTCCTCTTAGCATGATAAAGAAGATTCAAAGAGAGTGAGATGCCAGCTGCTTTCATTCAGTCAGTAGCTTCAAACATTTCTGGTATATGAATAACATGATGTTTTTCAATGGCAAAAATCAATGAATATTGTAAATGCACAAACAGTAATTTCTCCGCATTGCAAGGTGCAATTCTGAAATTTTTTGCTTTTTCCTGCTCCTCTTAGCATGATAAAGAAGATTCAAAGAGAGTGAGATGCCAGCTCCTTTCGTTCAGTCAGTAGCTTCAATCATTTCTGGACGTTTTTCAATGGCAAAAATCATTGAATATTGTAAATGCACAAACAGTAATTTCTCCGCATTGCAAGGTGCAATTCTGAAATTTTTTACTTTTTCCTGCTCCTCTTAGCATGATAAAGAAGATTCAAAGAGAGTGAGATGTCAGCTCCTTTCATTCAGTCAGTAGCTTCAATCATTTCTGGTATATGAATAACATGATGTTTTTCAATGGCAAAAATCAATGAATATTGTAAATGCACAAACAGTATTTTCTCCGCATTGCAAGGTGAAATTCTGAAATTTTTTGCTTTTTCCTGCTCCTCTTAGCATGATAAACAAGATTCAAAGAGAGTGAGATAACAGCTCCTTTCATTCAGTCAGTAGCTTCAATCATTTCTGGACGTTTTTCAATGGCAAAAATCAATGAATATTGTAAATGCACAAACAGTAATTTCTCCGCATTGCAAGGTGCAATTCTGAAATTTTTTGCTTTTTCCTGCTCCTCTTAGCATGATAAAGAAGATTCAAAGAGAGTGAGATGCCAGCTCCTTTCATTCAGTCAGTAGCTTCAATCATTTCTGGACGTTTTTCAATTGCAAAAATCAATGAATATTGTAAATGCACAAACAGTAATTTCTCCGCATTGCAAGGTGCAATTCTGAAATTTTTTGCTTTTTCCTGCTCCTCTTAGCATGATAAAGAAGATTCAAAGAGAGTGAGATGCCAGCTACTTTCATTCAGTCAGTAGCTTCAATCATTTCTGGTATATGAATAACATGATGTTTTTCAATGGCAAAAATCAATGAATATTGTAAATGCACAAACAGTAATTTCTCCGCATTGCAAGGTGCAATTCTGAAATTTTTTGCTTTATCCTGCTCCTCTTAGCATGATAAAGAAGATTCAAAGAGAGTGAGATGCCAGCTCCTTTCATTCAGTCAGTAGCTTCAATCATTTCTGGAAGTTTTTCAATGGCAAAAATCAATGAATATTGTAAATGCACAAACAGTAATTTCTCCGCATTGCAAGGTGCAATTCTGAAATTTTTTGCTTTTTCCTGCTCCTCTTAGCATGATAAAGAAGATTCAAAGAGAGTGAGATGCCAGCTCCTTTCATTCAGTCAGTAGCTTCAATCATTTCTGGTATATGAATAACATGATGTTTTTCAATGGCAAAAATCAATGAATTTTGTAAATGCACAAACAGTAATTTCTCCGCATTGCAAGGTGCAATTCTGAAATTTTTTGCTTTTTCCTGCTCCTCTTAGCATGATAAAGAAGATTCAAAGAGCGTGAGATGCCAGCTCCTTTCATTCAGTCAGTAGATTCAATCATTTCTGGACGTTTTTCAATGGCAAAAATCAATGAATATTGTAAATGCACAAACACTAATTTCTCCGCATTGCAAGGTGCAATTCTGAAATTTTTTGCTTTTTCCTGCTCCTCTTAGCATGATAAAGAAGATTCAAAGAGAGTGAGATGCCAGCTCCTTTCATTCAGTCAGTAGCTTCAAACATTTCTGGTATATGAATAACATGATGTTTTTCAATGGCAAAAATCAATGAATATTGTAAATGCACAAACAGTAATTTCTCCGCATTGCAAGGTGCAATTCTGAAATTTTTTGCTTTTTCCTGCTCCTCTTAGCATGTTAAAGAAGATTCAAAGAGAGTGAGATGCCAGCTCCTTTCGGTCAGTCAGTAGCTTCAATCATTTCTGGACGTTTTTCAATGGTAAAAATCAATGAATATTGTAAATGCACAAACAGTAATTTCTCCGCATTGCAAGGTGCAATTCTGAAATTTTTTGCTTTTTCCTGCTCCTCTTAGCATGATAAAGAAGATTCAAAGAGAGTGAGATGCCAGCTCCTTTCATTCAGTCAGTAGCTTCAAACATTTCTGGTATATGAATAACATGATGTTTTTCAATGGCAAAAATCAATGAATATTGTAAATGCACAAACAGTAATTTCTCCGCATTGCAAGGTGCAATTCTGAAATTTTTTGCTTTTTCCTGCTCCTCTTAGCATGATAAAGAAGATTCAAAGAGAGTGAGATGCCAGCTCCTTTCATTCAGTCAGTAGCTTCAATCATTTCTGGACGTTTTTCAATGGCAAAAATCAATGAATATTGTAAATGCACAAACAGTAATTTCTCCGCATTGCAAGGTGCAATTCTGAAATTTTTTGCTTTTTCCTGCTCCTCTTAGCATGATAAAGAAGATTCAAAGAGAGTGAGATGCCAGCTCCTTTCATTCAGTCAGTAGCTTCAAACATTTCTGGTATATGAATAACATGATGTTTTTCAATGGCAAAAATCAATGAATATTGTAAATGCACAAACAATAATTTCTCTGCATTGCAAGGTGCAATTCTGAAATTTTTTGCTTTTTCCTGCTCCTCTTAGCATGATAAAGAAGATTCAAAGAGAGTGAGATGCCAGCTCCTTTCATTCAGTCAGTAGCTTCAATCATTTCTGGACGTTTTTCAATGGCAAAAATCAATGAATATTGTAAATGCACAAACAGTAATTTCTCCGTATTGCAAGGTGCAATTCTGAAATTTTTTGCTTTTTCCTGCTCCTCTTAGCATGATAAAGAAGATTCAAAGAGAGTGAGATGCCAGCTCCTTTCATTCAGTCAGTAGCTTCAATCATTTCTGGACGTTTTTCAATGGCAAAAATCAATGAATATTGTAAATGCACAAACAGTAATTTCTCCGCATTGCAAGGTGCAATTCTGAAATTTTTTGCTTTTTCCTGCTCCTCTTAGCATGATAAAGAAGATTCAAAGAGAGTGAGATGCCAGCTCCTTTCATTCAGTCAGTAGCTTCAAACATTTCTGGTATATGAATAACATGATGTTTTTCAATGGCAAAAATCAATGAATATTGTAAATGCACAAACAGTAATTTCTCCGCATTGCAAGGTGCAATTCTGAAATTTTTTGCTTTTTCCTGCTCCTCTTAGCATGATAAAGAAGATTCAAAGAGAGTGAGATGCCAGCTCCTTTCATTCAGTCAGTAGCTTCAATCATTTCTGGACGTTTTTCAATGGCAAAAATCAATGAATATTGTAAATGCACAAACAGTAATTTCTCCGCATTGCAAGGTGCAATTCTGAAATTTTTTGCTTTTTCCTGCTCCTCTTAGCATGATAAAGAAGATTCAAAGAGAGTGAGATGCCAGCTGCTTTCATTCAGTCAGTAGCTTCAAACATTTCTGGTATATGAATAACATGATGTTTTTCAATGGCAAAAATCAATGAATATTGTAAATGCACAAACAGTAATTTCTCCGCATTGCAAGGTGCAATTCTGAAATTTTTTGCTTTTTCCTGCTCCTCTTAGCATGATAAAGAAGATTCAAAGAGAGTGAGATGCCAGCTCCTTTCGTTCAGTCAGTAGCTTCAATCATTTCTGGACGTTTTTCAATGGCAAAAATCATTGAATATTGTAAATGCACAAACAGTAATTTCTCCGCATTGCAAGGTGCAATTCTGAAATTTTTTACTTTTTCCTGCTCCTCTTAGCATGATAAAGAAGATTCAAAGAGAGTGAGATGTCAGCTCCTTTCATTCAGTCAGTAGCTTCAATCATTTCTGGTATATGAATAACATGATGTTTTTCAATGGCAAAAATCAATGAATATTGTAAATGCACAAACAGTAATTTCTCCGCATTGCAAGGTGAAATTCTGAAATTTTTTGCTTTTTCCTGCTCCTCTTAGCATGATAAACAAGATTCAAAGAGAGTGAGATAACAGCTCCTTTCATTCAGTCAGTAGCTTCAATCATTTCTGGACGTTTTTCAATGGCAAAAATCAATGAATATTGTAAATGCACAAACAGTAATTTCTCCGCATTGCAAGGTGCAATTCTGAAATTTTTTGCTTTTTCCTGCTCCTCTTAGCATGATAAAGAAGATTCAAAGAGAGTGAGATGCCAGCTCCTTTCATTCAGTCAGTAGCTTCAATCATTTCTGGACGTTTTTCAATTGCAAAAATCAATGAATATTGTAAATGCACAAACAGTAATTTCTCCGCATTGCAAGGTGCAATTCTGAAATTTTTTGCTTTTTCCTGCTCCTCTTAGCATGATAAAGAAGATTCAAAGAGAGTGAGATGCCAGCTACTTTCAATCAGTCAGTAGCTTCAATCATTTCTGGTATATGAATAACATGATGTTTTTCAATGGCAAAAATCAATGAATATTGTAAATGCACAAACAGTAATTTCTCCGCATTGCAAGGTGCAATTCTGAAATTTTTTGCTTTATCCTGCTCCTCTTAGCATGATAAAGAAGATTCAAAGAGAGTGAGATGCCAGCTCCTTTCATTCAGTCAGTAGCTTCAATCATTTCTGGAAGTTTTTCAATGGCAAAAATCAATGAATATTGTAAATGCACAAACAGTAATTTCTCCGCATTGCAAGGTGCAATTCTGAAATTTTTTGCTTTTTCCTGCTCCTCTTAGCATGATAAAGAAGATTCAAAGAGAGTGAGATGCCAGCTCCTTTCATTCAGTCAGTAGCTTCAATCATTTCTGGTATATGAATAACATGATGTTTTTCAATGGCAAAAATCAATGAATTTTGTAAATGCACAAACAGTAATTTCTCCGCATTGCAAGGTGCAATTCTGAAATTTTTTGCTTTTTCCTGCTCCTCTTAGCATGATAAAGAAGATTCAAAGAGAGTGAGATGCCAGCTCCTTTCATTCAGTCAGTAGATTCAATCATTTCTGGACGTTTTTCAATGGCAAAAATCAATGAATATTGTAAATGCACAAACACTAATTTCTCCGCATTGCAAGGTGCAATTCTGAAATTTTTTGCTTTTTCCTGCTCCTCTTAGCATGATAAAGAAGATTCAAAGAGAGTGAGATGCCAGCTCCTTTCATTCAGTCAGTAGCTTCAAACATTTCTGGTATATGAATAACATGATGTTTTTCAATGGCAAAAATCAATGAATATTGTAAATGCACAAACAGTAATTTCTCCGCATTGCAAGGTGCAATTCTGAAATTTTTTGCTTTTTCCTGCTCCTCTTAGCATGTTAAAGAAGATTCAAAGAGAGTGAGATGCCAGCTCCTTTCGGTCAGTCAGTAGCTTCAATCATTTCTGGACGTTTTTCAATGGTAAAAATCAATGAATATTGTAAATGCACAAACAGTAATTTCTCCGCATTGCAAGGTGCAATTCTGAAATTTTTTGCTTTTTCCTGCTCCTCTTAGCATGATAAAGAAGATTCAAAGAGAGTGAGATGCCAGCTCCTTTCATTCAGTCAGTAGCTTCAAACATTTCTGGTATATGAATAACATGATGTTTTTCAATGGCAAAAATCAATGAATATTGTAAATGCACAAACAGTAATTTCTCCGCATTGCAAGGTGCAATTCTGAAATTTTTTGCTTTTTCCTGCTCCTCTTAGCATGATAAAGAAGATTCAAAGAGAGTGAGATGCCAGCTCCTTTCATTCAGTCAGTAGCTTCAATCATTTCTGGACGTTTTTCAATGGCAAAAATCAATGAATATTGTAAATGCACAAACAGTAATTTCTCCGCATTGCAAGGTGCAATTCTGAAATTTTTTGCTTTTTCCTGCTCCTCTTAGCATGATAAAGAAGATTCAAAGAGAGTGAGATGCCAGCTCCTTTCATTCAGTCAGTAGCTTCAAACATTTCTGGTATATGAATAACATGATGTTTTTCAATGGCAAAAATCAATGAATATTGTAAATGCACAAACAGTAATTTCTCCGCATTGCAAGGTGCAATTCTGAAATTTTTTGCTTTTTCCTGCTCCTCTTAGCATGATAAAGAAGATTCAAAGAGAGTGAGATGCCAGCTCCTTTCATTCAGTCAGTAGCTTCAAAATTTCTGGTATATGAATAACATGATGTTTTTCAATGGCAAAAATCAATGAATATTGTAAATGCACAAACAGTAATTTCTCCGCATTGCAAGGTGCAATTCTGAAATTTTTTGCTTTTTCCTGCTCCTCTTAGCATGATAAAGAAGATTCAAAGAGAGTGAGATGCCAGCTCCTTTCATTCAGTCAGTAGCTTCAAACATTTCTGGTATATGAATAACATGATGTTTTTCAATGGCAAAAATCAAAGAATATTGTAAATGCACAAACAGTAATTTCTCCGCATTGCAAGGTGCAATTCTGAAATTTTTTGCTTTTTCCTGCTCCTCTTAGCATGATAAAGAAGATTCAAAGAGAGTGAGATGCCAGCTCCTTTCATTCAGTCAGTAGCTTCAATCATTTCTGGACGTTTTTCAATGGCAAAAATCAATGAATATTGTAAATGCACAAACAGTAATTTCTCCGCATTGCAAGGTGCAATTCTGAAATTTTTTGCTTTTTCCTGCTCCTCTTAGCATGATAAAGAAGATTCAAAGAGAGTGAGATGCCAGCTGCTTTCATTCAGTCAGTAGCTTCAAACATTTCTGGTATATGAATAACATGATGTTTTTCAATGGCAAAAATTTCAGAATTGCACCTTGCAATGTGGAGATATTACTGTTTGTGCATTTACAATATTCATTGATTTTTGCCATTGAAAAACATGTTTTTCATATACCAGAAATGTTTGAAGCTACTGACTGAATGAAAGGAGCTGGCATCTCAGTCTCTTTGAATCTTCTTTATCATGCTAGGATTAACAGGAAAAAGCAAAAAATTTCAGAATTGCACCTTGCAATGTGGAGATATTACTGTTTGTGCATTTACAATATTCATTGATTTTTGCCATTGAAAAACGTCCAGAAATGTTTGAAGCTACTGACTGAATGAAAGGAGCTGGCATCTCACTCTCTTTGAATCTTCTTTATCATGCTAGGATTAGCAGGAAAAAGCAAAAAATTTCTGAATTGCACCTTGCAATGTGGAGATATTACTGTTTGTGCATTTTCAATATTCATTGATTTTTGCCATTGAAAAACATGTTTTTCATATACCAGAAATGTTTGAAGCTACTGACTGAATGAAAGGAGCTGGCATCTCACTCTCTTTGAATCTTCTTTATCATGCTAGGATTAGCAGGAAAAAGCAAAAAATTTCAGAATTGCACCTTGCAATGTGGAGATATTACTGTTTGTGCATTTACAATATTCATTGATTTTTGCCATTGAAAAACATGTTTTTCATATACCAGAAATGTTTGAAGCTACTGACTGAATGAAAGGAGCTGGCATCTCACTCTCTTTGAATCTTCTTTATCATGCTAGGATTAACAGGAAAAAGCAAAAAATTTCAGAATTGCACCTTGCAATGTGGAGATATTACTGTTTGTGCATTTACAATATTCATTGATTTTTCCCATTGAAAAACGTCCAGAAATGTTTGAAGCTACTGACTGAATGAAAGGAGCTGGCATCTCACTCTCTTTGAATCTTCTTTATCATGCTAGGATTAGCAGGAAAAAGCAAAAAATTTCAGAATTGCACCTTGCAATGTGGAGATATTACTGTTTGTGCATTTACAATATTCATTGATTTTTGCCATTGAAAAACATGTTTTTCATATACCAGAAATGTTTGAAGCTACTGACTGAATGAAAGGAGCTGGCATCTCACTCTCTTTGAATCTTCTTTATCATGCTAGGATTAGCAGGAAAAAGCAAAAAATTTCAGAATTGCACCTTACAATGTGGAGATATTACTGTTTGTGCATTTACAATATTCATTGATTTTTGCCATTGAAAAACGTCCAGAAATGTTTGAAGCTACTGACTGAATGAAAGGAGCTGGCATCTCACTCTCTTTGAATCTTCTTTATCATGCTAGGATTAGCAGGAAAAAGCAAAAAATTTCAGAATTGCACCTTGCAATGTGGAGATATTACTGTTTGTGCATTTACAATATTCATTGATTTTTGCCATTGAAAAACATGTTTTTCATATACCAGAAATGTTTGAAGCTACTGACTGAATGAAAGGAGCTGGCATCTCACTCTCTTTGAATCTTCTTTATCATGCTAGGATTAGCAGGAAAAAGCAAAAAATTTCAGAATTGCACATTGCAATGTGGAGATATTACTGTTTGTGCATTTACAATATTCATTGATTTTTGCCATTGAAAAACGTCCAGAAATGTTTGAAGCTACTGACTGAATGAAAGGAGCTGGCATCTCACTCTCTTTGAATCTTCTTTATCATGCTAGGATTAGCAGGAAAAAGCAAAAATTTCAGAATTGCACCTTGCAATGTGGAGATATTACTGTTTGTGCATTTACAATATTCATTGATTTTTGCCATTGAAAAACGTTTTTCATATACCAGAAATGTTTGAAGCTACTGACTGAATGAAAGGAGCTGGCATCTCACTCTCTTTGAATCTTCTTTATCATGCTAGGATTAACAGGAAAAAGCAAAAAATTTCAGAATTGCACCTTGCAATGTGGAGATATTACTGTTTGTGCATTTACAATATTCATTGATTTTTGCCATTGAAAAACGTCCAGAAATGTTTGAAGCTACTGACTGAATGAAAGGAGCAGGCATCTCACTCTCTTTGAATCTTCTTTATCATGCTAGGATTAACAGGAAAAAGCTAAAAATTTCAGAATTGCACCTTGCAATGTGGAGATATTACTGTTTGTGCATTTACAATATTCATTGATTTTTGCCATTGAAAAACATGTTTTTCATATGCCAGAAATGTTTGAAGCTACTGACTGAATGAAAGGAGCTGGCATCTCACTCTCTTTGAATCTTCTTTATCATGCTAGGATTAGCAGGAAAAAGCAAAAAATTTCAGAATTGCACCTTGCAATGTGGAGATATTACTGTTTGTGCATTTACAATATTCATTGATTTTTGCCATTGAAAAACATGTTTTTCATATACCAGAAATGTTTGAAGCTACTGACTGAATGAAAGGAGCTGGCATCTCACTCTCTTTGAATCTTCTTTATCATGCTAGGATTAGCAGGAAAAAGCAAAAAATTTCAGAATTACACCTTGCAATGTGGAGATATTACTGTTTGTGCATTTACAATATTCATTGATTTTTGCCATTGAAAAACATGTTTTTCATATACCAGAAATGTTTGAAGCTACTGACTGAATGAAAGGAGCTGGCATCTCACTCTCTTTGAATCTTCTTTATCATGCTAGGATTAACAGGAAAAAGCAAAAAATTTCAGAATTGCACCTTGCAATGTGGCGATATTACTGTTTGTGCATTTACAATATTCATTGATTTTTGCCATTGAAAAACGTCCAGAAATGTTTGAAGCTACTGACTGAAAGGAGCTGGCATCTCACTCTCTTTGAATCTTCTTTATCATGCTAGGATTAACAGGAAAAAGCTAAAAATTTCAGAATTGCACCTTGCAATGTGGAGATATTACTGTTTGTGCATTTACAATATTCATTGATTTTTGCCATTGAAAAACATGTTTTTCATATACCAGAAATGTTTGAAGCTACTGACTGAATGAAAGGAGCTGGCATCTCACTCTCTTTGAATCTTCTTTATCATGCTAGGATTAGCAGGAAAAAGCAAAAAATTTCAGAATTGCACCTTGCAATGTGGAGATATTACTGTTTGTGCATTTACAATATTCATTGATTTTTACCATTGAAAAACATGTTTTTCATATACCAGAAATGTTTGAAGCTACTGACTGAATGAAAGGAGCTGGCATCTCACTCTCATTGAATCTTCTTTATCATGCTAGGATTAGCAGGAAAAAGCAAAAAATTTCAGAATTGCACCTTGCAATGTGGAGATATTACTGTTTGTGCATTTACAATATTCATTGATTTTTGCCATTGAAAAACATGTTTTTCATATACCAGAAATGTTTGAAGCTACTGACTGAATGAAAGAAGCTGGCATCTCACTCTCTTTGAATCTTCTTTATCATGCTAGGATTAACAGGAAAAAGCAAAAAATTTCAGAATTGCACCTTGCAATGTGGAGATATTACTGTTTGTGCATTTACAATATTCATTGATTTTTGCCATTGAAAAACGTCCAGAAATGTTTGAAGCTACTGACTGAATGAAAGGAGCTGGC
Source organism: Phyllobates terribilis (assembly GCF_046119375.1). NCBI lineage: Eukaryota > Metazoa > Chordata > Amphibia > Anura > Dendrobatidae > Phyllobates > Phyllobates terribilis. The sequence continues at coordinate 257,631 of NW_027363655.1, read as the reverse complement.
ATCTCACTCTCTTTGAATCTTCTTTATCATGCTAGGATTATCATGAAAAAGCAAAAAATTTCAGAATTGCACCTTGCAATGTGGAGATATTACTGTTTGTGCATTTACAATATTCATTGATTTTTGCCATTGAAAAACATGTTTTTCATATACCAGAAATGTTTGAAGCTACTGACTGAATGAAAGGAGCTGGCATCTCACTCTCTTTGAATCTTCTTTATCATGCTAAGAGGAGCAGGAAAAAGTAAAAAATTTCAGAATTGCACCTTGCAATGCGGAGAAATTACTGTTTGTGCATTTATAATATTAAATGATTTTTGCCATTGAAAAACGTCCAGAAATGATTGAAGCTACTGACTGAACGAAAGGAGCTGGCATCTCACTCTCTTTGAATCTTCTTTATCATGCTAAGAGGAGCAGGAAAAAGCAAAAAATTTCAGAATTGCACCTTGCAATGCGGACAAATTACTGTTTGTGCATTTACAATATTCATTGATTTTTGCCATTGAAAAACATCATGTTATTCATATACCAGAAATGTTTGAAGCTACTGACTGAATGAAAGGAGCTGGCATCTCACTCTCTTTGAATCTTCTTTATCATGCTAAGAGGAGCAGGAAAAAGCAAAAAATTTCAGAATTGCACCTTGCAATGCGGAGAAATTACTGTTTGTGCATTTACAATATTCATTGATTTTTGCCATTGAAAAACGTCCAGAAATGATTGAAGCTACTGACTGAATGAAAGGAGCTGGCATCTCACTCTCTTTGAATCTTCTTTATCATGCTAAGAGGAGCAGGAAAAAGCAAAAAATTTCAGAATTGCACCTTGCAATGCGGAGAAATTACTGTTTGTGCATTTACAATATTCATTGATTTTTGCCATTGAAAAACGTCCAGAAATGATTGAAGCTACTGACTGAATGAAAGGAGCTGGCATCTCACTCTCTTTGAATCTTGTTTATCATGCTAAGAGGAGCAGGAAAAAGCAAAAAATTTCAGAATTGCACCTTGCAATGCGGAGAAATTACTGTTTGTGCATTTACAATATTCATTGATTTTTGCCATTGAAAAACGTCCAGAAATGATTGAAGCTACTGACTGAATGAAAGGAGCTGGCATCTCACTCTCTTTGAATCTTCTTTATCATGCTAAGAGGAGCAGGAAAAAGCAAAAAATTTCAGAATTGCACCTTGCAATGCGGAGAAATTACTGTTTGTGCATTTACAATATTCATTGATTTTTGCCATTGAAAAACGTCCAGAAATGATTGAAGCTACTGACTGAATGAAAGGAGCTGGCATCTCACTCTCTTTGAATCTTGTTTATCATGCTAAGAGGAGCAGGAAAAAGCAAAAAATTTCAGAATTGCACCTTGCAATGCGGAGAAATTACTGTTTGTGCATTTACAATATTCATTGATTTTTGCCATTGAAAAACGTCCAGAAATGATTGAAGCTACTGACTGAATGAAAGGAGCTGGCATCTCACTCTCTTTGAATCTTCTTTATCATGCTAAGAGGAGCAGGAAAAAGCAAAAAATTTCAGAATTGCACCTTGCAATGCGGAGAAATTACTGTTTGTGCATTTACAATATTCATTGATTTTTGCCATTGAAAAACATCATGTTATTCATATACCAGAAATGATTGAAGCTACTGACTGAATGAAAGGAGCTGGCATCTCACTCTCTTTGAATCTTCTTTATCATGCTAAGAGGAGCAGGAAAAAGCAAAAAATTTCAGAATTGCACCTTGCAATGCGGAGAAATTACTGTTTGTGCATTTACAATATTCATTGATTTTTGCCATTGAAAAACATCATGTTATTCATATACCAGAAATGTTTGAAGCTACTGACTGAATGAAAGGAGCTGGCATCTCACTCTCTTTGAATCTTCTTTATCATGCTAAGAGGAGCAGGAAAAAGCAAAAAATTTCAGAATTGCACCTTGCAATGCGGAGAAATTACTGTTTGTGAATTTACAATATTCATTGATTTTTGCCATTGAAAAACGTCCAGAAATGATTGAAGCTACTGACTGAATGAAAGGAGCTGGCATCTCACTCTCTTTGAGTCTTCTTTATCATGCTAAGAGGAGCAGGAAAAAGCAAAAAATTTCAGAATTGCACCTTGCAATGCGGAGAAATTACTGTTTGTGCATTTACAATATTCATTGATTTTTGCCATTGAAAAACATCATGTTATTCATATACCAGAAATGTTTGAAGCTACTGACTGAATGAAAGGAGCTGGCATCTCACTCTCTTTGAATCTTCTTTATCATGCTAAGAGGAGCAGGAAAAAGCAAAAAATTTCAGAATTGCACCTTGCAATGCGGAGAAATTACTGTTTGTGAATTTACAATATTCATTGATTTTTGCCATTGAAAAACGTCCAGAAATGATTGAAGCTACTGACTGAATGAAAGGAGCTGGCATCTCACTCTCTTTGAATCTTCTTTATCATGCTAAGAGGAGCAGGAAAAAGCAAAAAATTTCAGAATTGCACCTTGCAATGCGGAGAAATTACTGTTTGTGCATTTACAATATTCATTGATTTTTGCCATTGAAAAACATCCAGAAATGATTGAAGCTACTGACTGAATGAAAGGAACTGGCATCTCACTCTCTTTGAATCTTGTTTATCATGCTAAGAGGAGCAGGAAAAAGCAAAAAATTTCAGAATTGCACCTTGCAATGCGGAGAAATTACAGTTTGTGCATTTACAATATTCATTTTTTTTGTCATTGAAAAACGTCCAGAAATGATTGAAGCTACTGACTGAATGAAAGGAGCTGGCATCTCACTCTCTTTGAATCTTGTTTATCATGCTAAGAGGAGCAGGAAAAAGCAAAAAATTTCAGAATTGCACCTTGCAATGCGGAGAAATTACTGTTTGTGCATTTACAATATTCATTGATTTTTGCCATTGAAAAACATCATGTTATTCATATACCAGAAATGATTGAAGCTACTGACTGAATGAAAGGAGCTGGCATCTCACTCTCTTTGAATCTTCTTTATCATGCTAAGAGGAGCAGGAAAAAGTAAAAAATTTCAGAATTGCACCTTGCAATGCGGAGAAATTACTGTTTGTGCATTTATAATATTCAATGATTTTTGCCATTGAAAAACGTCCAGAAATGATTGAAGCTACTGACTGAACGAAAGGAGCTGGCATCTCACTCTCTTTGAATCTTCTTTATCATGCTAAGAGGAGCAGGAAAAAGCAAAAAATTTCAGAATTGCACCTTGCAATGCGGAGAAATTACTGTTTGTGCATTTACAATATTCATTGATTTTTGCCATTGAAAAACATCCAGAAATGATTGAAGCTACTGACTGAATGAAAGGAGCTGGCATCTCACTCTCTTTGAATCTTCTTTATCATGCTAAGAGGAGCAGGAAAAAGCAAAAAATTTCAGAATTGCACCTTGCAATGCGGAGAAATTACTGTTTGTGCATTTACAATATTCATTGATTTTTGCCATTGAAAAACATCATGTTATTCATATACCAGAAATGTTTGAAGCTACTGACTGAATGAAAGGAGCTGACATCTCACTCTCTTTGAATCTTCTTTATCATGCTAAGAGGAGCAGGAAAAAGCAAAAAATTTCAGAATTGCACCTTGCAATGCGGAGAAATTACTGTTTGTGCATTTACAATATTCATTGATTTTTGCCATTGAAAAACATCCAGAAATGATTGAAGCTACTGACTGAATGAAAGGAGCTGGCATCTCACTCTCTTTGAATCTTCTTTATCATGCTAAGAGGAGCAGGAAAAAGCAAAAAATTTCAGAATTGCACCTTGCAATGCGGAGAAATTACTTTTTGTGCATTTACAATATTCATTGATTTTTGCCATTGAAAAACATCATGTTATTCATATACCAGAAATGTTTGAAGCTACTGACTGAATGAAAGGAGCTGGCATCTCACTCTCTTTGAATCTTCTTTATCATGCTAAGAGGAGCAGGAAAAAGCAAAAAATTTCAGAATTGCACCTTGCAATGCGGACAAATTACTGTTTGTGCATTTACAATATTCATTGATTTTTGCCATTGAAAAACATCATGTTATTCATATACCAGAAATGTTTGAAGCTACTGACTGAATGAAAGGAGCTGGCATCTCACTCTCTTTGAATCTTCTTTATCATGCTAAGAGGAGCAGGAAAAAGCAAAAAATTTCAGAATTGCACCTTGCAATGTGGAGAAATTACTGTTTGTGCATTTACAATATTCATTGATTTTTACCATTGAAAAACGTCCAGAAATGATTGAAGCTACTGACTGAATGAAAGTAACTGGCATCTCACTCTCTTTGAATCTTCTTTATCATGCTAAGAGGAGCAGGAAAAAGCAAAAAATTTCAGACTTGCACCTTGCAATGCGGAGAAATTACTGTTTGTGCATTTACAATATTCATTGATTTTTGCCATTGAAAAACATCATGTTATTCATATACCAGAAATGTTTGAAGCTACTGACTGAATGAAAGGAGCTGGCATCTCACTCTCTTTGAATCTTCTTTATCATGCTAAGAGGAGCAGGAAAAAGCAAAAAATTTCAGAATTGCACCTTGCAATGCGGAGAAATTACTGTTTGTGCATTTACAATATTCATTGATTTTTGCCATTGAAAAACGTCCAGAAATGATTGAAGCTACTGACTGAATGAAAGGAGCTGGCATCTCACTCTCTTTGAATCTTCTTTATCATGCTAAGAGGAGCAGGAAAAATCAAAAAATTTCAGAATTGCACCTTGCAATGCGGAGAAATTACTGTTTGTGCATTTACAATATTCATTGATTTTTGCCATTGAAAAACATGTTATTCATATACCAGAAATGTTTGAAGCTACTGACTGAATGAAAGGAGCTGGCACCTCACTCTCTTTGAATCTTCTTTATCATGCTAAGAGGAGCGGGAAAAAGCAAAAAATTTCAGAATTGCACCTTGCAATGCGGAGAAATTACTGTTTGTGCATTTACAATATTCATTGATTTTTGCCATTGAAAAACGTCCAGAAATGATTGAAGGTACTGACTGAATGAAAGGAGCTGGCATCTCACTCTCTTTGAATCTTCTTTATCATGCTAAGAGGAGCAGGAAAAAGCAAAAAATTTCAGAATTGCACCTTGCAATGCGGAGAAATTACTGTTTGTGCATTTACAATATTCATTGATTTTTGCCACTGAAAAACGTCCAGAAATGATTGAAGCTACTGACTGAATGAAAGGAGCTGGCATCTCACTCTCTTTGAATCTTCTTTATCATGCTAAGAGGAGCAGGAAAAAGCAAAAAATTTCAGAATTGCACCTTGCAATGCGGAGAAATTACAGTTTGTGCATTTACAATATTCATTGATTTTTGCCATTGAAAAACATCCAGAAATGATTGAAGCTACTGACTGAATGAAAGGAGCTGGCATCTCACTCTCTTTGAATCTTCTTTATCATGCTAAGAGGAACAGGAAAAAGCAAAAAATTTCAGAATTGCACCTTGCAATGCGGAGAAATTACTGTTTGTGCATTTACAATATTCATTGATTTTTGCCATTGAAAAACATCATGTTATTCATATACCAGAAATGTTTGAAGCTACTGACTGAATGAAAGGAGCTGGCATCTCACTCTCTTTGAATCTTCTTTATCATGCTAAGAGGAGCAGGAAAAAGCAAAAAATTTCAGAATTGCACCTTGCAATGTGGAGAAATTACTGTTTGTGCATTTACAATATTCATTGATTTTTACCATTGAAAAACGTCCAGAAATGATTGAAGCTACTGACTGAATGAAAGTAGCTGGCATCTCACTATCTTTGAATCTTCTTTATCATGCTAAGAGGAGCAGGAAAAAGCAAAAAATTTCAGACTTGCACCTTGCAATGCGGAGAAATTACTGTTTGTGCATTTACAATATTCATTGATTTTTGCCATTGAAAAACATCATGTTATTCATATACCAGAAATGATTGAAGCTACTGACTGAATGAAAGGAGCTGGCATCTCACTCTCTTTGAATCTTCTTTATCATGCTAAGAGGAGCAGGAAAAATCAAAAAATTTCAGAATTGCACCTTGCAATGCGGAGAAATTACTGTTTGTGCATTTACAATATTCATTGATTTTTGCCATTGAAAAACATGTTATTCATATACCAGAAATGTTTGAAGCTAGTGACTGAATGAAAGGAGCTGGCACCTCACTCTCTTTGAATCTTCTTTATCATGCTAAGAGGAGCGGGAAAAAGCAAAAAATTTCAGAATTGCACCTTGCAATGCGGAGAAATTACTGTTTGTGCATTTACAATATTCATTGATTTTTGCCATTGAAAAACGTCCAGAAATGATTGAAGGTACTGACTGAATGAAAGGAGCTGGCATCTCACTCTCTTTGAATCTTCTTTATCATGCTAAGAGGAGCAGGAAAAAGCAAAAAATTTCAGAATTGCACCTTGCAATGCGGAGAAATTACTGTTTGTGCATTTACAATATTCATTGATTTTTGCCACTGAAAAACGTCCAGAAATGATTGAAGCTACTGACTGAATGAAAGGAGCTGGCATCTCACTATCTTTGAATCTTCTTTATCATGCTAAGAGGAGCAGGAAAAAGCAAAAAATTTCAGACTTGCACCTTGCAATGCGGAGAAATTACTGTTTGTGCATTTACAATATTCATTGATTTTTGCCATTGAAAAACATCATGTTATTCATATACCAGAAATGATTGAAGCTACTGACTGAATGAAAGGAGCTGGCATCTCACTCTCTTTGAATCTTCTTTATCATGCTAAGAGGAGCAGGAAAAATCAAAAAATTTCAGAATTGCACCTTGCAATGCGGAGAAATTACTGTTTGTGCATTTACAATATTCATTGATTTTTGCCATTGAAAAACATGTTATTCATATACCAGAAATGTTTGAAGCTACTGACTGAATGAAAGGAGCTGGCACCTCACTCTCTTTGAATCTTCTTTATCATGCTAAGAGGAGCGGGAAAAAGCAAAAAATTTCAGAATTGCACCTTGCAATGCGGAGAAATTACTGTTTGTGCATTTACAATATTCATTGATTTTTGCCATTGAAAAACGTCCAGAAATGATTGAAGGTACTGACTGAATGAAAGGAGCTGGCATCTCACTCTCTTTGAATCTTCTTTATCATGCTAAGAGGAGCAGGAAAAAGCAAAAAATTTCAGAATTGCACCTTGCAATGCGGAGAAATTACTGTTTGTGCATTTACAATATTCATTGATTTTTGCCACTGAAAAACGTCCAGAAATGATTGAAGCTACTGACTGAATGAAAGGAGCTGGCATCTCACTCTCTTTGAATCTTCTTTATCATGCTAAGAGGAGCAGGAAAAAGCAAAAAATTTCAGAATTGCACCTTGCAATGCGGAGAAATTACAGTTTGTGCATTTACAATATTCATTGATTTTTGCCATTGAAAAACATCCAGAAATGATTGAAGCTACTGACTGAATGAAAGGAGCTGGCATCTCACTCTCTTTGAATCTTCTTTATCATGCTAAGAGGAACAGGAAAAAGCAAAAAATTTCAGAATTGCACCTTGCAATGCGGAGAAATTACTGTTTGTGCATTTACAATATTCATTGATTTTTGCCATTGAAAAACATCATGTTATTCATATACCAGAAATGTTTGAAGCTACTGACTGAATGAAAGGAGCTGGCATCTCACTCTCTTTGAATCTTCTTTATCATGCTAAGAGGAGCAGGAAAAAGCAAAAAATTTCAGAATTGCACCTTGCAATGTGGAGAAATTACTGTTTGTGCATTTACAATATTCATTGATTTTTACCATTGAAAAACGTCCAGAAATGATTGAAGCTACTGACTGAATGAAAGTAGCTGGCATCTCACTATCTTTGAATCTTCTTTATCATGCTAAGAGGAGCAGGAAAAAGCAAAAAATTTCAGACTTGCACCTTGCAATGCGGAGAAATTACTGTTTGTGCATTTACAATATTCATTGATTTTTGCCATTGAAAAACATCATGTTATTCATATACCAGAAATGTTTGAAGCTACTGACTGAATGAAAGGAGCTGGCATCTCACTCTCTTTGAATCTTCTTTATCATGCTAAGAGGAGCAGGAAAAAGCAAAAAATTTCAGAATTGCACCTTGCAATGCGGAGAAATTACTGTTTGTGCATTTACAATATTCATTGATTTTTGCCATTGAAAAACATCATGTTATTCATATACCAGAAATGTTTAAAGCTACTGACTGAATGAAAGGAGCTGGCATCTCACTCTCTTTGAATCTTCTTTATCATGCTAAGAGGAGCAGGAAAAAGCAAAAAATTTCAGAATTGCACCTTGCAATGCGGAGAAATTACTGTTTGTGCATTTACAATATTCATTGATTTTTGCCATTGAAAAACGTCCAGAAATGATTGAAGCTACTGACTGAATGAAAGGAGCCGGCATCTCACTCTCTTTGAATCTTCTTTATCATGCTAAGAGGAGCAGGAAAAATCAAAAAATTTCAGAATTGCACCTTGCAATGCGGAGAAATTACTGTTTGTGCATTTACAATATTCATTGATTTTTGCCATTGAAAAACATGTTATTCATATACCAGAAATGTTTGAAGCTACTGACTGAATGAAAGGAGCTGGCACCTCACTCTCTTTGAATCTTCTTTATCATGCTAAGAGGAGCGGGAAAAAGCAAAAAATTTCAGAATTGCACCTTGCAATGCGGAGAAATTACTGTTTGTGCATTTACAATATTCATTGATTTTTGCCATTGAAAAACATGTTATTCATATACCAGAAATGTTTGAAGCTACTGACTGAATGAAAGGAGCTGGCATCTCACTCTCTTTGAATCTTCTTTATCATGCTAAGAGGAGCAGGAAAAAGCAAAAAATTTCAGAATTGCACCTTGCAATGCGGAGAAATTACAGTTTGTGCATTTACAATATTCATTGATTTTTGCCATTGAAAAACATCCAGAAATGATTGAAGCTACTGACTGAATGAAAGGAGCTGGCATCTCACTCTCTTTGAATCTTCTTTATCATGCTAAGAGGAGCAGGAAAAAGCAAAAAATTTCAGAATTGCACCTTGCAATGCGGAGAAATTACTGTTTGTGCATTTACAATATTCATTGATTTTTGCCATTGAAAAACATCATGTTATTCAAATACCAGAAATGTTTGAAGCTACTGACTGAATGAAAGGAGCTGGCATCTCACTCTCTTTGAATCTTCTTTATCATGCTAAGAGGAGCAGGAAAAAGCAAAAAATTTCAGAATTGCACCTTGCAATGTGGAGAAATTACTGTTTGTGCATTTACAATATTCATTGATTTTTACCATTGAAAAACGTCCAGAAATGATTGAAGCTACTGACTGAATGAAAGTAGCTGGCATCTCACTCTCTTTGAATCTTCTTTATCATGCTAAGAGGAGCAGGAAAAAGCAAAAAATTTCAGACTTGCACCTTGCAATGCGGAGAAATTACTGTTTGTGCATTTACAATATTCATTGATTTTTGCCATTGAAAAACATCATGTTATTCATATACCAGAAATGTTTGAAGCTACTGACTGAATGAAAGGAGCTGGCATCTCACTCTCTTTGAATCTTCTTTATCATGCTAAGAGGAGCAGGAAAAATCAAAAAATTTCAGAATTGCACCTTGCAATGCGGAGAAATTACTGTTTGTGCATTTACAATATTCATTGATTTTTGCCATTGAAAAACATCATGTTATTCATATACCAGAAATGTTTGAAGCTACTGACTGAATGAAAGGAGCTGGCATCTCACTCTCTTTGAATCTTCTTTATCATGCTAAGAGGAGCAGGAAAAAGCAAAAAATTTCAGAATTGCACCTTGCAATGCGGAGAAATTACTGTTTGTGCATTTACAATATTCATTGATTTTTGCCATTGAAAAACGTCCAGAAATGATTGAAGCTACTGACTGAATGAAAGGAGCTGGCATCTCACTCTCTTTGAATCTTCTTTATCATGCTAAGAGGAGCAGGAAAAATCAAAAAATTTCAGAATTGCACCTTGCAATGCGGAGAAATTACTGTTTGTGCATTTACAATATTCATTGATTTTTGCCATTGAAAAACATGTTATTCATATACCAGAAATGTTTGAAGCTACTGACTGAATGAAAGGAGCTGGCACCTCACTCTCTTTGAATCTTCTTTATCATGCTAAGAGGAGCGGGAAAAAGCAAAAAATTTCAGAATTGCACCTTGCAATGCGGAGAAATTACTGTTTGTGCATTTACAATATTCATTGATTTTTGCCATTGAAAAACGTCCAGAAATGATTGAAGGTACTGACTGAATGAAAGGAGCTGGCATCTCACTCTCTTTGAATCTTCTTTATCATGCTAAGAGGAGCAGGAAAAAGCAAAAAATTTCAGAATTGCACCTTGCAATGCGGAGAAATTACTGTTTGTGCATTTACAATATTCATTGATTTTTGCCATTGAAAAACGTCCAGAAATGATTGAAGCTACTGACTGAATGAAAGGAGCTGGCATCTCACTCTCTTTGAATCTTCTTTATCATGCTAAGAGGAGCAGGAAAAAGCAAAAAATTTCAGAATTGCACCTTGCAATGCGGAGAAATTACAGTTTGTGCATTTACAATATTCATTGATTTTTGCCATTGAAAAACATCCAGAAATGATTGAAGCTACTGACTGAATGAAAGGAGCTGGCATCTCACTCTCTTTGAATCTTCTTTATCATGCTAAGAGGAGCAGGAAAAAGCAAAAAATTTCAGAATTGCACCTTGCAATGCGGAGAAATTACTGTTTGTGCATTTACAATATTCATTGATTTTTGCCATTGAAAAACATCATGTTATTCATATACCAGAAATGTTTGAAGCTACTGACTGAATGAAAGGAGCTGTCATCTCACTCTCTTTGAATCTTCTTTATCATGCTAAGAGGAGCAGGAAAAAGCAAAAAATTTCAGAATTGCACCTTGCAATGTGGAGAAATTACTGTTTGTGCATTTACAATATTCATTGATTTTTACCATTGAAAAACGTCCAGAAATGATTGAAGCTACTGACTGAATGAAAGTAGCTGGCATCTCACTCTCTTTGAATCTTCTTTATCATGCTAAGAGGAGCAGGAAAAAGCAAAAAATTTCAGAATTGCACCTTGCAATGCGGAGAAATTACAGTTTGTGCATTTACAATATTCATTGATTTTTGCCATTGAAAAACATCCAGAAATGATTGAAGCTACTGACTGAATGAAAGGAGCTGGCATCTCACTCTCTTTGAATCTTCTTTATCATGCTAAGAGGAGCAGGAAAAAGCAAAAAATTTCAGAATTGCACCTTGCAATGCGTAGAAATTACTGTTTGTGCATTTACAATATTCATTGATTTTTGCCATTGAAAAACATCATGTTATTCATATACCAGAAATGTTTGAAGCTACTGACTGAATGAAAGGAGCTGGCATCTCACTCTCTTTGAATCTTCTTTATCATGCTAAGAGGAGCAGGAAAAAGCAAAAAATTTCAGAATTGCACCTTGCAATGCGGAGAAATTACTGTTTGTGCATTTACAATATTCATTGATTTTTGCCATTGAAAAACGTCCAGAAATGATTGAAGCTACTGACTGAATGAAAGGAGCTGGCATCTCACTCTCTTTGAATCTTCTTTATCATGCTAAGAGGAGCAGGAAAAATCAAAAAATTTCAGAATTGCACCTTGCAATGCGGAGAAATTACTGTTTGTGCATTTACAATATTCATTGATTTTTGCCATTGAAAAACATGTTATTCATATACCAGAAATGTTTGAAGCTACTGACTGAATGAAAGGAGCTGGCACCTCACTCTCTTTGAATCTTCTTTATCATGCTAAGAGGAGCGGGAAAAAGCAAAAAATTTCAGAATTGCACCTTGCAATGCGGAGAAATTACTGTTTGTGCATTTACAATATTCATTGATTTTTGCCATTGAAAAACGTCCAGAAATGATTGAAGGTACTGACTGAATGAAAGGAGCTGGCATCTCACTCTCTTTGAATCTTCTTTATCATGCTAAGAGGAGCAGGAAAAAGCAAAAAATTTCAGAATTGCACCTTGCAATGCGGAGAAATTACTGTTTGTGCATTTACAATATTCATTGATTTTTGCCATTGAAAAACGTCCAGAAATGATTGAAGCTACTGACTGAATGAAAGGAGCTGGCATCTCACTCTCTTTGAATCTTCTTTATCATGCTAAGAGGAGCAGGAAAAAGCAAAAAATTTCAGAATTGCACCTTGCAATGCGGAGAAATTACAGTTTGTGCATTTACAATATTCATTGATTTTTGCCATTGAAAAACATCCAGAAATGATTGAAGCTACTGACTGAATGAAAGGAGCTGGCATCTCACTCTCTTTGAATCTTCTTTATCATGCTAAGAGGAGCAGGAAAAAGCAAAAAATTTCAGAATTGCACCTTGCAATGCGGAGAAATTACTGTTTGTGCATTTACAATATTCATTGATTTTTGCCATTGAAAAACATCATGTTATTCATATACCAGAAATGTTTGAAGCTACTGACTGAATGAAAGTAGCTGGCATCTCACTCTCTTTGAATCTTCTTTATCATGCTAAGAGGAGCAGGAAAAAGCAAAAAATTTCAGAATTGCACCTTGCAATGCGGAGAAATTACAGTTTGTGCATTTACAATATTCATTGATTTTTGCCATTGAAAAACATCCAGAAATGATTGAAGCTACTGACTGAATGAAAGGAGCTGGCATCTCACTCTCTTTGAATCTTCTTTATCATGCTAAGAGGAGCAGGAAAAAGCAAAAAATTTCAGAATTGCACCTTGCAATGCGTAGAAATTACTGTTTGTGCATTTACAATATTCATTGATTTTTGCCATTGAAAAACATCATGTTATTCATATACCAGAAATGTTTGAAGCTACTGACTGAATGAAAGGAGCTGGCATCTCACTCTCTTTGAATCTTCTTTATCATGCTAAGAGGAGCAGGAAAAAGCAAAAAATTTCAGAATTGCACCTTGCAATGCGGAGAAATTACTGTTTGTGCATTTACAATATTCATTGATTTTTGCCATTGAAAAACGTCCAGAAATGATTGAAGCTACTGACTGAATGAAAGGAGCTGGCATCTCACTCTCTTTGAATCTTCTTTATCATGCTAAGAGGAGCAGGAAAAATCAAAAAATTTCAGAATTGCACCTTGCAATGCGGAGAAATTACTGTTTGTGCATTTACAATATTCATTGATTTTTGCCATTGAAAAACATGTTATTCATATACCAGAAATGTTTGAAGCTACTGACTGAATGAAAGGAGCTGGCACCTCACTCTCTTTGAATCTTCTTTATCATGCTAAGAGGAGCGGGAAAAAGCAAAAAATTTCAGAATTGCACCTTGCAATGCGGAGAAATTACTGTTTGTGCATTTACAATATTCATTGATTTTTGCCATTGAAAAACGTCCAGAAATGATTGAAGGTACTGACTGAATGAAAGGAGCTGGCATCTCACTCTCTTTGAATCTTCTTTATCATGCTAAGAGGAGCAGGAAAAAGCAAAAAATTTCAGAATTGCACCTTGCAATGCGGAGAAATTACTGTTTGTGCATTTACAATATTCATTGATTTTTGCCATTGAAAAACGTCCAGAAATGATTGAAGCTACTGACTGAATGAAAGGAGCTGGCATCTCACTCTCTTTGAATCTTCTTTATCATGCTAAGAGGAGCAGGAAAAAGCAAAAAATTTCAGAATTGCACCTTGCAATGCGGAGAAATTACAGTTTGTGCATTTACAATATTCATTGATTTTTGCCATTGAAAAACATCCAGAAATGATTGAAGCTACTGACTGAATGAAAGGAGCTGGCATCTCACTCTCTTTGAATCTTCTTTATCATGCTAAGAGGAGCAGGAAAAAGCAAAAAATTTCAGAATTGCACCTTGCAATGCGGAGAAATTACTGTTTGTGCATTTACAATATTCATTAATTTTTGCCATTGAAAAACATCATGTTATTCATATACCAGAAATGTTTGAAGCTACTGACTGAATGAAAGGAGCTGGCATCTCACTCTCTTTGAATCTTCTTTATCATGCTAAGAGGAGCAGGAAAAAGCAAAAAATTTCAGAATTGCACCTTGCAATGTGGAGAAATTACTGTTTGTGCATTTACAATATTCATTGATTTTTACCATTGAAAAACGTCCAGAAATGATTGAAGCTACTGACTGAATGAAAGTAGCTGGCATCTCACTCTCTTTGAATCTTCTTTATCATGCTAAGAAGAGCAGGAAAAAGCAAAAAATTTCAGACTTGCACCTTGCAATGCGGAGAAATTACTGTTTGTGCATTTACAATATTCATTGATTTTTGCCATTGAAAAACATTATGTTATTCATATACCAGAAATGTTTGAAGCTACTGACTGAATGAAAGTAGCTGGCATCTCACTCTCTTTGAATCTTCTTTATCATGCTAAGAGGAGCAGGAAAAATCAAAAAATTTCAGAATTGCACCTTGCAATGCGGAGAAATTACTCTTTGTGCATTTACAATATTCATTGATTTTTGCCATTGAAAAACGTCCAGAAATGATTGAAGCTACTGACTGAATGAAAGGAGCTGGCATCTCACTCTCTTTGAATCTTCTTTATCATGCTAAGAGGAGCAGGAAAAAGCAAAAAATTTCAGAATTGCACCTTGCAATGCGGAGAAATTACTGTTTGTGCATTTACAATATTCATTGATTTTTGCCATTGAAAAACATCATGTTATTCATATACCAGAAATGATTGAAGCTACTGACTGAATGAAAGGAGCTGGCATCTCACTCTCTTTGAATCTTCTTTATCATGCTAAGAGGAGCAGGAAAAAGTAAAAAATTTCAGAATTGCACCTTGCAATGCGGAGAAATTACTGTTTGTGCATTTATAATATTCAATGATTTTTGCCATTGAAAAACGTCCAGAAATGATTGAAGCTACTGACTGAACGAAAGGAGCTGGCATCTCACTCTCTTTGAATCTTCTTTATCATGCTAAGAGGAGCAGGAAAAAGCAAAAAATTTCAGAATTGCACCTTGCAATGCAGAGAAATTACTGTTTGTGCATTTACAATATTCATTGATTTTTGCCATTGAAAAACGTCCAGAAATGATTGAAGCTACTGACTGAATGAAAGGAGCTGGCATCTCACTCTCTTTGAATCTTCTTTATCATGCTAAGAGGAGCAGGAAAAAGCAAAAAATTTCAGAATTGCACCTTGCAATGCGGAGAAATTACTGTTTGTGCATTTACAATATTCATTGATTTTTGCCATTGAAAAACATCATGTTATTCATATACCAGAAATGTTTGAAGCTACTGACTGAATGAAAGGAGCTGACATCTCACTCTCTTTGAATCTTCTTTATCATGCTAAGAGGAGCAGGAAAAAGCAAAAAATTTCAGAATTGCACCTTGCAATGCAGAGAAATTACTGTTTGTGCATTTACAATATTCATTGATTTTTGCCATTGAAAAACGTCCAGAAATGATTGAAGCTACTGACTGAATGAAAGGAGCTGGCATCTCACTCTCTTTGAATCTTCTTTATCATGCTAAGAGGAGCAGGAAAAAGCAAAAAATTTCAGAATTGCACCTTGCAATGCGGAGAAATTACTGTTTGTGCATTTACAATATTCATTGATTTTTGCCATTGAAAAACATCATGTTATTCATATACCAGAAATGTTTGAAGCTACTGACTGAATGAAAGGAGCTGGCATCTCACTCTCTTTGAATCTTCTTTATCATGCTAAGAGGAGCAGGAAAAAGCAAAAAATTTCAGAATTGCACCTTGCAATGTGGAGAAATTACTGTGCATTTACAATATTCATTGATTTTTACCATTGAAAAACGTCCAGAAATGATTGAAGCTACTGACTGAATGAAAGTAGCTGGCATCTCACTCTCTTTGAATCTTCTTTATCATGCTAAGAGGAGCAGGAAAAAGCAAAAAATTTCAGACTTGCACCTTGCAATGCGGAGAAATTACTGTTTGTGCATTTACAATATTCATTGATTTTTGACATTGAAAAACATCATGTTATTCATATACCAGAAATGTTTGAAGCTACTGACTGAATGAAAGGAGCTGGCATCTCACTCTCTTTGAATCTTCTTTATCATGCTAAGCGGAGCAGGAAAAAGCAAAAAATTTCAGAATTGCACCTTGCAATGCGGAGAAATTACTGTTTGTGCATTTACAATATTCATTGATTTTTGCCATTGAAAAACGTCCAGAAATGATTGAAAGTACTGACTGAATGAAAGGAGCTGGCATCTCACTCTCTTTGAATCTTCTTTATCATGCTAAGAGGAGCAGGAAAAAGCAAAAAATTTCAGAATTGCACCTTGCAATGCGGAGAAATTACTGTTTGTGCATTTACAATATTCATTGATTTTTGCCATTGAAAAACGTCCAGAAATGATTGAAGCTACTGACTGAATGAAAGGAGCTGGCATCTCACTCTCTTTGAATCTTCTTTATCATGCTAAGAGGAGCAGGAAAAAGTAAAAAATTTCAGAATTGCACCTTGCAATGCGGAGAAATTACAGTTTGTGCATTTACAATATTCATTGATTTTTGCCATTGAAAAACATCCAGAAATGATTGAAGCTACTGACTGAATGAAAGGAGCTGGCATCTCACTCTCTTTGAATCTTCTTTATCATGCTAAGAGGAGCAGGAAAAAGCAAAAAATTTCAGAATTGCACCTTGCAATGCGGAGAAATTACTGTTTGTGCATTTACAATATTCATTGATTTTTGCCATTGAAAAACATCATGTTATTCATATACCAGAAATGTTTGAAGCTACTGACTGAATGAAAGGAGCTGGCATCTCACTCTCTTTGAATCTTCATTATCATGCTAAGAGGAGCAGGGAAAAGCAAAAAATTTCAGAATTGCACCTTGCAATGCGGAGAAATTACTGTTTGTGCATTTACAATATTCATTGATTTTTGCCATTGAAAAACATGTTATTCATATACCAGAAATGTTTGAAGCTACTGACTGAATGAAAGGAGCTGGCACCTCACTCTCTTTGAATCTTCTTTATCATGCTAAGAGGAGCGGGAAAAAGCAAAAAAATTCAGAATTGCACCTTGCAATGCGGAGAAATTACTGTTTGTGCATTTACAATATTCATTGATTTTTGCCATTGAAAAACGTCCAGAAATGATTGAAAGTACTGACTGAATGAAAGGAGCTGGCATCTCACTCTCTTTGAATCTTCTTTATCATGCTAAGAGGAGCAGGAAAAAGCAAAAAATTTCAGAATTGCACCTTGCAATGCGGAGAAATTACTGTTTGTGCATTTACAATATTCATTGATTTTTGCCATTGAAAAACATCCAGAAATGATTGAAGCTACTGACTGAATGAAAGGAGCTGGCATCTCACTCTCTTTGAATCTTCTTTATCATGCTAAGAGGAGCAGGAAAAAGAAAAAAAATTTCAGAATTGCACCTTGCAATGCGGAGAAATTACTGTTTGTGCATTTACAATATTCATTGATTTTTGCCATTGAAAAACGTCCAGAAATGATTGAAGCTACTGACTGAATGAAAGGAGCTGGCATCTCACTCTCTTTGAATCTTCTTTATCATGCTAAGAGGAGCAGGAAAAAGCAAAAAATTTCAGAATTGCACCTTGCAATGCGGAGAAATTACTGTTTGTGCATTTACAATATTCATTGATTTTTGCCATTGAAAAACATCATGTTATTCATATACCAGAAATGTTTGAAGCTACTGACTGAATGAAAGGAGCTGACATCTCACGCTCTTTGAATCTTCTTTATCATGCTAAGAGGAGCAGGAAAAAGCAAAAAATTTCAGAATTGCACCTTGCAATGCGGAGAAATTACTGTTTGTGCATTTACAATATTCATTGATTTTTGCCATTGAAAAACGTCCAGAATTGATTGAAGCTACTGACTGAATGAAAGGAGCTGGCATCTCACTCTCTTTGAATCTTCTTTATCATGCTAAGAGGAGCAGGAAAAAGCAAAAAATTTCAGAATTGCACCTTGCAATGCGGAGAAATTACTGTTTGTGCATTTACAATATTCATTGATTTTTGCCATTGAAAAACATCATGTTATTCATATACCAGAAATGTTTGAAGCTACTGACTGAATGAAAGGAGCTGGCATCTCACTCTCTTTGAATCTTCTTTATCATGCTAAGAGGAGCAGGAAAAAGCAAAAAATTTCAGAATTGCACCTTGCAATGCGGAGAAATTACTGTTTGTGCATTTACAATATTCATTGATTTTTGCCATTGAAAAACGTCCAGAAATGATTGAAGCTACTGACTGAATGAAAGGAGCTGGCATCTCACTCTCTTTGAATTTTCTTTATCATGCTAAGAGGAGCAGGAAAAAGCAAAAAATTTCAGAATTGCACCTTGCAATGCGGAGAAATTACTGTTTGTGCATTTACAATATTCATTGATTTTTGCCATTGAAAAACGTCCAGAAATGATTGAAGCTACTGACTGAATGAAAGGAGCTGGCATCTCACTCTCTTTGAATCTTGATTATCATGCTAAGAGGAGCAGGAAAAAGCAAAAAATTTCAGAATTGCACCTTGCAATGCGGAGAAATTACTGTTTGTGCATTTACAATATTCATTGATTTTTGCCATTGAAAAACATCATGTTATTCATATACCAGAAATGTTTGAAGCTACTGACTGAATGAAAGGAGCTGGCATCTCACTCTCTTTGAATCTTCTTTATCATGCTAAGAGGAGCAGGAAAAAGCAAAAAATTTCAGAATTGCACCTTGCAATGCGGAGAAATTACTGTTTGTGCATTTACAATATTCATTGATTTTTGCCATTGAAAAACGTCCAGAAATGATTGAAGCTACTGACTGAATGAAAGGAGCTGGCATCTCACTCTCTTTGAATCTTGTTTATCATGCTAAGAGGAGCAGGAAAAAGCAAAAAATTTCAGAATTGCACCTTGCAATGCGGAGAAATTACTGTTTGTGCATTTACAATATTCATTGATTTTTGCCATTGAAAAACATCATGTTATTCATATACCAGAAATGATTGAAGCTACTGACTGAATGAAAGGAGCTGGCATCTCACTCTCTTTGAATCTTCTTTATCATGCTAAGAGGAGCAGGAAAAAGTAAAAAATTTCAGAATTGCACCTTGCAATGCGGAGAAATTACTGTTTGTGCATTTATAATATTCAATGATTTTTGCCATTGAAAAACGTCCAGAAATGATTGAAGCTACTGACTGAACGAAAGGAGCTGGCATCTCACTCTCTTTGAATCTTCTTTATCATGCTAAGAGGAGCAGGAAAAAGCAAATAATTTCAGAATTGCACCTTGCAATGCGGAGAAATTACTGTTTGTGCATTTACAATATTCATTGATTTTTGCCTTTGAAAAACATCATGTTATTCATATACCAGAAATGTTTGAAGCTACTGACTGAATGAAAGGAGCTGACATCTCACGCTCTTTGAATCTTCTTTATCATGCTAAGAGGAGCAGGAAAAAGCAAAACATTTCAGAATTGCACCTTGCAATGCGGAGAAATTACTGTTTGTGCATTTACAATATTCATTGATTTTTGCCATTGAAAAACGTCCAGAAATGATTGAAGCTACTGACTGAATGAAAGGAGCTGGCATCTCACTCTCTTTGAATCTTCTTTATCATGCTAAGAGGAGCAGGAAAAAGCAAAAAATTTCAGAATTGCACCTTGCAATGCGGAGAAATTACTGTTTGTGCATTTACAATATTCATTGATTTTTGCCATTGAAAAACATCATGTTATTCATATACCAGAAATGTTTGAAGCTACTGACTGAATGAAAGGAGCTGGCATCTCACTCTCTTTGAATCTTCTTTATCATGCTAAGAGGAGCAGGAAAAAGCAAAAAATTTCAGAATTGCACCTTGCAATGCGGAGAAATTACTGTTTGTGCATTTACAATATTCATTGATTTTTGCCATTGAAAAACGTCCAGAAATGATTGAAGCTACTGACTGAATGAAAGGAGCTGGCATCTCACTCTCTTTGAATCTTCTTTATCATGCTAAGAGGAGCAGGAAAAAGCAAAAAATTTCAGAATTGCACCTTGCAATGCGGAGAAATTACTGTTTGTGCATTTACAATATTCATTGATTTTTGCCATTGAAAAACATCATGTTATTCATATACCAGAAATGTTTGAAGCTACTGACTGAATGAAAGGAGCTGACATCTCACGCTCTTT
Source organism: Phyllobates terribilis (assembly GCF_046119375.1). Classification (NCBI taxonomy): domain Eukaryota; kingdom Metazoa; phylum Chordata; class Amphibia; order Anura; family Dendrobatidae; genus Phyllobates; species Phyllobates terribilis. The sequence goes on along the minus strand of NW_027363655.1, from coordinate 237,305 downwards.
GAATCTTCTTTATCATGCTAAGAGGAGCAGGAAAAAGCAAAAAATTTCAGAATTGCACCTTGCAATGCGGAGAAATTACTGTTTGTGCATTTACAATATTCATTGATTTTTGCCATTGAAAAACGTCCAGAAATGATTGAAGCTACTGACTGAATGAAAGGAGCTGGCATCTCACTCTCTTTGAATCTTCTTTATCATGCTAAGAGGAGCAGGAAAAAGCAAAAAATTTCAGAATTGCACCTTGCAATGCGGAGAAATTACTGTTTGTGCATTTACAATATTCATTGATTTTTGCCATTGAAAAACATCATGTTATTCATATACCAGAAATGTTTGAAGCTACTGACTGAATGAAAGGAGCTGACATCTCACGCTCTTTGAATCTTCTTTATCATGCTAAGAGGAGCAGGAAAAAGCAAAAAATTTCAGAATTGCACCTTGCAATGCGGAGAAATTACTGTTTGTGCATTTACAATATTCATTGATATTTGCCATTGAAAAACATCATGTTATTCATATACCAGAAATGTTTGAAGCTACTGACTGAATGAAAGGAGCTGGCATCTCACTCTCTTTGAATCTTCTTTATCATGCTAAGAGGAGCAGGAAAAAGCAAAAAATTTCAGAATTGCACCTTGCAATGCGGAGAAATTACTGTTTGTGCATTTACAATATTCATTGATTTTTGCCATTGAAAAACGTCCAGAAATGATTGAAGCTACAGACTGAATGAAAGGAGCTGGCATCTCACTCTCTTTGAATCTTCTTTATCATGCTAAGAGGAGCAGGTAAAAGCAAAACATTTCAGAATTGCACCTTGCAATGCGGAGAAATTACTGTTTGTGCATTTACAATATTCATTGATTTTTGCCATTGAAAAACGTCCAGAAATGATTGAAGCTACTGACTGAATGAAAGGAGCTGGCATCTCACTCTCTTTGAATCTTCTTTATCATGCTAAGAGGAGCAGGAAAAAGCAAAAAATTTCAGAATTGCACCTTGCAATGCGGAGAAATTACTGTTTGTGCATTTACAATATTCATTGATTTTTGCCATTGAAAAACGTCCAGAAATGATTGAAGCTACTGACTGAATGAAAGGAGCTGGCATCTCACTCTCTTTGAATCTTCTTTATCATGCTAAGAGGAGCAGGAAAAAGCAAAAAATTTCAGAATTGCACCTTGCAATGCGGAGAAATTACTGTTTGTGCATTTATAATATTCAATGATTTTTGCCATTGAAAAACGTCCAGAAATGATTGAAGCTACTGACTGAACGAAAGGAGCTGGCATCTCACTCTCTTTGAATCTTCTTTATCATGCTAAGAGGAGCAGGAAAAAGCAAAAAATTTCAGAATTGCACCTTGCAATGCGGAGAAATTACTGTTTGTGCATTTACAATATTCATTGATTTTTGCCATTGAAAAACGTCCAGAAATGATTGAAGCTACTGACTGAATGAAAGGAGCTGGCATCTCACTCTCTTTGAATCTTCTTTATCATGCTAAGAGGAGCAGGAAAAAGCAAATAATTTCAGAATTTCACCTTGCAATGCGGAGAAATTACTGTTTGTGCATTTACAATATTCATTGATTTTTGCCTTTGAAAAACATCATGTTATTCATATACCAGAAATGTTTGAAGCTACTGACTGAATGAAAGGAGCTGACATCTCACGCTCTTTGAATCTTCTTTATCATGCTAAGAGGAGCAGGAAAAAGCAAAAAATTTCAGAATTGCACCTTGCAATGCGGAGAAATTACTGTTTGTGCATTTACAATATTCATTGATTTTTGCCATTGAAAAACGTCCAGAAATGATTGAAGCTACTGACTGAATGAAAGGAGCTGGCATCTCACTCTCTTTGAATCTTCTTTATCATGCTAAGAGGAGCAGGAAAAAGCAAAAAATTTCAGAATTGCACCTTGCAATGCGGAGAAATTACTGTTTGTGCATTTACAATATTCATTGATTTTTGCCTTTGAAAAACATCATGTTATTCATATACCAGAAATGTTTGAAGCTACTGACTGAATGAAAGGAGCTGACATCTCACGCTCTTTGAATCTTCTTTATCATGCTAAGAGGAGCAGGAAAAAGCAAAAAATTTCAGAATTGCACCTTGCAATGCGGAGAAATTACTGTTTGTGCATTTACAATATTCATTGATTTTTGCCATTGAAAAACATCATGTTATTCATATACCAGAAATGTTTGAAGCTACTGACTGAATGAAAGGAGCTGGCATCTCACTCTCTTTGAATCTTCTTTATCATGCTAAGAGGAGCAGGAAAAAGCAAAAAATTTCAGAATTGCACCTTGCAATGCGGAGAAATTACTGTTTGTGCATTTACAATATTCATTGATTTTTGCCATTGAAAAACGTCCAGAAATGATTGAAGCTACTGACTGAATGAAAGGAGCTGGCACCTCACTCTCTTTGAATCTTCTTTATCATGCTAAGAGGAGCGGGAAAAAGCAAAAAAATTCAGAATTGCACCTTGCAATGCGGAGAAATTACTGTTTGTGCATTTACAATATTCATTGATTTTTGCCATTGAAAAACGTCCAGAAATGATTGAAAGTACTGACTGAATGAAAGGAGCTGGCATCTCACTCTCTTTGAATCTTCTTTATCATGCTAAGAGGAGCAGGAAAAAGCAAAAAATTTCAGAATTGCACCTTGCAATGCGGAGAAATTACTGTTTGTGCATTTACAATATTCATTGATTTTTGCCATTGAAAAACGTCCAGAAATGATTGAAGCTACTGACTGAATGAAAGGAGCTGGCATCTCACTCTCTTTGAATCTTCTTTATCATGCTAAGAGGAGCAGGAAAAAGTAAAAAATTTCAGAATTGCACCTTGCAATGCGGAGAAATTACAGTTTGTGCATTTACAATATTCATTGATTTTTGCCATTGAAAAACATCCAGAAATGATTGAAGCTACTGACTGAATGAAAGGAGCTGGCATCTCACTCTCTTTGAATCTTCTTTATCATGCTAAGAGGAGCAGGAAAAAGCAAAAAATTTCAGAATTGCACCTTGCAATGCGGAGAAATTACTGTTTGTGCATTTACAATATTCATTGATTTTTGCCATTGAAAAACATCATGTTATTCATATACCAGAAATGTTTGAAGCTACTGACTGAATGAAAGGAGCTGGCATCTCACTCTCTTTGAATCTTCATTATCATGCTAAGAGGAGCAGGAAAAAGCAAAAAATTTCAGAATTGCACCTTGCAATGCGGAGAAATTACTGTTTGTGCATTTACAATATTCATTGATTTTTGCCATTGAAAAACATGTTATTCATATACCAGAAATGTTTGAAGCTACTGACTGAATGAAAGGAGCTGGCACCTCACTCTCTTTGAATCTTCTTTATCATGCTAAGAGGAGCGTGAAAAAGCAAAAAAATTCAGAATTGCACCTTGCAATGCGGAGAAATTACTGTTTGTGCATTTACAATATTCATTGATTTTTGCCATTGAAAAACGTCCAGAAATGATTGAAAGTACTGACTGAATGAAAGGAGCTGGCATCTCACTCTCTTTGAATCTTCTTTATCATGCTAAGAGGAGCAGGAAAAAGCAAAAAATTTCAGAATTGCACCTTGCAATGCGGAGAAATTACTGTTTGTGCATTTACAATATTCATTGATTTTTGCCATTGAAAAACGTCCAGAAATGATTGAAGCTACTGACTGAATGAAAGGAGCTGGCATCTCACTCTCTTTGAATCTTCTTTATCATGCTAAGAGGAGCAGGAAAAAGTAAAAAATTTCAGAATTGCACCTTGCAATGCGGAGAAATTACAGTTTGTGCATTTACAATATTCATTGATTTTTGCCATTGAAAAACATCCAGAAATGATTGAAGCTACTGACTGAATGAAAGGAGCTGGCATCTCACTCTCTTTGAATCTTCTTTATCATGCTAAGAGGAGCAGGAAAAAGCAAAAAATTTCAGAATTGCACCTTGCAATGCGGAGAAATTACTGTTTGTGCATTTACAATATTCATTGATTTTTGCCATTGAAAAACATCATGTTATTCATATACCAGAAATGTTTGAAGCTACTGACTGAATGAAAGGAGCTGGCATCTCACTCTCTTTGAATCTTCATTATCATGCTAAGAGGAGCAGGAAAAAGCAAAAAATTTCAGAATTGCACCTTGCAATGTGGAGAAATTACTGTTTGTGCATTTACAATATTCATTGATTTTTACCATTGAAAAACGTCCAGAAATGATTGAAGCTACTGACTGAATGAAAGTAGCTGGCATCTCACTCTCTTTGAATCTTCTTTATCATACTAAGAGGAGCAGGAAAAAGCAAAAAATTTCAGACTTGCACCTTGCAATGCGGAGAAATTACTGTTTGTGCATTTACAATATTCATTGATTTTTGCCATTGAAAAACATCATGTTATTCATATACCAGAAATGTTTGAAGCTACTGACTGAATGAAAGGAGCTGGCATCTCACTCTCTTTGAATCTTCTTTATCATGCTAAGAGGAGCAGGAAAAAGCAAAAAATTTCAGAATTGCACCTTGCAATGCGGAGAAATTACTGTTTGTGCATTTACAATATTCATTGATTTTTGCCATTGAAAAACGTCCAGAAATGATTGAAGCTACTGACTGAATGAAAGGAGCTGGCATCTCACTCTCTTTGAATCTTCTTTATCATGCTAAGAGGAGCAGGAAAAAGCAAAAAATTTCAGAATTGCACCTTGCAATGCGGAGAAATTACTGTTTGTGCATTTACAATATTCATTGATTTTTGCCATTGAAAAACGTCCAGAAATGATTGAAGCTACTGACTGAATGAAAGGAGCTGGCATCTCACTCTCTTTGAATCTTCTTTATCATGCTAAGAGGAGCAGGAAAAAGCAAAAAATTTCAGAATTGCACCTTGCAATGCGGAGAAATTACTGTTTGTGCATTTACAATATTCATTGATTTTTGCCATTGAAAAACATCATGTTATTCATATACCAGAAATGTTTGAAGCTACTGACTGAATGAAAGGAGCTGGCATCTCACTCTCTTTGAATCTTCTTTATCATGCTAAGAGGAGCAGGAAAAAGCAAAAAATTTCAGAGTTGCACCTTGCAATGCGGAGAAATTACTGTTTGTGCATTTACAATATTCATTGATTTTTGCCATTGAAAAACGTCCAGAAATGATTGAAGCTACTGACTGAATGAAAGGAGCTGGCATCTCACTCTCTTTGAATCTTGTTTATCATGCTAAGAGGAGCAGGAAAAAGCAAAAAATTTCAGAATTGCACCTTGCAATGCGGAGAAATTACTGTTTGTGCATTTACAATATTCATTGATTTTTGCCATTGAAAAACATCATGTTATTCATATACCAGAAATGATTGAAGCTACTGACTGAATGAAAGGAGCTGGCATCTCACTCTCTTTGAATCTTCTTTATCATGCTAAGAGGAGCAGGAAAAAGTAAAAAATTTCAGAATTGCACCTTGCAATGCGGAGAAATTACTGTTTGTGCATTTATAATATTCAATGATTTTTGCCATTGAAAAACGTCCAGAAATGATTGAAGCTACTGACTGAACGAAAGGAGCTGGCATCTCACTCTCTTTGAATCTTCTTTATCATGCTAAGAGGAGCAGGAAAAAGCAAAAAATTTCAGAATTGCACCTTGCAATGCGGAGAAATTACTGTTTGTGCATTTACAATATTCATTGATTTTTGCCATTGAAAAACGTCCAGAAATGATTGAAGCTACTGACTGAATGAAAGGAGCTGGCATCTCACTCTCTTTGAATCTTCTTTATCATGCTAAGAGGAGCAGGAAAAAGCAAATAATTTCAGAATTGCACCTTGCAATGCGGAGAAATTACTGTTTGTGCATTTACAATATTCATTGATTTTTGCCTTTGAAAAACATCATGTTATTCATATACCAGAAATGTTTGAAGCTACTGACTGAATGAAAGGAGCTGACATCTCACGCTCTTTGAATCTTCTTTATCATGCTAAGAGGAGCAGGAAAAAGCAAAACATTTCAGAATTGCACCTTGCAATGCGGAGAAATTACTGTTTGTGCATTTACAATATTCATTGATTTTTGCCATTGAAAAACGTCCAGAAATGATTGAAGCTACTGACTGAATGAAAGGAGCTGGCATCTCACTCTCTTTGAATCTTCTTTATCATGCTAAGAGGAGCAGGAAAAAGCAAAAAATTTCAGAATTGCACCTTGCAATGCGGAGAAATTACTGTTTGTGCATTTACAATATTCATTGATTTTTGCCATTGAAAAACATCATGTTATTCATATACCAGAAATGTTTGAAGCTACTGACTGAATGAAAGGAGCTGGCATCTCACTCTCTTTGAATCTTCTTTATCATGCTAAGAGGAGCAGGAAAAAGCAAAAAATTTCAGAATTGCACCTTGCAATGCGGAGAAATTACTGTTTGTGCATTTACAATATTCATTGATTTTTGCCATTGAAAAACGTCCAGAAATGATTGAAGCTACTGACTGAATGAAAGGAGCTGGCATCTCACTCTCTTTGAATCTTCTTTATCATGCTAAGAGGAGCAGGAAAAAGCAAAAAATTTCAGAATTGCACCTTGCAATGCGGAGAAATTACTGTTTGTGCATTTACAATATTCATTGATTTTTGCCATTGAAAAACATCATGTTATTCATATACCAGAAATGTTTGAAGCTACTGACTGAATGAAAGGAGCTGACATCTCACGCTCTTTGAATCTTCTTTATCATGCTAAGAGGAGCAGGAAAAAGCAAAAAATTTCAGAATTGCACCTTGCAATGCGGAGAAATTACTGTTTGTGCATTTACAATATTCATTGATTTTTGCCATTGAAAAACGTCCAGAAATGATTGAAGCTACTGACTGAATGAAAGGAGCTGGCATCTCACTCTCTTTGAATCTTCTTTATCATGCTAAGAGGAGCAGGAAAAAGCAAAAAATTTCAGAATTGCACCTTGCAATGCGGAGAAATTACTGTTTGTGCATTTACAATATTCATTGATTTTTGCCATTGAAAAACATCATGTTATTCATATACCAGAAATGTTTGAAGCTACTGACTGAATGAAAGGAGCTGGCATCTCACTCTCTTTGAATCTTCTTTATCATGCTAAGAGGAGCAGGAAAAAGCAAAAAATTTCAGAATTGCACCTTGCAATGCGGAGAAATTACTGTTTGTGCATTTACAATATTCATTGATTTTTGCCATTGAAAAACATCATGTTATTCATATACCAGAAATGTTTGAAGCTACTGACTGAATGAAAGGAGCTGGCATCTCACTCTCTTTGAATCTTCTTTATCATGCTAAGAGGAGCAGGAAAAAGCAAAAAATTTCAGAATTGCACCTTGCAATGCGGAGAAATTACTGTTTGTGCATTTACAATATTCATTGATTTTTGCCATTGAAAAACGTCCAGAAATGATTGAAGCTACTGACTGAATGAAAAGAGCTGGCATCTCACTCTCTTTGAATCTTCTTTATCATGCTAAGAGGAGCAGGAAAAAGCAAAACATTTCAGAATTGCACCTTGCAATGCGGAGAAATTACTGTTTGTGCATTTACAATATTCATTGATTTTTGCCATTGAAAAACGTCCAGAAATGATTGAAGCTACTGACTGAATGAAAGGAGCTGGCATCTCACTCTCTTTGAATCTTCTTTATCATGCTAAGAGGAGCAGGAAAAAGCAAAAAATTTCAGAATTGCACCTTGCAATGCGGAGAAATTACTGTTTGTGCATTTACAATATTCATTGATTTTTGCCATTGAAAAACGTCCAGAAATGATTGAAGCTACTGACTGAATGAAAGGAGCTGGCATCTCACTCTCTTTGAATCTTCTTTATCATGCTAAGAGGAGCAGGAAAAAGCAAAAAATTTCAGAATTGCACCTTGCAATGCGGAGAAATTACTGTTTGTGCATTTACAATATTCATTGATTTTTGCCATTGAAAAACATCATGTTATTCATATACCAGAAATGTTTGAAGCTACTGACTGAATGAAAGGAGCTGGCATCTCACTCTCTTTGAATCTTCTTTATCATGCTAAGAGGAGCAGGAAAAAGCAAAAAATTTCAGAATTGCACCTTGCAATGCGGAGAAATTACTGTTTGTGCATTTACAATATTCATTGATTTTTGCCATTGAAAAACGTCCAGAAATGATTGAAGCTACTGACTGAATGAAAGGAGCTGGCATCTCACTCTCTTTGAATCTTGTTTATCATGCTAAGAGGAGCAGGAAAAAGCAAAAAATTTCAGAATTGCACCTTGCAATGCGGAGAAATTACTGTTTGTGCATTTACAATATTCATTGATTTTTGCCATTGAAAAACATCATGTTATTCATATACCAGAAATGATTGAAGCTACTGACTGAATGAAAGGAGCTGGCATCTCACTCTCTTTGAATCTTCTTTATCATGCTAAGAGGAGCAGGAAAAAGTAAAAAATTTCAGAATTGCACCTTGCAATGCGGAGAAATTACTGTTTGTGCATTTATAATATTCAATGATTTTTGCCATTGAAAAACGTCCAGAAATGATTGAAGCTACTGACTGAACGAAAGGAGCTGGCATCTCACTCTCTTTGAATCTTCTTTATCATGCTAAGAGGAGCAGGAAAAAGCAAAAAATTTCAGAATTGCACCTTGCAATGCGGAGAAATTACTGTTTGTGCATTTACAATATTCATTGATTTTTGCCATTGAAAAACGTCCAGAAATGATTGAAGCTACTGACTGAATGAAAGGAGCTGGCATCTCACTCTCTTTGAATCTTCTTTATCATGCTAAGAGGAGCAGGAAAAAGCAAATAATTTCAGAATTGCACCTTGCAATGCGGAGAAATTACTGTTTGTGCATTTACAATATTCATTGATTTTTGCCTTTGAAAAACATCATGTTATTCATATACCAGAAATGTTTGAAGCTACTGACTGAATGAAAGGAGCTGACATCTCACGCTCTTTGAATCTTCTTTATCATGCTAAGAGGAGCAGGAAAAAGCAAAACATTTCAGAATTGCACCTTGCAATGCGGAGAAATTACTGTTTGTGCATTTACAATATTCATTGATTTTTGCCATTGAAAAACGTCCAGAAATGATTGAAGCTACTGACTGAATGAAAGGAGCTGGCATCTCACTCTCTTTGAATCTTCTTTATCATGCTAAGAGGAGCAGGAAAAAGCAAAAAATTTCAGAATTGCACCTTGCAATGCGGAGAAATTACTGTTTGTGCATTTACAATATTCATTGATTTTTGCCATTGAAAAACGTCCAGAAATGATTGAAGCTACTGACTGAATGAAAGGAGCTGGCATCTCACTCTCTTTGAATCTTCTTTATCATGCTAAGAGGAGCAGGAAAAAGCAAATAATTTCAGAATTGCACCTTGCAATGCGGAGAAATTACTGTTTGTGCATTTACAATATTCATTGATTTTTGCCTTTGAAAAACATCATGTTATTCATATACCAGAAATGTTTGAAGCTACTGACTGAATGAAAGGAGCTGACATCTCACGCTCTTTGAATCTTCTTTATCATGCTAAGAGGAGCAGGAAAAAGCAAAACATTTCAGAATTGCACCTTGCAATGCGGAGAAATTACTGTTTGTGCATTTACAATATTCATTGATTTTTGCCATTGAAAAACGTCCAGAAATGATTGAAGCTACTGACTGAATGAAAGGAGCTGGCATCTCACTCTCTTTGAATCTTCTTTATCATGCTAAGAGGAGCAGGAAAAAGCAAAAAATTTCAGAATTGCACCTTGCAATGCGGAGAAATTACTGTTTGTGCATTTACAATATTCATTGATTTTTGCCATTGAAAAACATCATGTTATTCATATACCAGAAATGTTTGAAGCTACTGACTGAATGAAAGGAGCTGGCATCTCACTCTCTTTGAATCTTCTTTATCATGCTAAGAGGAGCAGGAAAAAGCAAAAAATTTCAGAATTGCACCTTGCAATGCGGAGAAATTACTGTTTGTGCATTTACAATATTCATTGATTTTTGCCATTGAAAAACGTCCAGAAATGATTGAAGCTACTGACTGAATGAAAGGAGCTGGCATCTCACTCTCTTTGAATCTTCTTTATCATGCTAAGAGGAGCAGGAAAAAGCAAAAAATTTCAGAATTGCACCTTGCAATGCGGAGAAATTACTGTTTGTGCATTTACAATATTCATTGATTTTTGCCATTGAAAAACATCATGTTATTCATATACCAGAAATGTTTGAAGCTACTGACTGAATGAAAGGAGCTGACATCTCACGCTCTTTGAATCTTCTTTATCATGCTAAGAGGAGCAGGAAAAAGCAAAAAATTTCAGAATTGCACCTTGCAATGCGGAGAAATTACTGTTTGTGCATTTACAATATTCATTGATTTTTGCCATTGAAAAACGTCCAGAAATGATTGAAGCTACTGACTGAATGAAAGGAGCTGGCATCTCACTCTCTTTGAATCTTCTTTATCATGCTAAGAGGAGCAGGAAAAAGCAAAAAATTTCAGAATTGCACCTTGCAATGCGGAGAAATTACTGTTTGTGCATTTACAATATTCATTGATTTTTGCCATTGAAAAACATCATGTTATTCATATACCAGAAATGTTTGAAGCTACTGACTGAATGAAAGGAGCTGGCATCTCACTCTCTTTGAATCTTCTTTATCATGCTAAGAGGAGCAGGAAAAAGCAAAAAATTTCAGAATTGCACCTTGCAATGCGGAGAAATTACTGTTTGTGCATTTACAATATTCATTGATTTTTGCCATTGAAAAACATCATGTTATTCATATACCAGAAATGTTTGAAGCTACTGACTGAATGAAAGGAGCTGGCATCTCACTCTCTTTGAATCTTCTTTATCATGCTAAGAGGAGCAGGAAAAAGCAAAAAATTTCAGAATTGCACCTTGCAATGCGGAGAAATTACTGTTTGTGCATTTACAATATTCATTGATTTTTGCCATTGAAAAACGTCCAGAAATGATTGAAGCTACTGACTGAATGAAAAGAGCTGGCATCTCACTCTCTTTGAATCTTCTTTATCATGCTAAGAGGAGCAGGAAAAAGCAAAAAATTTCAGAATTGCACCTTGCAATGCGGAGAAATTACTGTTTGTGCATTTACAATATTCATTGATTTTTGCCATTGAAAAACGTCCAGAAATGATTGAAGCTACTGACTGAATGAAAGGAGCTGGCATCTCACTCTCTTTGAATCTTCTTTATCATGCTAAGAGGAGCAGGAAAAAGCAAAAAATTTCAGAATTGCACCTTGCAATGCGGAGAAAATACTGTTTGTGCATTTACAATATTCATTGATTTTTGCCATTGAAAAACGTCCAGAAATGATTGAAGCTACTGACTGAATGAAAGGAGCTGGCATCTCACTCTCTTTGAATCTTCTTTATCATGCTAAGAGGAGCAGGAAAAAGCAAAAAATTTCAGAATTGCACCTTGCAATGCGGAGAAATTACTGTTTGTGCATTTACAATATTCATTGATTTTTGCCATTGAAAAACATCATGTTATTCATATACCAGAAATGTTTGAAGCTACTGACTGAATGAAAGGAGCTGGCATCTCACTCTCTTTGAATCTTCTTTATCATGCTAAGAGGAGCAGGAAAAAGCAAAAAATTTCAAAATTGCACCTTGCAATGCGGAGAAATTACTGTTTGTGCATTTACAATATTCATTGATTTTTGCCATTGAAAAACGTCCAGAAATGATTGAAGCTACTGACTGAATGAAAGGAGCTGGCATCTCACTCTCTTTGAATCTTGTTTATCATGCTAAGAGGAGCAGGAAAAAGCAAAAAATTTCAGAATTGCACCTTGCAATGCGGAGAAATTACTGTTTGTGCATTTACAATATTCATTGATTTTTGCCATTGAAAAACATCATGTTATTCATATACCAGAAATGATTGAAGCTACTGACTGAATGAAAGGAGCTGGCATCTCACTCTCTTTGAATCTTCTTTATCATGCTAAGAGGAGCAGGAAAAAGTAAAAAATTTCAGAATTGCACCTTGCAATGTGGAGAAATTACTGTTTGTGCATTTATAATATTCAATGATTTTTGCCATTGAAAAACGTCCAGAAATGATTGAAGCTACTGACTGAACGAAAGGAGCTGGCATCTCACTCTCTTTGAATCTTCTTTATCATGCTAAGAGGAGCAGGAAAAAGCAAAAAATTTCAGAATTGCACCTTGCAATGCGGAGAAATTACTGTTTGTGCATTTACAATATTCATTGATTTTTGCCATTGAAAAACGTCCAGAAATGATTGAAGCTACTGACTGAATGAAAGGAGCTGGCATCTCACTCTCTTTGAATCTTCTTTATCATGCTAAGAGGAGCAGGAAAAAGCAAATAATTTCAGAATTGCACCTTGCAATGCGGAGAAATTACTGTTTGTGCATTTACAATATTCATTGATTTTTGCCTTTAAAAAACATCATGTTATTCATATACCAGAAATGTTTGAAGCTACTGACTGAACGAAAGGAGCTGGCATCTCACTCTCTTTGAATCTTCTTTATCATGCTAAGAGGAGCAGGAAAAAGCAAAAAATTTCAGAATTGCACCTTGCAATGCGGAGAAATTACTGTTTGTGCATTTACAATATTCATTGATTTTTGCCATTGAAAAACGTCCAGAAATGATTGAAGCTACTGACTGAATGAAAGGAGCTGGCATCTCACTCTCTTTGAATCTTCTTTATCATGCTAAGAGGAGCAGGAAAAAGCAAATAATTTCAGAATTGCACCTTGCAATGCGGAGAAATTACTGTTTGTGCATTTACAATATTCATTGATTTTTGCCTTTAAAAAACATCATGTTATTCATATACCAGAAATGTTTGAAGCTACTGACTGAATGAAAGGAGCTGACATCTCACGCTCTTTGAATCTTCTTTATCATGCTAAGAGGAGCAGGAAAAAGCAAAACATTTCAGAATTGCACCTTGCAATGCGGAGAAATTACTGTTTGTGCATTTACAATATTCATTGATTTTTGCCATTGAAAAACGTCCAGAAATGATTGAAGCTACTGACTGAATGAAAGGAGCTGGCATCTCACTCTCTTTGAATCTTCTTTATCATGCTAAGAGGAGCAGGAAAAAGCAAAAAATTTCAGAATTGCACCTTGCAATGCGGAGAAATTACTGTTTGTGCATTTACAATATTCATTGATTTTTGCCATTGAAAAACGTCCAGAAATGATTGAAGCTACTGACTGAATGAAAGGAGCTGGCATCTCACTCTCTTTGAATCTTCTTTATCATGCTAAGAGGAGCAGGAAAAAGCAAATAATTTCAGAATTGCACCTTGCAATGCGGAGAAATTACTGTTTGTGCATTTACAATATTCATTGATTTTTGCCTTTGAAAAACATCATGTTATTCATATACCAGAAATGTTTGAAGCTACTGACTGAATGAAAGGAGCTGACATCTCACGCTCTTTGAATCTTCTTTATCATGCTAAGAGGAGCAGGAAAAAGCAAAACATTTCAGAATTGCACCTTGCAATGCGGAGAAATTACTGTTTGTGCATTTACAATATTCATTGATTTTTGCCATTGAAAAACGTCCAGAAATGATTGAAGCTACTGACTGAATGAAAGGAGCTGGCATCTCACTCTCTTTGAATCTTCTTTATCATGCTAAGAGGAGCAGGAAAAAGCAAAAAATTTCAGAATTGCACCTTGCAATGCGGAGAAATTACTGTTTGTGCATTTACAATATTCATTGATTTTTGCCATTGAAAAACATCATGTTATTCATATACCAGAAATGTTTGAAGCTACTGACTGAATGAAAGGAGCTGGCATCTCACTCTCTTTGAATCTTCTTTATCATGCTAAGAGGAGCAGGAAAAAGCAAAAAATTTCAGAATTGCACCTTGCAATGCGGAGAAATTACTGTTTGTGCATTTACAATATTCATTGATTTTTGCCATTGAAAAACGTCCAGAAATGATTGAAGCTACTGACTGAATGAAAGGAGCTGGCATCTCACTCTCTTTGAATCTTCTTTATCATGCTAAGAGGAGCAGGAAAAAGCAAAAAATTTCAGAATTGCACCTTGCAATGCGGAGAAATTACTGTTTGTGCATTTACAATATTCATTGATTTTTGCCATTGAAAAACATCATGTTATTCATATACCAGAAATGTTTGAAGCTACTGACTGAATGAAAGGAGCTGACATCTCACGCTCTTTGAATCTTCTTTATCATGCTAAGAGGAGCAGGAAAAAGCAAAAAATTTCAGAATTGCACCTTGCAATGCGGAGAAATTACTGTTTGTGCATTTACAATATTCATTGATTTTTGCCATTGAAAAACGTCCAGAAATGATTGAAGCTACTGACTGAATGAAAGGAGCTGGCATCTCACTCTCTTTGAATCTTCTTTATCATGCTAAGAGGAGCAGGAAAAAGCAAAAAATTTCAGAATTGCACCTTGCAATGCGGAGAAATTACTGTTTGTGCATTTACAATATTCATTGATTTTTGCCATTGAAAAACATCATGTTATTCATATACCAGAAATGTTTGAAGCTACTGACTGAATGAAAGGAGCTGGCATCTCACTCTCTTTGAATCTTCTTTATCATGCTAAGAGGAGCAGGAAAAAGCAAAAAATTTCAGAATTGCACCTTGCAATGCGGAGAAATTACTGTTTGTGCATTTACAATATTCATTGATTTTTGCCATTGAAAAACGTCCAGAAATGATTGAAGCTACTGACTGAATGAAAGGAGCTGGCATCTCACTCTCTTTGAATCTTGTTTATCATGCTAAGAGGAGCAGGAAAAAGCAAAAAATTTCAGAATTGCACCTTGCAATGCGGAGAAATTACTGTTTGTGCATTTACAATATTCATTGATTTTTGCCATTGAAAAACATCATGTTATTCATATACCAGAAATGATTGAAGCTACTGACTGAATGAAAGGAGCTGGCATCTCACTCTCTTTGAATCTTCTTTATCATGCTAAGAGGAGCAGGAAAAAGTAAAAAATTTCAGAATTGCACCTTGCAATGCGGAGAAATTACTGTTTGTGCATTTATAATATTCAATGATTTTTGCCATTGAAAAACGACCAGAAATGATTGAAGCTACTGACTGAACGAAAGGAGCTGGCATCTCACTCTCTTTGAATCTTCTTTATCATGCTAAGAGGAGCAGGAAAAAGCAAAAAATTTCAGAATTGCACCTTGCAATGCGGAGAAATTACTGTTTGTGCATTTACAATATTCATTGATTTTTGCCATTGAAAAACGTCCAGAAATGATTGAAGCTACTGACTGAATGAAAGGAGCTGGCATCTCACTCTCTTTGAATCTTCTTTATCATGCTAAGAGGAGCAGGAAAAAGCAAATAATTTCAGAATTGCACCTTGCAATGCGGAGAAATTACTGTTTGTGCATTTACAATATTCATTGATTTTTGCCTTTGAAAAACATCATGTTATTCATATACCAGAAATGTTTGAAGCTACTGACTGAATGAAAGGAGCTGACATCTCACGCTCTTTGAATCTTCTTTATCATGCTAAGAGGAGCAGGAAAAAGCAAAACATTTCAGAATTGCACCTTGCAATGCGGAGAAATTACTGTTTGTGCATTTACAATATTCATTGATTTTTGCCATTGAAAAACGTCCAGAAATGATTGAAGCTACTGACTGAATGAAAGGAGCTGGCATCTCACTCTCTTTGAATCTTCTTTATCATGCTAAGAGGAGCAGGAAAAAGCAAAAAATTTCAGAATTGCACCTTGCAATGCGGAGAAATTACTGTTTGTGCATTTACAATATTCATTGATTTTTGCCATTGAAAAACATCATGTTATTCATATACCAGAAATGTTTGAAGCTACTGACTGAATGAAAGGAGCTGGCATCTCACTCTCTTTGAATCTTCTTTATCATGCTAAGAGGAGCAGGAAAAAGCAAAAAATTTCAGAATTGCACCTTGCAATGCGGAGAAATTACTGTTTGTGCATTTACAATATTCATTGATTTTTGCCATTGAAAAACGTCCAGAAATGATTGAAGCTACTGACTGAATGAAAGGAGCTGGCATCTCACTCTCTTTGAATCTTCTTTATCATGCTAAGAGGAGCAGGAAAAAGCAAAAAATTTCAGAATTGCACCTTGCAATGCGGAGAAATTACTGTTTGTGCATTTACAATATTCATTGATTTTTGCCATTGAAAAACATCATGTTATTCATATACCAGAAATGTTTGAAGCTACTGACTGAATGAAAGGAGCTGACATCTCACGCTCTTTGAATCTTCTTTATCATGCTAAGAGGAGCAGGAAAAAGCAAAAAATTTCAGAATTGCACCTTGCAATGCGGAGAAATTACTGTTTGTGCATTTACAATATTCATTGATTTTTGCCATTGAAAAACGTCCAGAAATGATTGAAGCTACTGACTGAATGAAAGGAGCTGGCATCTCACTCTCTTTGAATCTTCTTTATCATGCTAAGAGGAGCAGGAAAAAGCAAAAAATTTCAGAATTGCACCTTGCAATGCGGAGAAATTACTGTTTGTGCATTTACAATATTCATTGATTTTTGCCATTGAAAAACATCATGTTATTCATATACCAGAAATGTTTGAAGCTACTGACTGAATGAAAGGAGCTGGCATCTCACTCTCTTTGAATCTTCTTTATCATGCTAAGAGGAGCAGGAAAAAGCAAAAAATTTCAGAATTGCACCTTGCAATGCGGAGAAATTACTGTTTGTGCATTTACAATATTCATTGATTTTTGCCATTGAAAAACATCATGTTATTCATATACCAGAAATGTTTGAAGCTACTGACTGAATGAAAGGAGCTGGCATCTCACTCTCTTTGAATCTTCTTTATCATGCTAAGAGGAGCAGGAAAAAGCAAAAAATTTCAGAATTGCACCTTGCAATGCGGAGAAATTACTGTTTGTGCATTTACAATATTCATTGATTTTTGCCATTGAAAAACGTCCAGAAATGATTGAAGCTACTGACTGAATGAAAAGAGCTGGCATCTCACTCTCTTTGAATCTTCTTTATCATGCTAAGAGGAGCAGGAAAAAGCAAAACATTTCAGAATTGCACCTTGCAATGCGGAGAAATTACTGTTTGTGCATTTACAATATTCATTGATTTTTGCCATTGAAAAACGTCCAGAAATGATTGAAGCTACTGACTGAATGAAAGGAGCTGGCATCTCACTCTCTTTGAATCTTCTTTATCATGCTAAGAGGAGCAGGAAAAAGCAAAAAATTTCAGAATTGCACCTTGCAATGCGGAGAAATTACTGTTTGTGCATTTACAATATTCATTGATTTTTGCCATTGAAAAACGTCCAGAAATGATTGAAGCTACTGACTGAATGAAAGGAGCTGGCATCTCACTCTCTTTGAATCTTCTTTATCATGCTAAGAGGAGCAGGAAAAAGCAAAAAATTTCAGAATTGCACCTTGCAATGCGGAGAAATTACTGTTTGTGCATTTACAATATTCATTGATTTTTGCCATTGAAAAACATCATGTTATTCATATACCAGAAATGTTTGAAGCTACTGACTGAATGAAAGGAGCTGGCATCTCACTCTCTTTGAATCTTCTTTATCATGCTAAGAGGAGCAGGAAAAAGCAAAAAATTTCAGAATTGCACCTTGCAATGCGGAGAAATTACTGTTTGTGCATTTACAATATTCATTGATTTTTGCCATTGAAAAACGTCCAGAAATGATTGAAGCTACTGACTGAATGAAAGGAGCTGGCATCTCACTCTCTTTGAATCTTGTTTATCATGCTAAGAGGAGCAGGAAAAAGCAAAAAATTTCAGAATTGCACCTTGCAATGCGGAGAAATTACTGTTTGTGCATTTACAATATTCATTGATTTTTGCCATTGAAAAACATCATGTTATTCATATACCAGAAATGATTGAAGCTACTGACTGAATGAAAGGAGCTGGCATCTCACTCTCTTTGAATCTTCTTTATCATGCTAAGAGGAGCAGGAAAAAGTAAAAAATTTCAGAATTGCACCTTGCAATGCGGAGAAATTACTGTTTGTGCATTTATAATATTCAATGATTTTTGCCATTGAAAAACGTCCAGAAATGATTGAAGCTACTGACTGAACGAAAGGAGCTGGCATCTCACTCTCTTTGAATCTTCTTTATCATGCTAAGAGGAGCAGGAAAAAGCAAAAAATTTCAGAATTGCACCTTGCAATGCGGAGAAATTACTGTTTGTGCATTTACAATATTCATTGATTTTTGCCATTGAAAAACGTCCAGAAATGATTGAAGCTACTGACTGAATGAAAGGAGCTGGCATCTCACTCTCTTTGAATCTTCTTTATCATGCTAAGAGGAGCAGGAAAAAGCAAATAATTTCAGAATTGCACCTTGCAATGCGGAGAAATTACTGTTTGTGCATTTACAATATTCATTGATTTTTGCCTTTGAAAAACATCATGTTATTCATATACCAGAAATGTTTGAAGCTACTGACTGAATGAAAGGAGCTGACATCTCACGCTCTTTGAATCTTCTTTATCATGCTAAGAGGAGCAGGAAAAAGCAAAACATTTCAGAATTGCACCTTGCAATGCGGAGAAATTACTGTTTGTGCATTTACAATATTCATTGATTTTTGCCATTGAAAAACGTCCAGAAATGATTGAAGCTACTGACTGAATGAAAGGAGCTGGCATCTCACTCTCTTTGAATCTTCTTTATCATGCTAAGAGGAGCAGGAAAAAGCAAAAAATTTCAGAATTGCACCTTGCAATGCGGAGAAATTACTGTTTGTGCATTTACAATATTCATTGATTTTTGCCATTGAAAAACATCATGTTATTCATATACCAGAAATGTTTGAAGCTACTGACTGAATGAAAGGAGCTGGCATCTCACTCTCTTTGAATCTTCTTTATCATGCTAAGAGGAGCAGGAAAAAGCAAAAAATTTCAGAATTGCACCTTGCAATGCGGAGAAATTACTGTTTGTGCATTTACAATATTCATTGATTTTTGCCATTGAAAAACGTCCAGAAATGATTGAAGCTACTGACTGAATGAAAGGAGCTGGCATCTCACTCTCTTTGAATCTTCTTTATCATGCTAAGAGGAGCAGGAAAAAGCAAAAAATTTCAGAATTGCACCTTGCAATGCGGAGAAATTACTGTTTGTGCATTTACAATATTCATTGATTTTTGCCATTGAAAAACATCATGTTATTCATATACCAGAAATGTTTGAAGCTACTGACTGAATGAAAGGAGCTGACATCTCACGCTCTTTGAATCTTCTTTATCATGCTAAGAGGAGCAGGAAAAAGCAAAAAATTTCAGAATTGCACCTTGCAATGCGGAGAAATTACTGTTTGTGCATTTACAATATTCATTGATTTTTGCCATTGAAAAACGTCCAGAAATGATTGAAGCTACTGACTGAATGAAAGGAGCTGGCATCTCACTCTCTTTGAATCTTCTTTATCATGCTAAGAGGAGCAGGAAAAAGCAAAAAATTTCAGAATTGCACCTTGCAATGCGGAGAAATTACTGTTTGTGCATTTACAATATTCATTGATTTTTGCCATTGAAAAACATCATGTTATTCATATACCAGAAATGTTTGAAGCTACTGACTGAATGAAAGGAGCTGGCATCTCACTCTCTTTGAATCTTCTTTATCATGCTAAGAGGAGCAGGAAAAAGCAAAAAATTTCAGAATTGCACCTTGCAATGCGGAGAAATTACTGTTTGTGCATTTACAATATTCATTGATTTTTGCCATTGAAAAACATCATGTTATTCATATACCAGAAATGTTTGAAGCTACTGACTGAATGAAAGGAGCTGGCATCTCACTCTCTTTGAATCTTCTTTATCATGCTAAGAGGAGCAGGAAAAAGCAAAAAATTTCAGAATTGCACCTTGCAATGCGGAGAAATTACTGTTTGTGCATTTACAATATTCATTGATTTTTGCCATTGAAAAACGTCCAGAAATGATTGAAGCTACTGACTGAATGAAAGGAGCTGGCATCTCACTCTCTTTGAATCTTCTTTATCATGCTAAGAGGAGCAGGAAAAAGCAAAACATTTCAGAATTGCACCTTGCAATGCGGAGAAATTACTGTTTGTGCATTTACAATATTCATTGATTTTTGCCATTGAAAAACGTCCAGAAATGATTGAAGCTACTGACTGAATGAAAGGAGCTGGCATCTCACTCTCTTTGAATCTTCTTTATCATGCTAAGAGGAGCAGGAAAAAGCAAAAAATTTCAGAATTGCACCTTGCAATGCGGAGAAATTACTGTTTGTGCATTTACAATATTCATTGATTTTTGCCATTGAAAAACGTCCAGAAATGATTGAAGCTACTGACTGAATGAAAGGAGCTGGCATCTCACTCTCTTTGAATCTTCTTTATCATGCTAAGAGGAGCAGGAAAAAGCAAAAAATTTCAGAATTGCACCTTGCAATGCGGAGAAATTACTGTTTGTGCATTTACAATATTCATTGATTTTTGCCATTGAAAAACATCATGTTATTCATATACCAGAAATGTTTGAAGCTACTGACTGAATGAAAGGAGCTGGCATCTCACTCTCTTTGAATCTTCTTTATCATGCTAAGAGGAGCAGGAAAAAGCAAAAAATTTCAGAATTGCACCTTGCAATGCGGAGAAATTACTGTTTGTGCATTTACAATATTCATTGATTTTTGCCATTGAAAAACGTCCAGAAATGATTGAAGCTACTGACTGAATGAAAGGAGCTGGCATCTCACTCTCTTTGAATCTTGTTTATCATGCTAAGAGGAGCAGGAAAAAGCAAAAAATTTCAGAATTGCACCTTGCAATGCGGAGAAATTACTGTTTGTGCATTTACAATATTCATTGATTTTTGCCATTGAAAAACATCATGTTATTCATATACCAGAAATGATTGAAGCTACTGACTGAATGAAAGGAGCTGGCATCTCACTCTCTTTGAATCTTCTTTATCATGCTAAGAGGAGCAGGAAAAAGTAAAAAATTTCAGAATTGCACCTTGCAATGCGGAGAAATTACTGTTTGTGCATTTATAATATTCAATGATTTTTGCCATTGAAAAACGTCCAGAAATGATTGAAGCTACTGACTGAACGAAAGGAGCTGGCATCTCACTCTCTTTGAATCTTCTTTATCATGCTAAGAGGAGCAGGAAAAAGCAAAAAATTTCAGAATTGCACCTTGCAATGCGGAGAAATTACTGTTTGTGCATTTACAATATTCATTGATTTTTGCCATTGAAAAACGTCCAGAAATGATTGAAGCTACTGACTGAATGAAAGGAGCTGGCATCTCACTCTCTTTGAATGTTCTTTATCATGCTAAGAGGAGCAGGAAAAAGCAAAAAATTTCAGAATTGCACCTTGCAATGCGGAGAAATTACTGTTTGTGCATTTACAATATTCATTGATTTTTGCCATTGAAAAACATCATGTTATTCATATACCAGAAATGTTTGAAGCTACTGACTGAATGAAAGGAGCTGACATCTCACGCTCTTTGAATCTTCTTTATCATGCTAAGAGGAGCAGGAAAAAGCAAAAAATTTCAGAATTGCACCTTGCAATGCGGAGAAATTACTGTTTGTGCATTTACAATATTCATTGATTTTTGCCATTGAAAAACGTCCAGAATTGATTGAAGCTACTGACTGAATGAAAGGAGCTGGCATCTCACTCTCTTTGAATCTTCTTTATCATGCTAAGAGGAGCAGGAAAAAGCAAAAAATTTCAGAATTGCACCTTGCAATGCGGAGAAATTACTGTTTGTGCATTTACAATATTCATTGATTTTTGCCATTGAAAAACATCATGTTATTCATATACCAGAAATGTTTGAAGCTACTGACTGAATGAAAGGAGCTGGCATCTCACTCTCTTTGAATCTTCTTTATCATGCTAAGAGGAGCAGGAAAAAGCAAAAAATTTCAGAATTGCACCTTGCAATGCGGAGAAATTACTGTTTGTGCATTTACAATATTCATTGATTTTTGCCATTGAAAAACATGTTATTCATATACCAGAAATGTTTGAAGCTACTGACTGAATGAAAGGAGCTGGCATCTCACTCTCTTTGAATCTTCTTTATCATGCTAAGAGGAGCAGGAAAAAGCAAAAAATTTCAGAATTGCACCTTGCAATGCGGAGAAATTACTGTTTGTGCATTTACAATATTCATTGATTTTTTCCATTGAAAAACATCATGTTATTCATATACCAGAAATGTTTGAAGCTACTGACTGAATGAAAGGAGCTGGCATCTCAATCTCTTTGAATCTTCTTTATCATGCTAAGAGGAGCAGGAAAAAGCAAAAAACTTCAGAATTGCACCTTGCAATGTGGAGAAATTACTGTTTGTGCATTTACAATATTCAATGATTTTTACCATTGAAAAACGTCCAGAAATGATTGAAGCTACTGACTGAATGAAAGTAGCTGGCATCTCACTCTCTTTGAATCTTCTTTATCATGCTAAGAGGAGCAGGAAAAAGCAAAAAATTTCAGACTTGCACCTTGCAATGCGGAGAAATTACTGTTTGTGCATTTACAATATTCATTGATTTTTGCCATTGAAAAACATCATGTTATTCATATACCAGAAATGTTTGAAGCTACTGACTGAATGAAAGGAGCTGGCATCTCACTCTCTTTGAATCTTCTTTATCATGCTAAGAGGAGCAGGAAAAAGCAAAAAATTTCAGAATTGCACCTTGCAATGCGGAGAAATTACTGTTTGTGCATTTACAATATTCATTGATTTTTGCCATTGAAAAACATCATGTTATTCATATACCAGAAATGTTTGAAGCTACTGACTGAATGAAAGGAGCTGGCATCTCACTCTCTTTGAATCTTCTTTATCATGCTAAGAGGAGCAGGAAAAAGCAAAAAATTTCAGAATTGCACCTTGCAATGCGGAGAAATTACTATTTGTGCATTTACAATATTCATTGATTTTTGCCATTGAAAAATGTCCAGAAATGATTGAAGCTACTGACTGAATGAAAGGAGCTGGCATCTCACTCTCTTTGAATCTTCTTTATCATGCTAAGAGGAGCAGGAAAAAGCAAAAAATTTCAGAATTGCACCTTGCAATGCGGAGAAATTACTGTTTGTGCATTTACAATATTCATTGATTTTTGCCATTGAAAAACGTCCAGAAATTATTGAAGCTACTGACTGAATGAAAGGAGCTGGCATCTCACTCTCTTTGAATCTTCTTTATCATGCTAAGAGGAGCAGGAAAAAGCAAAAAATTTCAGAATTGCACCTTGCAATGCGGAGAAATTACTGTTTGTGCATTTACAATATTCATTGATTTTTGCCATTGAAAAACATGTTATTCATATACCAGAAATGTTTGAAGCTACTGACTGAATGAAAGGAGCTGGCACCTCACTCTTTGAATCTTCTTTATCATGCTAAGAGGAGCAGGAAAAAGCAAAAAATTTCAGAATTGCACCTTGCAATGTGGAGAAATTACTGTTTGTGCATTTACAATATTCATTGATTTTTACCATTGAAAAACGTCCAGAAATGATTGAAGCTACTGACTGAATGAAAGTAGCTGGCATCTCACTCTCTTTGAATCTTCTTTATCATGCTAAGACGAGCAGGAAAAAGCAAAAAATTTCAGACTTGCACCTTGCAATGCGGAGAAATTACTGTTTGTGCATTTACAATATTCATTGATTTTTGCCATTGAAAAACATCATGTTATTCATATACCAGAAATGTTTGAAGCTACTGACTGAATGAAAGGAGCTGGCATCTCACTCTCTTTGAATCTTCTTTATCATGCTAAGAGGAGCAGGAAAAAGCAAAAAATTTCAGAATTGCACCTTGCAATGCGGAGAAATTACTGTTTGTGCATTTACAATATTCATTGATTTTTGCCATTGAAAAACGTCCAGAAATGATTGAAGCTACTGACTGAATGAAAGGAGCTGGCATCTCACTCTCTTTGAATCTTCTTTATCATGCTAAGAGGAGCAGGAAAAAGCAAAAAATTTCAGAATTGCACCTTGCAATGCGGAGAAATTACTGTTTGTGCATTTACAATATTCATTGATTTTTGCAATTGAAAAACATGTTATTCATATACCAGAAATGTTTGAAGCTACTGACTGAATGAAAGGAGCTGGCACCTCACTCTCTTTGAATCTTCTTTATCATGCTAAGAGGAGCGGGAAAAAGCAAAAAATTTCAGAATTGCACCTTGCAATGCGGAGAAATTACTGTTTGTGCATTTACAATATTCATTGATTTTTGCCATTGAAAAACGTCCAGAAATGATTGAAGGTACTGACTGAATGAAAGGAGCTGGCATCTCACTCTCTTTGAATCTTCTTTATCATGCTAAGAGGAGCAGGAAAAAGCAAAAAATTTCAGAATTGCACCTTGCAATGCGGAGAAATTACTGTTTGTGCATTTACAAAATTCATTGATTTTTGCCATTGAAAAACGTCCAGAAATGATTGAAGCTACTGACTGAATGAAAGGAGCTGGCATCTCACTCTCTTTGAATCTTCTTTATCATGCTAAGAGGAGCAGGAAAAAGCAAAAAATTTCAGAATTGCACCTTGCAATGCGGAGAAATTACAGTTTGTGCATTTACAATATTCATTGATTTTTGCCATTGAGAAACGTCCAGAAATGATTGAAGCTACTGACTGAATGAAAGGAGCTGGCATCTCACTCTCTTTGAATCTTTATCATGCTAAGAGGAGCAGGAAAAAGCAAAAAATTTCAGAATTGCACCTTGCAATGCGGAGAAATTACTGTTTGTGCATTTACAATATTCATTGATTTTTGCCATTGAAAAACATCATGTTATTCATATACCAGAAATGTTTGAAGCTACTGACTGAATGAAAGGAGCTGGCATCTCACTCTCTTTGAATCTTCTTTATCATGCTAAGAGGAGCAGGAAAAAGCAAAAAATTTCAGAATTGCACCTTGCAATGTGGAGAAATTACTGTTTGTGCATTTACAATATTCATTGATTTTTACCATTGAAAAACGTCCAGAAATGATTGAAGCTACTGACTGAATGAAAGTAGCTGGCATCTCACTCTCTTTGAATCTTCTTTATCATGCTAAGAGGAGCAGGAAAAAGCAAAAAATTTCAGACTTGCACCTTGCAATGCGGAGAAATTACTGTTTGTGCATTTACAATATTCATTGATTTTTGCCATTGAAAAACATCATGTTATTGATATACCAGAAATGTTTTAAGCTACTGACTGAATGAAAGGAGCTGGCATCTCACTCTCTTTGAATCTTCTTTATCATGCTAAGAGGAGCAGGAAAAAGCAAAAAATTTCAGAATTGCACCTTGCAATGCGGAGAAATTACTGTTTGTGCATTTACAATATTCATTGATTTTTTCCATTGAAAAACATCATGTTATTCATATACCAGAAATGTTTGAAGCTACTGACTGAATGAAAGGAGCTGGCATCTCAATCTCTTTGAATCTTCTTTATCATGCTAAGAGGAGCAGGAAAAAGCAAAAAACTTCAGAATTGCACCTTGCAATGTGGAGAAATTACTGTTTGTGCATTTACAATATTCATTGATTTTTACCATTGAAAAACGTCCAGAAATGATTGAAGCTACTGACTGAATGAAAGTAGCTGGCATCTCACTCTCTTTGAATCTTCTTTATCATGCTAAGAGGAGCAGGAAAAAGCAAAAAATTTCAGAATTGCACCTTGCAATGCGGAGAAATTACTGTTTGTGCATTTACAATATTCATTGATTTTTGCCATTGAAAAACATCATGTTATTCATATACCAGAAATGTTTGAAGCTACTGACTGAATGAAAGGAGCTGACATCTCACTCTCTTTGAATCTTCTTTATCATGCTAAGAGGAGCAGGAAAAAGCAAAAAATTTCAGAATTGCACCTTGCAATGCGGAGAAATTACTGTTTGTGCATTTACAATATTCATTGATTTTTGCCATTGAAAAACGTCCAGAAATGATTGAAGCTACTGACTGAATGAAAGGAGTTGGCATCTCACTCTCTTTGAATCATGCTAAGAGGAGCAGGAAAAAGCAAAAAATTTCAGAATTGCACCTTGCAATGCGGAGAAATTACTGTTTGTGCATTTACAATATTCATTGATTTTTGCCATTGAAAAACATCATGTTATTCATATACCAGAAATGTTTGAAGCTACTGACTGAATGAAAGGAGCTGGCATCTCACTCTCTTTGAATCTTCTTTATCATGCTAAGAGGAGCAGGAAAAAGCAAAAAATTTTAGAATTGCACCTTGCAATGTGGAGAAATTACTGTTTGTGCATTTACAATATTCATTGATTTTTACCATTGAAAAACGTCCAGAAATGATTGAAGCTACTGACTGAATGAAAGTAGCTGGCATCTCACTCTCTTTGAATCTTCTTTATCATGCTAAGAGGAGC
This sequence comes from Phyllobates terribilis, assembly GCF_046119375.1. Classification (NCBI taxonomy): domain Eukaryota; kingdom Metazoa; phylum Chordata; class Amphibia; order Anura; family Dendrobatidae; genus Phyllobates; species Phyllobates terribilis. The sequence continues at coordinate 210,726 of NW_027363655.1, read as the reverse complement.
AGGAAAAAGCAAAAAATTTCAGACTTGCACCTTGCAATGCGAAGAAATTACTGTTTGTGCATTTACAATATTCATTGATTTTTGCCATTGAAAAACATCATGTTATTCATATACCAGAAATGTTTGAAGCTACTGACTGAATGAAAGGAGCTGGCATCTCACTCTCTTTGAATCTTCTTTATCATGCTAAGAGGAGCAGGAAAAAGCAAAAAATTTCAGAATTGCACCTTGCAATGCGGAGAAATTACTGTTTGTGCATTTACAATATTCATTGATTTTTGCCATTGAAAAACGTCCAGAAATGATTGAAGCTACTGACTGAATGAAAGGAGCTGGCATCTCACTCTCTTTGAATCTTCTTTATCATGCTAAGAGGAGCAGGAAAAAGCAAAAAATTTCAGAATTGCACCTTGCAATGCGGAGAAATTACTGTTTGTGCATTTACAATATTCATTGATTTTTGCCATTGAAAAACGTCCAGAAATGATTGAAGCTACTGACTGAATGAAAGGAGCTGGCATCTCACTCTCTTTGAATCTTCTTTATCATGCTAAGAGGAGCAGGAAAAAGCAAAAAATTTCAGAATTGCACCTTGCAATGCGGAGAAATTACTGTTTGTGCATTTACAATATTCATTGATTTTTGCCATTGAAAAACATGTTATTCATATACCAGAAATGTTTGAAGCTACTGACTGAATGAAAGGAGCTGGCACCTCAATCTCTTTGAATCTTCTTTATCATGCTAAGAGGAGCGGGAAAAAGCAAAAAATTTCAGAATTGCACCTTGCAATGCGGAGAAATTACTGTTTGTGCATTTACAATATTCATTGATTTTTGCCATTGAAAAACGTCCAGAAATGATTGAAGGTACTGACTGAATGAAAGGAGCTGGCATCTCACTCTCTTTGAATCTTCTTTATCATGCTAAGAGGAGCAGGAAAAAGCAAAAAATTTCAGAATTGCACCTTGCAATGCGGAGAAATTACTGTTTGTGCATTTACAATATTCATTGATTTTTGCCATTGAAAAACGTCCAGAAATGATTGAAGCTACTGACTGAATGAAAGGAGCTGGCATCTCACTCTCTTTGAATCTTCTTTATCATGCTAAGAGGAGCAAGAAAAAGCAAAAAATTTCAGAATTGCACCTTGCAATGCGGAGAAATTACTGTTTGTGCATTTACAATATTCATTGATTTTTGCCATTGAAAAACATCCAGAAATGATTGAAGCTACTGACTGAATGAAAGGAGCTGGCATCTCACTCTCTTTGAATCTTCTTTATCATGCTAAGAGGAGCAGGAAAAAGCAAAAAATTTCAGAATTGCACCTTGCAATGCGGAGAAATTACTGTTTGTGCATTTACAATATTCATTGATTTTTGCCATTGAAAAACATCATGTTATTCATATACAAGAAATGTTTGAAGCTGCTGACTGAATGAAAGGAGCTGGCATCTCACTCTCTTTGAATCTTCTTTATCATGCTAAGAGGAGCAGGAAAAAGCAAAAAATTTCAGAATTGCACCTTGCAATGTGGGGAAATTACTGTTTGTGCATTTACAATATTCATTGATTTTTACCATTGAAAAACGTCCAGAAATGATTGAAGCTACTGACTGAATGAAAGTAGCTGGCATCTCACTCTCTTTGAATCTTCTTTATCATGCTAAGAGGAGCAGGAAAAAGCAAAAAATTTCAGACTTGCACCTTGCAATGCGGAGAAATTACTGTTTGTGCATTTACAATATTCATTGATTTTTGCCATTGAAAAACATCATGTTATTCATATACCAGAAATGTTTGAAGCTACTGACTGAATGAAAGGAGCTGGCATCTCACTCTCTTTGAATCTTCTTTATCATGCTAAGAGGAGCAGGAAAAAGCAAAAAATTTCAGAATTGCACCTTGCAATGCGGAGAAATTACTGTTTGTGCATTTACAATATTCATTGATTTTTGCCATTGAAAAACATAATGTTATTCATATACCAGAAATGTTTGAAGCTACTGACTGAATGAAAGGAGCTGGCATCTCAATCTCTTTGAATCTTCTTTATCATGCTAAGAGGAGCATGAAAAAGCAAAAAATTTCAGAATTGCACCTTGCAATGTGGAGAAATTACTGTTTGTGCATTTACAATATTCATTGATTTTTACCATTGAAAAACGTCCAGAAATGATTGAAGCTACTGACTGAATGAAAGTAGCTGGCATCTCACTCTCTTTGAATCTTCTTTATCATGCTAAGAGGAGCAGGAAAAAGCAAAAAATTTCAGACTTGCACCTTGCAATGCGGAGAAATTACTGTTTGTGCATTTACAATATTCATTGATTTTTGCCATTGAAAAACATCATGTTATTCATATACCAGAAATGTTTGAAGCTACTGACTGAATGAAAGGAGCTGGCATCTCACTCTCTTTGAATCTTCTTTATCATGCTAAGAGGAGCAGGAAAAAGCAAAAAATTTCAGAATTGCACCTTGCAATGCGGAGAAATTACTGTTTGTGCATTTACAATATTCATTGATTTTTGCCATTGAAAAACGTCCAGAAATGATTGAAGGTACTGACTGAATGAAAGGAGCTGGCATCTCACTCTCTTTGAATCTTCTTTATCATGCTAAGAGGAGCAGGAAAAAGCAAAAAATTTCAGAATTGCAACTTGCAATGCGGAGAAATTACTGTTTGTGCATTTACAATATTCATTGATTTTTGCCATTGAAAAACGTCCAGAAATGATTGAAGCTACTGACTGAATGAAAGGAGCTGGCATCTCACTCTCTTTGAATCTTCTTTATCATGCTAAGAGGAGCAGGAAAAAGCAAAAAATTTCAGACTTGCACCTTGCAATGCGGAGAAATTACTGTTTGTGCATTTACAATATTCATTGATTTTTGCCATTGAAAAACATCATGTTATTCATATACCAGAAATGTTTGAAGCTACTGACTGAATGAAAGGAGCTGGCATCTCACTCTCTTTGAATCTTCTTTATCATGCTAAGAGGAGCAGGAAAAAGCAAAAAATTTCAGAATTGCACCTTGCAATGCGGAGAAATTACTGTTTGTGCATTTACAATATTCACTGATTTTTGCCATTGAAAAACGTCCAGAAATGATTGAAGGTACTGACTGAATGAAAGGAGCTGGCATCTCACTCTCTTTGAATCTTCTTTATCATGCTAAGAGGAGCAGGAAAAAGCAAAAAATTTCAGAATTGCAACTTGCAATGCGGAGAAATTACTGTTTGTGCATTTACAATATTCATTGATTTTTGCCATTGAAAAACGTCCAGAAATGATTGAAGCTACTGACTGAATGAAAGGAGCTGGCATCTCACTCTCTTTGAATCTTCTTTATCATGCTAAGTGGAGCAGGAAAAAGCAAAAAATTTCAGAATTGCACCTTGCAATGCGGAGAAATTACAGTTTGTGCATTTACAATATTCATTGATTTTTGCCATTGAAAAACGTCCAGAAATGATTGAAGCTACTGACTGAATGAAAGGAGCTGGCATCTCACTCTCTTTGAATCTTCTTTATCATGCTAAGAGGAGCAGGAAAAAGCAAAAAATTTCAGAATTGCACCTTGCAATGCGGAGAAATTACTGTTTGTGCATTTACAATATTCGTTGATTTTTGCCATTGAAAAACGTCCAGAAATGATTGAAGCTACTGACTGAATGAAAGGAGCTGGCATCTCACTCTCTTTGAATCTTCTTTATCATGCTAAGAGGAGCAGGAAAAAGCAAAAAATTTCAGAATTGCACCTTGCAATGCGGAGAAATTACAGTTTGTGCATTTACAATATTCATTGATTTTTGCCCTTGAAAAACGTCCAGAAATGATTGAAGCTACTGACTGAATGAAAGGAGCTGGCATCTCACTCTCTTTGAATCTTCTTTATCATGCTAAGAGGAGCAGGAAAAAGCAAAAAATTTCAGAATTGCACCTTGCAATGCGGAGAATTTACTGTTTGTGCATTTACAATATTCATTGATTTTTGCCATTGAAAAACATGTTATTCATATACCAGAAATGTTTGAAGCTCCTGACTGAATGAAAGGAGCTGGCACCTCACTCTCTTTGAATCTTCTTTATCATGCTAAGAGGAGCAGGAAAAAGCAAAAAATTTCAGAATTGCACCTTGCAATGCGGAGAAATTACTGTTTGTGCATTTACAATATTCATTGATTTTTGCCATTGAAAAATGGCCAGAAATGATTGAAGCTACTGACTGAATGAAAGGAGCTGGCATCTCACTCTCTTTGAATCTTCTTTATCATGCTAAGAGGAGCAGGAAAAAGCAAAAAATTTCAGAATTGCGCCTTGCAATGCGGAGAAATTACTGTTTGTGCATTTACAAAATTCATTGATTTTTGCCATTGAAAAACATTATGTTATTCATATACCAGAAATGATTGAAGCTACTGACTGAAGGAAAGGAGCTGGCATCTCACTCTCTTTGAATCTTCTTTATCATGCTAAGAGGAGCAGGAAAAAGCAAAAAATTTCAGAATTGCACCTTGCAATGCGGAGAATTTACTGTTTGTGCATTTACAATATTCATTGATTTTTGCCATTGAAAAACGTCCAGAAATTATTGAAGCTACTGACTGAATGAAAGGAGCTGGCATCTCACTCTCTTTGAATCTTCTTTATCATGCTAAGAGGAGCAGGAAAAAGCAAAAAATTTCAGAATTGCACCTTGCAATGCGGAGAAATTACAGTTTGTGCATTTACAATATTCATTGATTTTTGCCATTGAAAAACGTCCAGAAATGATTGAAGCTACTGACTGAATGAAAGGAGCTGGCATCTCACTCTCTTTGAATCTTCTTTATCATGCTAAGAGGAGCAGGAAAAAGCAAAAAATTTCAGAATTGCACCTTGCAATGCGGAGAAATTACTGTTTGTGCATTTACAATATTCGTTGATTTTTGCCATTGAAAAACGTCCAGAAATGATTGAAGCTACTGACTGAATGAAAGGAGCTGGCATCTCCCTCTCTTTGAATCTTCTTTATCATGCTAAGAGGAGCAGGAAAAAGCAAAAAATTTCAGAATTGCACCTTGCAATGCGGAGAAATTACTGTTTGTGCATTTACAATATTCATTGATTTTTGCCATTGAAAAACATCATCTTATTCATATACCAGAAATGTTTGAAGCTACTGACTGAATGAAAGGAGCTGGCATCTCACTCTCTTTGAATCTTCTTTATCATGCTAAGAGGAGCAGGAAAAAGCAAAAAATTTCAGAATTGCACCTTGCAATGCGGAGAAATTACTGTTTGTGCATTTACAATATTCATTGATTTTTGCCATTGAAAAACATAATGTTATTCATATACCAGAAATGTTTGAAGCTACTGACTGAATGAAAGGAGCTGGCATCTCAATCTCTTTGAATCTTCTTTATCATGCTAAGAGGAGCATGAAAAAGCAAAAAATTTCAGAATTGCACCTTGCAATGTGGAGAAATTACTGTTTGTGCATTTACAATATTCATTGATTTTTACCATTGAAAAACGTCCAGAAATGATTGAAGCTACTGACTGAATGAAAGTAGCTGGCATCTCACTCTCTTTGAATCTTCTTTATCATGCTAAGAGGAGCAGGAAAAAGCAAAAAATTTCAGACTTGCACCTTGCAATGCGGAGAAATTACTGTTTGTGCATTTACAATATTCATTGATTTTTGCCATTGAAAAACATCATGTTATTCATATACCAGAAATGTTTGAAGCTACTGACTGAATGAAAGGAGCTGGCATCTCACTCTCTTTGAATCTTCTTTATCATGCTAAGAGGAGCAGAAAAAAGCAAAAAATTTCAGACTTGCACCTTGCAATGCGGAGAAATTACTGTTTGTGCATTTACAATATTCATTGATTTTTGCCATTGAAAAACATCATGTTATTCATATACCAGAAATGTTTGAAGCTACTGACTGAATGAAAGGAGCTGGCATCTCACTCTCTTTGAATCTTCTTTATCATGCTAAGAGGAGCAGGAAAAAGCAAAAAATTTCAGAATTGCACCTTGCAATGCGGAGAAATTACTGTTTGTGCATTTACAATATTCATTGATTTTTGCCATTGAAAAACGTCCAGAAATGATTGAAGGTACTGACTGAATGAAAGGAGCTGGCATCTCACTCTCTTTGAATCTTCTTTATCATGCTAAGAGGAGCAGGAAAAAGCAAAAAATTTCAGAATTGCACCTTGCAATGCGGAGAAATTACTGTTTGTGCATTTACAATATTCGTTGATTTTTGCCATTGAAAAACGTCCAGAAATGATTGAAGCTACTGACTGAATGAAAGGAGCTGGCATCTCACTCTCTTTGAATCTTCTTTATCATGCTAAGAGGAGCAGGAAAAAGCAAAAAATTTCAGAATTGCACCTTGCAATGCGGAGAAATTACAGTTTGTGCATTTACAATATTCATTGATTTTTGCCCTTGAAAAACGTCCAGAAATGATTGAAGCTACTGACTGAATGAAAGGAGCTGGCATCTCACTCTCTTTGAATCTTCTTTATCATGCTAAGAGGAGCAGGAAAAAGCAAAAAATTTCAGAATTGCACCTTGCAATGCGGAGAATTTACTGTTTGTGCATTTACAATATTCATTGATTTTTGCCATTGAAAAACATGTTATTCATATACCAGAAATGTTTGAAGCTCCTGACTGAATGAAAGGAGCTGGCACCTCACTCTCTTTGAATCTTCTTTATCATGCTAAGAGGAGCAGGAAAAAGCAAAAAATTTCAGAATTGCACCTTGCAATGCGGAGAAATTACTGTTTGTGCATTTACAATATTCATTGATTTTTGCCATTGAAAAATGGCCAGAAATGATTGAAGCTACTGACTGAATGAAAGGAGCTGGCATCTCACTCTCTTTGAATCTTCTTTATCATGCTAAGAGGAGCAGGAAAAAGCAAAAAATTTCAGAATTGCGCCTTGCAATGCGGAGAAATTACTGTTTGTGCATTTACAAAATTCATTGATTTTTGCCATTGAAAAACATTATGTTATTCATATACCAGAAATGATTGAAGCTACTGACTGAAGGAAAGGAGCTGGCATCTCACTCTCTTTGAATCTTCTTTATCATGCTAAGAGGAGCAGGAAAAAGCAAAAAATTTCAGAATTGCACCTTGCAATGCGGAGAATTTACTGTTTGTGCATTTACAATATTCATTGATTTTTGCCATTGAAAAACGTCCAGAAATTATTGAAGCTACTGACTGAATGAAAGGAGCTGGCATCTCACTCTCTTTGAATCTTCTTTATCATGCTAAGAGGAGCAGGAAAAAGCAAAAAATTTCAGAATTGCACCTTGCAATGCGGAGAAATTACAGTTTGTGCATTTACAATATTCATTGATTTTTGCCATTGAAAAACGTCCAGAAATGATTGAAGCTACTGACTGAATGAAAGGAGCTGGCATCTCACTCTCTTTGAATCTTCTTTATCATGCTAAGAGGAGCAGGAAAAAGCAAAAAATTTCAGAATTGCACCTTGCAATGCGGAGAAATTACTGTTTGTGCATTTACAATATTCGTTGATTTTTGCCATTGAAAAACGTCCAGAAATGATTGAAGCTACTGACTGAATGAAAGGAGCTGGCATCTCCCTCTCTTTGAATCTTCTTTATCATGCTAAGAGGAGCAGGAAAAAGCAAAAAATTTCAGAATTGCACCTTGCAATGCGGAGAAATTACTGTTTGTGCATTTACAATATTCATTGATTTTTGCCATTGAAAAACATCATCTTATTCATATACCAGAAATGTTTGAAGCTACTGACTGAATGAAAGGAGCTGGCATCTCACTCTCTTTGAATCTTCTTTATCATGCTAAGAGGAGCAGGAAAAAGCAAAAAATTTCAGAATTGCACCTTGCAATGCGGAGAAATTACTGTTTGTGCATTTACAATATTCATTGATTTTTGCCATTGAAAAACATAATGTTATTCATATACCAGAAATGTTTGAAGCTACTGACTGAATGAAAGGAGCTGGCATCTCAATCTCTTTGAATCTTCTTTATCATGCTAAGAGGAGCATGAAAAAGCAAAAAATTTCAGAATTGCACCTTGCAATGTGGAGAAATTACTGTTTGTGCATTTACAATATTCATTGATTTTTACCATTGAAAAACGTCCAGAAATGATTGAAGCTACTGACTGAATGAAAGTAGCTGGCATCTCACTCTCTTTGAATCTTCTTTATCATGCTAAGAGGAGCAGGAAAAAGCAAAAAATTTCAGACTTGCACCTTGCAATGCGGAGAAATTACTGTTTGTGCATTTACAATATTCATTGATTTTTGCCATTGAAAAACATCATGTTATTCATATACCAGAAATGTTTGAAGCTACTGACTGAATGAAAGGAGCTGGCATCTCACTCTCTTTGAATCTTCTTTATCATGCTAAGAGGAGCAGAAAAAAGCAAAAAATTTCAGACTTGCACCTTGCAATGCGGAGAAATTACTGTTTGTGCATTTACAATATTCATTGATTTTTGCCATTGAAAAACATCATGTTATTCATATACCAGAAATGTTTGAAGCTACTGACTGAATGAAAGGAGCTGGCATCTCACTCTCTTTGAATCTTCTTTATCATGCTAAGAGGAGCAGGAAAAAGCAAAAAATTTCAGAATTGCACCTTGCAATGCGGAGAAATTACTGTTTGTGCATTTACAATATTCATTGATTTTTGCCATTGAAAAACGTCCAGAAATGATTGAAGGTACTGACTGAATGAAAGGAGCTGGCATCTCACTCTCTTTGAATCTTCTTTATCATGCTAAGAGGAGCAGGAAAAAGCAAAAAATTTCAGAATTGCAACTTGCAATGCGGAGAAATTACTGTTTGTGCATTTACAATATTCACTGATTTTTGCCATTGAAAAACGTCCAGAAATGATTGAAGCTACTGACTGAATGAAAGGAGCTGGCATCTCACTCTCTTTGAATCTTCTTTATCATGCTAAGTGGAGCAGGAAAAAGCAAAAAATTTCAGAATTGCACCTTGCAATGCGGAGAAATTACAGTTTGTGCATTTACAATATTCATTGATTTTTGCCATTGAAAAACGTCCAGAAATGATTGAAGCTACTGACTGAATGAAAGGAGCTGGCATCTCACTCTCTTTGAATCTTCTTTATCATGCTAAGAGGAGCAGGAAAAAGCAAAAAATTTCAGAATTGCACCTTGCAATGCGGAGAAATTACTGTTTGTGCATTTACAATATTCGTTGATTTTTGCCATTGAAAAACGTCCAGAAATGATTGAAGCTACTGACTGAATGAAAGGAGCTGGCATCTCACTCTCTTTGAATCTTCTTTATCATGCTAAGAGGAGCAGGAAAAAGCAAAAAATTTCAGAATTGCACCTTGCAATGCGGAGAAATTACTGTTTGTGCATTTACAATATTCATTGATTTTTGCCATTGAAAAACATAATGTTATTCATATACCAGAAATGTTTGAAGCTACTGACTGAATGAAAGGAGCTGGCATCTCAATCTCTTTGAATCTTCTTTATCATGCTAAGAGGAGCATGAAAAAGCAAAAAATTTCAGAATTGCACCTTGCAATGTGGAGAAATTACTGTTTGTGCATTTACAATATTCATTGATTTTTACCATTGAAAAACGTCCAGAAATGATTGAAGCTACTGACTGAATGAAAGTAGCTGGCATCTCACTCTCTTTGAATCTTCTTTATCATGCTAAGAGGAGCAGGAAAAAGCAAAAAATTTCAGACTTGCACCTTGCAATGCGGAGAAATTACTGTTTGTGCATTTACAATATTCATTGATTTTTGCCATTGAAAAACATCATGTTATTCATATACCAGAAATGTTTGAAGCTACTGACTGAATGAAAGGAGCTGGCATCTCACTCTCTTTGAATCTTCTTTATCATGCTAAGAGGAGCAGGAAAAAGCAAAAAATTTCAGAATTGCACCTTGCAATGCGGAGAAATTACTGTTTGTGCATTTACAATATTCATTGATTTTTGCCATTGAAAAACGTCCAGAAATGATTGAAGGTACTGACTGAATGAAAGGAGCTGGCATCTCACTCTCTTTGAATCTTCTTTATCATGCTAAGAGGAGCAGGAAAAAGCAAAAAATTTCAGAATTGCAACTTGCAATGCGGAGAAATTACTGTTTGTGCATTTACAATATTCATTGATTTTTGCCATTGAAAAACGTCCAGAAATGATTGAAGCTACTGACTGAATGAAAGGAGCTGGCATCTCACTCTCTTTGAATCTTCTTTATCATGCTAAGAGGAGCAGGAAAAAGCAAAAAATTTCAGACTTGCACCTTGCAATGCGGAGAAATTACTGTTTGTGCATTTACAATATTCATTGATTTTTGCCATTGAAAAACATCATGTTATTCATATACCAGAAATGTTTGAAGCTACTGACTGAATGAAAGGAGCTGGCATCTCACTCTCTTTGAATCTTCTTTATCATGCTAAGAGGAGCAGGAAAAAGCAAAAAATTTCAGAATTGCACCTTGCAATGCGGAGAAATTACTGTTTGTGCATTTACAATATTCATTGATTTTTGCCATTGAAAAACGTCCAGAAATGATTGAAGGTACTGACTGAATGAAAGGAGCTGGCATCTCACTCTCTTTGAATCTTCTTTATCATGCTAAGAGGAGCAGGAAAAAGCAAAAAATTTCAGAATTGCAACTTGCAATGCGGAGAAATTACTGTTTGTGCATTTACAATATTCATTGATTTTTGCCATTGAAAAACGTCCAGAAATGATTGAAGCTACTGACTGAATGAAAGGAGCTGGCATCTCACTCTCTTTGAATCTTCTTTATCATGCTAAGTGGAGCAGGAAAAAGCAAAAAATTTCAGAATTGCACCTTGCAATGCGGAGAAATTACAGTTTGTGCATTTACAATATTCATTGATTTTTGCCATTGAAAAACGTCCAGAAATGATTGAAGCTACTGACTGAATGAAAGGAGCTGGCATCTCACTCTCTTTGAATCTTCTTTATCATGCTAAGAGGAGCAGGAAAAAGCAAAAAATTTCAGAATTGCACCTTGCAATGCGGAGAAATTACTGTTTGTGCATTTACAATATTCGTTGATTTTTGCCATTGAAAAACGTCCAGAAATGATTGAAGCTACTGACTGATTGAAAGGAGCTGGCATCTCACTCTCTTTGAATCTTCTTTATCATGCTAAGAGGAGCAGGAAAAAGCAAAAAATTTCAGAATTGCACCTTGCAATGCGGAGAAATTACAGTTTGTGCATTTACAATATTCATTGATTTTTGCCCTTGAAAAACGTCCAGAAATGATTGAAGCTACTGACTGAATGAAAGGAGCTGGCATCTCACTCTCTTTGAATCTTCTTTATCATGCTAAGAGGAGCAGGAAAAAGCAAAAAATTTCAGAATTGCACCTTGCAATGCGGAGAATTTACTGTTTGTGCATTTACAATATTCATTGATTTTTGCCATTGAAAAACATGTTATTCATATACCAGAAATGTTTGAAGCTCCTGACTGAATGAAAGGAGCTGGCACCTCACTCTCTTTGAATCTTCTTTATCATGCTAAGAGGAGCAGGAAAAAGCAAAAAATTTCAGAATTGCACCTTGCAATGCGGAGAAATTACTGTTTGTGCATTTACAATATTCATTGATTTTTGCCATTGAAAAATGGCCAGAAATGATTGAAGCTACTGACTGAATGAAAGGAGCTGGCATCTCACTCTCTTTGAATCTTCTTTATCATGCTAAGAGGAGCAGGAAAAAGCAAAAAATTTCAGAATTGCGCCTTGCAATGCGGAGAAATTACTGTTTGTGCATTTACAAAATTCATTGATTTTTGCCATTGAAAAACATTATGTTATTCATATACCAGAAATGATTTAAGCTACTGACTGAAGGAAAGGAGCTGGCATCTCACTCTCTTTGAATCTTCTTTATCATGCTAAGAGGAGCAGGAAAAAGCAAAAAATTTCAGAATTGCACCTTGCAATGCGGAGAATTTACTGTTTGTGCATTTACAATATTCATTGATTTTTGCCATTGAAAAACGTCCAGAAATTATTGAAGCTACTGACTGAATGAAAGGAGCTGGCATCTCACTCTCTTTGAATCTTCTTTATCATGCTAAGAGGAGCAGGAAAAAGCAAAAAATTTCAGAATTGCACCTTGCAATGCGGAGAAATTACAGTTTGTGCATTTACAATATTCATTGATTTTTGCCATTGAAAAACGTCCAGAAATGATTGAAGCTACTGACTGAATGAAAGGAGCTGGCATCTCACTCTCTTTGAATCTTCTTTATCATGCTAAGAGGAGCAGGAAAAAGCAAAAAATTTCAGAATTGCACCTTGCAATGCGGAGAAATTACTGTTTGTGCATTTACAATATTCGTTGATTTTTGCCATTGAAAAACGTCCAGAAATGATTGAAGCTACTGACTGAATGAAAGGAGCTGGCATCTCACTCTCTTTGAATCTTCTTTATCATGCTAAGAGGAGCAGGAAAAAGCAAAAAATTTCAGAATTGCACCTTGCAATGCGGAGAAATTACTGTTTGTGCATTTACAATATTCATTGATTTTTGCCATTGAAAAACATCATCTTATTCATATACCAGAAATGTTTGAAGCTACTGACTGAATGAAAGGAGCTGGCATCTCACTCTCTTTGAATCTTCTTTATCATGCTAAGAGGAGCAGGAAAAAGCAAAAAATTTCAGAATTGCACCTTGCAATGCGGAGAAATTACTGTTTGTGCATTTACAATATTCATTGATTTTTGCCATTGAAAAACATAATGTTATTCATATACCAGAAATGTTTGAAGCTACTGACTGAATGAAAGGAGCTGGCATCTCAATCTCTTTGAATCTTCTTTATCATGCTAAGAGGAGCATGAAAAAGCAAAAAATTTCAGAATTGCACCTTGCAATGTGGAGAAATTACTGTTTGTGCATTTACAATATTCATTGATTTTTACCATTGAAAAACGTCCAGAAATGATTGAAGCTACTGACTGAATGAAAGTAGCTGGCATCTCACTCTCTTTGAATCTTCTTTATCATGCTAAGAGGAGCAGGAAAAAGCAAAAAATTTCAGACTTGCACCTTGCAATGCGGAGAAATTACTGTTTGTGCATTTACAATATTCATTGATTTTTGCCATTGAAAAACATCATGTTATTCATATACCAGAAATGTTTGAAGCTACTGACTGAATGAAAGGAGCTGGCATCTCACTCTCTTTGAATCTTCTTTATCATGCTAAGAGGAGCAGAAAAAAGCAAAAAATTTCAGACTTGCACCTTGCAATGCGGAGAAATTACTGTTTGTGCATTTACAATATTCATTGATTTTTGCCATTGAAAAACATCATGTTATTCATATACCAGAAATGTTTGAAGCTACTGACTGAATGAAAGGAGCTGGCATCTCACTCTCTTTGAATCTTCTTTATCATGCTAAGAGGAGCAGGAAAAAGCAAAAAATTTCAGAATTGCACCTTGCAATGCGGAGAAATTACTGTTTGTGCATTTACAATATTCATTGATTTTTGCCATTGAAAAACGTCCAGAAATGATTGAAGGTACTGACTGAATGAAAGGAGCTGGCATCTCACTCTCTTTGAATCTTCTTTATCATGCTAAGAGGAGCAGGAAAAAGCAAAAAATTTCAGAATTGCAACTTGCAATGCGGAGAAATTACTGTTTGTGCATTTACAATATTCATTGATTTTTGCCATTGAAAAACGTCCAGAAATGATTGAAGCTACTGACTGAATGAAAGGAGCTGGCATCTCACTCTCTTTGAATCTTCTTTATCATGCTAAGTGGAGCAGGAAAAAGCAAAAAATTTCAGAATTGCACCTTGCAATGCGGAGAAATTACAGTTTGTGCATTTACAATATTCATTGATTTTTGCCATTGAAAAACGTCCAGAAATGATTGAAGCTACTGACTGAATGAAAGGAGCTGGCATCTCACTCTCTTTGAATCTTCTTTATCATGCTAAGAGGAGCAGGAAAAAGCAAAAAATTTCAGAATTGCACCTTGCAATGCGGAGAAATTACTGTTTGTGCATTTACAATATTCGTTGATTTTTGCCATTGAAAAACGTCCAGAAATGATTGAAGCTACTGACTGAATGAAAGGAGCTGGCATCTCACTCTCTTTGAATCTTCTTTATCATGCTAAGAGGAGCAGGAAAAAGCAAAAAATTTCAGAATTGCACCTTGCAATGCGGAGAAATTACAGTTTGTGCATTTACAATATTCATTGATTTTTGCCATTGAAAAACGTCCAGAAATGTTTGAAGCTACTGACTGAATGAAAGGAGCTGGCATCTCACTCTCTTTGAATCTTCTTTATCATGCTAAGAGGAGCAGGAAAAAGTAAAAAATTTCAGAATTGCACCTTGCAATGCGGAGAATTTACTGTTTGTGCATTTACAATATTCATTGATTTTTGCCATTGAAAAACATGTTATTCATATACCAGAAATGTTTGAAGCTCCTGACTGAATGAAAGGAGCTGGCACCTCACTCTCTTTGAATCTTCTTTATCATGCTAAGAGGAGCAGGAAAAAGCAAAAAATTTCAGAATTGCACCTTGCAATGCGGAGAAATTACTGTTTGTGCATTTACAATATTCATTGATTTTTGCCATTGAAAAACGTCCAGAAATGATTGAAGCTACTGACTGAATGAAAGGAGCTGGCATCTCACTCTCTTTGAATCTTCTTTATCATGCTAAGAGGAGCAGGAAAAAGCAAAAAATTTCAGAATTGCACCTTGCAATGCGGAGAAATTACTGTTTGTGCATTTACAATATTCATTGATTTTTGCCATTGAAAAATGTCCAGAAATGATTGAAGCTACTGACTGAATGAAAGGAGCTGGCATCTCACTCTCTTTGAATCTTCTTTATCATGCTAAGAGGAGCAGGAAAAAGCAAAAAATTTCAGAATTGCGCCTTGCAATGCGGAGAAATTACTGTTTGTGCATTTACAAAATTCATTGATTTTTGCCATTGAAAAACATCATGTTATTCATATACCAGAAATGATTGAAGCTACTGACTGAAGGAAAGGAGCTGGCATCTCACTCTCTTTGAATCTTCTTTATCATGCTAAGAGGAGCAGGAAAAAGCAAAAAATTTCAGAATTGCAACTTGCAATGCGGAGAATTTACTGTTTGTGCATTTACAATATTCATTGATTTTTGCCATTGAAAAACGTCCAGAAATGATTGAAGCTACTGACTGAATGAAAGGAGCTGGCATCTCACTCTCTTTGAATCTTCTTTATCATGCTAAGAGGAGCAGGAAAAAGCAAAAAATTTCAGAATTGCACCTTGCAATGCGGAGAAATTACAGTTTGTGCATTTACAATATTCATTGATTTTTGCCATTGAAAAACGTCCAGAAATGATTGAAGCTACTGACTGAATGAAAGGAGCTGGCATCTCACTCTCTTTGAATCTTCTTTATCATGCTAAGAGGAGCAGGAAAAAGCAAAAAATTTCAGAATTGCACCTTGCAATGCGGAGAAATTACTGTTTGTGCATTTACAATATTCGTTGATTTTTGCCATTGAAAAACGTCCAGAAATGATTGAAGCTACTGACTGAATGAAAGGAGCTGGCATCTCACTCTCTTTGAATCTTCTTTATCATGCTAAGAGGAGCAGGAAAAAGCAAAAAATTTCAGAATTGCACCTTGCAATGCGGAGAAATTACAGTTTGTGCATTTACAATATTCATTGATTTTTGCCATTGAAAAACGTCCAGAAATGATTGAAGCTACTGACTGAATGAAAGGAGCTGGCATCTCACTCTCTTTGAATCTTCTTTATCATGCTAAGAGGAGCAGGAAAAAGCAAAAAATTTCAGAATTGCACCTTGCAATGCGGAGAAATTACTGTTTGTGCATTTACAATATTCATTGATTTTTGCCATTGAAAAACATGTTATTCATATACCAGAAATGTTTGAAGCTCCTGACTGAATGAAAGGAGCTGGCACCTCACTCTCTTTGAATCTTCTTTATCATGCTAAGAGGAGCAGGAAAAAGCAAAAAATTTCAGAATTGCACCTTGCAATGCGGAGAAATTACTGTTTGTGCATTTACAATATTCATTGATTTTTGCCATTGAAAAACGTCCAGAAATGATTGTAGCTACTGACTGAATGAAAGGAGCTGGCATCCCACTCTCTTTGAATCTTCTTTATCATGCTAAGAGGAGCAGGAAAAAGCAAAAAATTTCAGAATTGCACCTTGCAATGCGGAGAAATTACTGTTTGTGCATTTACAATATTCATTGATTTTTGCCATTGAAAAACATCATGTTATTCATATACCAGAAATGTTTGAAGCTACTGACTGAATGAAAGGAGCTGACATCTCACTCTCTTTGAATCTTCTTTATCATGCTAAGAGGAGCAGGAAAAAGCAAAAAATTTCAGAATTGCACCTTGCAATGCGGAGAAATTACTGTTTGTGCATTTACAATATTCATTGATTTTTGCCATTGAAAAACGTCCAGAAATGATTGAAGCTACTGACTGAATGAAAGGAGCTGGCATCTCACTCTCTTTGAATCATGCTAAGAGGAGCAGGAAAAAGCAAAAAATTTCAGAATTGCACCTTGCAATGCGGAGAAATTACTGTTTGTGCATTTACAATATTCATTTATTTTTGCCATTGAAAAACATCATGTTATTCATATACCAGAAAAGTTTGAAGCTACTGACTGAATGAAAGGAGCTGGCATCTCACTCTCTTTGAATCTTCTTTATCATGCTAAGAGGAGCAGGAAAAAGCAAAAAATTTTAGAATTGCACCTTGCAATGTGGAGAAATTACTGTTTGTGCATTTACAATATTAATTGATTTTTACCATTGAAAAACGTCCAGAAATGATTGAAGCTACTGACTGAATGAAAGTAGCTGGCATCTCACTCTCTTTGAATCTTCTTTATCATCCTAAGAGGAGCAGGAAAAAGCAAAAAATTTCAGACTTGCACCTTGCAATGCGGAGAAATTACTGTTTGTGCATTTACAATATTCATTGATTTTTGCCATTGAAAAACATCATGTTATTCATATACCAGAAATGTTTGAAGCTACTGACTGAATGAAAGGAGCTGGCATCTCACTCTCTTTGAATCTTCTTTATCATGCTAAGAGGAGCAGGAAAAAGCAAAAAATTTCAGAATTGCACCTTGCAATGCGGAGAAATTACTGTTTGTGCATTTACAATATTCATTGATTTTTGCCATTGAAAAACGTCCAGAAATGATTGAAGCTACTGACTGAATGAAAGGAGCTGGCATCTCACTCTCTTTGAATCTTCTTTATCATGCTAAGAGGAGCAGGAAAAAGCAAAAAATTTCAGAATTGCACCTTGCAATGCGGAGAAATTACTGTTTGTGCATTTACAATATTCATTGATTTTTGCCATTGAAAAACGTCCAGAAATGATTGAAGCTACTGACTGAATGAAAGGAGCTGGCATCTCACTCTCTTTGAATCTTCTTTATCATGCTAAGAGGAGCAGGAAAAAGCAAAAAATTTCAGAATTGCACCTTGCAATGCGGAGAAATTACTGTTTGTGCATTTACAATATTCATTGATTTTTGCCATTGAAAAACATGTTATTCATATACCAGAAATGTTTGAAGCTACTGACTGAATGAAAGGAGCTGGCACATAAATCTCTTTGAATCTTCTTTATCATGCTAAGAGGAGCGGGAAAAAGCAAAAAATTTCAGAATTGCACCTTGCAATGCGGAGAAATTACTGTTTGTGCATTTACAATATTCATTGATTTTTGCCATTGAAAAACGTCCAGAAATGATTGAAGGTACTGACTGAATGAAAGGAGCTGGCATCTCACTCTCTTTGAATCTTCTTTATCATGCTAAGAGGAGCAGGAAAAAGCAAAAAATTTCAGAATTGCACCTTGCAATGCGGAGAAATTACTGTTTGTGCATTTACAATATTCATTGATTTTTGCCATTGAAAAACGTCCAGAAATGATTGAAGCTACTGACTGAATGAAAGGAGCTGGCATCTCACTCTCTTTGAATCTTCTTTATCATGCTAAGAGGAGCAGGAAAAAGCAAAAAATTTCAGAATTGCACCTTGCAATGCGGAGAAATTACTGTTTGTGCATTTACAATATTCATTGATTTTTGCCATTGAAAAACATCCAGAAATGATTGAAGCTACTGACTGAATGAAAGGAGCTGGCATCTCACTCTTTTTGAATCTTCTTTATCATGCTAAGAGGAGCAGGAAAAAGCAAAAAATTTCAGAATTGCACCTTGCAATGCGGAGAAATTACTGTTTGTGCATTTACAATATTCATTGATTTTTGCCATTGAAAAACATCATGTTATTCATATACCAGAAATGTTTGAAGCTACTGACTGAATGAAAGGAGCTGGCATCTCACTCTCTTTGAATCTTCTTTATCATGCTAAGAGGAGCAGGAAAAAGCAAAAAATTTCAGAATTGCACCTTGCAATGTGGAGAAATTACTGTTTGTGCATTTACAATATTCATTGATTTTTACCATTGAAAAACGTCCAGAAATGATTGAAGCTACTGACTGAATGAAAGTAGCTGGCATCTCACTCTCTTTGAATCTTCTTTATCATGCTAAGAGGAGCAGGAAAAAGCAAAAAATTTCAGACTTGCACCTTGCAATGCGGAGAAATTACTGTTTGTGCATTTACAATATTCATTGATTTTTGCCATTGAAAAACATCATGTTATTCATATACCAGAAATGTTTGAAGCTACTGACTGAATGAAAGGAGCTGGCATCTCACTCTCTTTGAATCTTCTTTATCATGCTAAGAGGAGCAGAAAAAAGCAAAAAATTTCAGACTTGCACCTTGCAATGCGGAGAAATTACTGTTTGTGCATTTACAATATTCATTGATTTTTGCCATTGAAAAACATCATGTTATTCATATACCAGAAATGTTTGAAGCTACTGACTGAATGAA
Source organism: Phyllobates terribilis (assembly GCF_046119375.1). Classification (NCBI taxonomy): domain Eukaryota; kingdom Metazoa; phylum Chordata; class Amphibia; order Anura; family Dendrobatidae; genus Phyllobates; species Phyllobates terribilis. The sequence goes on along the minus strand of NW_027363655.1, from coordinate 191,674 downwards.
AGGAGCTGGCATCTCACTCTCTTTGAATCTTCTTTATCATGCTAAGAGGAGCAGGAAAAAGCAAAAAATTTCAGAATTGCACCTTGCAATGCGGAGAAATTACTGTTTGTGCATTTACAATATTCATTGATTTTTGCCATTGAAAAACGTCCAGAAATGATTGAAGGTACTGACTGAATGAAAGGAGCTGGCATCTCACTCTCTTTGAATCTTCTTTATCATGCTAAGAGGAGCAGGAAAAAGCAAAAAATTTCAGAATTGCAACTTGCAATGCGGAGAAATTACTGTTTGTGCATTTACAATATTCATTGATTTTTGCCATTGAAAAACGTCCAGAAATGATTGAAGCTACTGACTGAATGAAAGGAGCTGGCATCTCACTCTCTTTGAATCTTCTTTATCATGCTAAGAGGAGCAGGAAAAAGCAAAAAATTTCAGAATTGCACCTTGCAATGCGGAGAAATTACTGTTTGTGCATTTACAATATTCGTTGATTTTTGCCATTGAAAAACGTCCAGAAATGATTGAAGCTACTGACTGAATGAAAGGAGCTGGCATCTCACTCTCTTTGAATCTTCTTTATCATGCTAAGAGGAGCAGGAAAAAGCAAAAAATTTCAGAATTGCACCTTGCAATGCGGAGAAATTACAGTTTGTGCATTTACAATATTCATTGATTTTTGCCATTGAAAAACGTCCAGAAATGATTGAAGCTACTGACTGAATGAAAGGAGCTGGCATCTCACTCTCTTTGAATCTTCTTTATCATGCTAAGAGGAGCAGGAAAAAGCAAAAAATTTCAGAATTGCACCTTGCAATGCGGAGAATTTACTGTTTGTGCATTTACAATATTCATTGATTTTTGCCATTGAAAAACATGTTATTCATATACCAGAAATGTTTGAAGCTCCTGACTGAATGAAAGGAGCTGGCACCTCACTCTCTTTGAATCTTCTTTATCATGCTAAGAGGAGCAGGAAAAAGCAAAAAATTTCAGAATTGCACCTTGCAATGCGGAGAAATTACTGTTTGTGCATTTACAATATTCATTGATTTTTGCCATTGAAAAACGTCCAGAAATGATTGAAGCTACTGACTGAATGAAAGGAGCTGGCATCTCACTCTCTTTGAATCTTCTTTATCATGCTAAGAGGAGCAGGAAAAAGCAAAACATTTCAGAATTGCACCTTGCAATGCGGAGAAATTACTGTTTGTGCATTTACAATATTCATTGATTTTTGCCATTGAAAAATGTCCAGAAATGATTGAAGCTACTGACTGAATGAAAGGAGCTGGCATCTCACTCTCTTTGAATCTTCTTTATCATGCTAAGAGGAGCAGGAAAAAGCAAAAAATTTCAGAATTGCACCTTGCAATGTGGAGAAATTACTGTTTGTGCATTTACAATATTCATTGATTTTTACCATTGAAAAACGTCCAGAAATGATTGAAGCTACTGACTGAATGAAAGTAGCTGGCATCTCACTCTCTTTGAATCTTCTTTATCATGCTAAGAGGAGCAGGAAAAAGCAAAAAATTTCAGACTTGCACCTTGCAATGCGGAGAAATTACTGTTTGTGCATTTACAATATTCATTGATTTTTGCCATTGAAAAACATCATGTTATTCATATACCAGAAATGTTTGAAGCTACTGACTGAATGAAAGGAGCTGGCATCTCACTCTCTTTGAATCTTCTTTATCATGCTAAGAGGAGCAGAAAAAAGCAAAAAATTTCAGACTTGCACCTTGCAATGCGGAGAAATTACTGTTTGTGCATTTACAATATTCATTGATTTTTGCCATTGAAAAACATCATGTTATTCATATACCAGAAATGTTTGAAGCTACTGACTGAATGAAAGGAGCTGGCATCTCACTCTCTTTGAATCTTCTTTATCATGCTAAGAGGAGCAGGAAAAAGCAAAAAATTTCAGAATTGCACCTTGCAATGCGGAGAAATTACTGTTTGTGCATTTACAATATTCATTGATTTTTGCCATTGAAAAACGTCCAGAAATGATTGAAGGTACTGACTGAATGAAAGGAGCTGGCATCTCACTCTCTTTGAATCTTCTTTATCATGCTAAGAGGAGCAGGAAAAAGCAAAAAATTTCAGAATTGCAACTTGCAATGCGGAGAAATTACTGTTTGTGCATTTACAATATTCATTGATTTTTGCCATTGAAAAACGTCCAGAAATGATTGAAGCTACTGACTGAATGAAAGGAGCTGGCATCTCACTCTCTTTGAATCTTCTTTATCATGCTAAGAGGAGCAGGAAAAAGCAAAAAATTTCAGAATTGCACCTTGCAATGCGGAGAAATTACTGTTTGTGCATTTACAATATTCGTTGATTTTTGCCATTGAAAAACGTCCAGAAATGATTGAAGCTACTGACTGAATGAAAGGAGCTGGCATCTCACTCTCTTTGAATCTTCTTTATCATGCTAAGAGGAGCAGGAAAAAGCAAAAAATTTCAGAATTGCACCTTGCAATGCGGAGAAATTACAGTTTGTGCATTTACAATATTCATTGATTTTTGCCATTGAAAAACGTCCAGAAATGATTGAAGCTACTGACTGAATGAAAGGAGCTGGCATCTCACTCTCTTTGAATCTTCTTTATCATGCTAAGAGGAGCAGGAAAAAGCAAAAAATTTCAGAATTGCACCTTGCAATGCGGAGAATTTACTGTTTGTGCATTTACAATATTCATTGATTTTTGCCATTGAAAAACATGTTATTCATATACCAGAAATGTTTGAAGCTCCTGACTGAATGAAAGGAGCTGGCACCTCACTCTCTTTGAATCTTCTTTATCATGCTAAGAGGAGCAGGAAAAAGCAAAAAATTTCAGAATTGCACCTTGCAATGCGGAGAAATTACTGTTTGTGCATTTACAATATTCATTGATTTTTGCCATTGAAAAACGTCCAGAAATGATTGAAGCTACTGACTGAATGAAAGGAGCTGGCATCTCACTCTCTTTGAATCTTCTTTATCATGCTAAGAGGAGCAGGAAAAAGCAAAACATTTCAGAATTGCACCTTGCAATGCGGAGAAATTACTGTTTGTGCATTTACAATATTCATTGATTTTTGCCATTGAAAAATGTCCAGAAATGATTGAAGCTACTGACTGAATGAAAGGAGCTGGCATCTCACTCTCTTTGAATCTTCTTTATCATGCTAAGAGGAGCAGGAAAAAGCAAAAAATTTCAGAATTGCGCCTTGCAATGCGGAGAAATTACTGTTTGTGCATTTACAAAATTCATTGATTTTTGCCATTGAAAAACATCATGTTATTCATATACCAGAAATGATTGAAGCTACTGACTGAAGGAAAGGAGCTGGCATCTCACTCTCTTTGAATCTTCTTTATCATGCTAAGAGGAGTAGGAAAAAGCAAAAAATTTCAGAATTGCACCTTGCAATGCGGAGAATTTACTGTTTGTGCATTTACAATATTCATTGATTTTTGCCATTGAAAAACGTCCAGAAATTATTGAAGCTACTGACTGAATGAAAGGAGCTGGCATCTCACTCTCTTTGAATCTTCTTTATCATGCTAAGAGGAGCAGGAAAAAGCAAAAAATTTCAGAATTGCACCTTGCAATGCGGAGAAATTACAGTTTGTGCATTTACAATATTCATTGATTTTTGCCATTGAAAAACGTCCAGAAATGATTGAAGCTACTGACTGAATGAAAGGAGCTGGCATCTCACTCTCTTTGAATCTTCTTTATCATGCTAAGAGGAGCAGGAAAAAGCAAAAAATTTCAGAATTGCACCTTGCAATGTGGAGAAATTACTGTTTGTGCATTTACAATATTCATTGATTTTTACCATTGAAAAACGTCCAGAAATGATTGAAGCTACTGACTGAATGAAAGTAGCTGGCATCTCACTCTCTTTGAATCTTCTTTATCATGCTAAGAGGAGCAGGAAAAAGCAAAAAATTTCAGACTTGCACCTTGCAATGCGGAGAAATTACTGTTTGTGCATTTACAATATTCATTGATTTTTGCCATTGAAAAACATCATGTTATTCATATACCAGAAATGTTTGAAGCTACTGACTGAATGAAAGGAGCTGGCATCTCACTCTCTTTGAATCTTCTTTATCATGCTAAGAGGAGCAGAAAAAAGCAAAAAATTTCAGACTTGCACCTTGCAATGCGGAGAAATTACTGTTTGTGCATTTACAATATTCATTGATTTTTGCCATTGAAAAACATCATGTTATTCATATACCAGAAATGTTTGAAGCTACTGACTGAATGAAAGGAGCTGGCATCTCACTCTCTTTGAATCTTCTTTATCATGCTAAGAGGAGCAGGAAAAAGCAAAAAATTTCAGAATTGCACCTTGCAATGCGGAGAAATTACTGTTTGTGCATTTACAATATTCATTGATTTTTGCCATTGAAAAACGTCCAGAAATGATTGAAGGTACTGACTGAATGAAAGGAGCTGGCATCTCACTCTCTTTGAATCTTCTTTATCATGCTAAGAGGAGCAGGAAAAAGCAAAAAATTTCAGAATTGCAACTTGCAATGCGGAGAAATTACTGTTTGTGCATTTACAATATTCATTGATTTTTGCCATTGAAAAACGTCCAGAAATGATTGAAGCTACTGACTGAATGAAAGGAGCTGGCATCTCACTCTCTTTGAATCTTCTTTATCATGCTAAGAGGAGCAGGAAAAAGCAAAAAATTTCAGAATTGCACCTTGCAATGCGGAGAAATTACTGTTTGTGCATTTACAATATTCGTTGATTTTTGCCATTGAAAAACGTCCAGAAATGATTGAAGCTACTGACTGAATGAAAGGAGCTGGCATCTCACTCTCTTTGAATCTTCTTTATCATGCTAAGAGGAGCAGGAAAAAGCAAAAAATTTCAGAATTGCACCTTGCAATGCGGAGAAATTACAGTTTGTGCATTTACAATATTCATTGATTTTTGCCATTGAAAAACGTCCAGAAATGATTGAAGCTACTGACTGAATGAAAGGAGCTGGCATCTCACTCTCTTTGAATCTTCTTTATCATGCTAAGAGGAGCAGGAAAAAGCAAAAAATTTCAGAATTGCACCTTGCAATGCGGAGAATTTACTGTTTGTGCATTTACAATATTCATTGATTTTTGCCATTGAAAAACATGTTATTCATATACCAGAAATGTTTGAAGCTCCTGACTGAATGAAAGGAGCTGGCACCTCACTCTCTTTGAATCTTCTTTATCATGCTAAGAGGAGCAGGAAAAAGCAAAAAATTTCAGAATTGCACCTTGCAATGCGGAGAAATTACTGTTTGTGCATTTACAATATTCATTGATTTTTGCCATTGAAAAACGTCCAGAAATGATTGAAGCTACTGACTGAATGAAAGGAGCTGGCATCTCACTCTCTTTGAATCTTCTTTATCATGCTAAGAGGAGCAGGAAAAAGCAAAACATTTCAGAATTGCACCTTGCAATGCGGAGAAATTACTGTTTGTGCATTTACAATATTCATTGATTTTTGCCATTGAAAAATGTCCAGAAATGATTGAAGCTACTGACTGAATGAAAGGAGCTGGCATCTCACTCTCTTTGAATCTTCTTTATCATGCTAAGAGGAGCAGGAAAAAGCAAAAAATTTCAGAATTGCGCCTTGCAATGCGGAGAAATTACTGTTTGTGCATTTACAAAATTCATTGATTTTTGCCATTGAAAAACATCATGTTATTCATATACCAGAAATGATTGAAGCTACTGACTGAAGGAAAGGAGCTGGCATCTCACTCTCTTTGAATCTTCTTTATCATGCTAAGAGGAGTAGGAAAAAGCAAAAAATTTCAGAATTGCACCTTGCAATGCGGAGAATTTACTGTTTGTGCATTTACAATATTCATTGATTTTTGCCATTGAAAAACGTCCAGAAATTATTGAAGCTACTGACTGAATGAAAGGAGCTGGCATCTCACTCTCTTTGAATCTTCTTTATCATGCTAAGAGGAGCAGGAAAAAGCAAAAAATTTCAGAATTGCACCTTGCAATGCGGAGAAATTACAGTTTGTGCATTTACAATATTCATTGATTTTTGCCATTGAAAAACGTCCAGAAATGATTGAAGCTACTGACTGAATGAAAGGAGCTGGCATCTCACTCTCTTTGAATCTTCTTTATCATGCTAAGAGGAGCAGGAAAAAGCAAAAAATTTCAGAATTGCACCTTGCAATGCGGAGAAATTACTGTTTGTGCATTTACAATATTCGTTGATTTTTGCCATTGAAAAACGTCCAGAAATGATTGAAGCTACTGACTGAATGAAAGGAGCTGGCATCTCACTCTCTTTGAATCTTCTTTATCATGCTAAGAGGAGCAGGAAAAAGCAAAAAATTTCAGAATTGCACCTTGCAATGCGGAGAAATTACTGTTTGTGCATTTACAATATTCATTGATTTTTGCCATTGAAAAACATCATGTTATTCATATACCAGAAATGTTTGAAGCTACTGACTGAATGAAAGGAGCTGGCATCTCACTCTCTTTGAATCTTCTTTATCATGCTAAGAGGAGCAGGAAAAAGCAAAAAATTTCAGAATTGCACCTTGCAATGCGGAGAAATTACTGTTTGTGCATTTACAATATTCATTGATTTTTGCCATTGAAAAACATAATGTTATTCATATACCAGAAATGTTTGAAGCTACTGACTGAATGAAAGGAGCTGGCATCTCAATCTCTTTGAATCTTCTTTATCATGCTAAGAGGAGCATGAAAAAGCAAAAAATTTCAGAATTGCACCTTGCAATGTGGAGAAATTACTGTTTGTGCATTTACAATATTCATTGATTTTTACCATTGAAAAACGTCCAGAAATGATTGAAGCTACTGACTGAATGAAAGTAGCTGGCATCTCACTCTCTTTGAATCTTCTTTATCATGCTAAGAGGAGCAGGAAAAAGCAAAAAATTTCAGACTTGCACCTTGCAATGCGGAGAAATTACTGTTTGTGCATTTACAATATTCATTGATTTTTGCCATTGAAAAACATCATGTTATTCATATACCAGAAATGTTTGAAGCTACTGACTGAATGAAAGGAGCTGGCATCTCACTCTCTTTGAATCTTCTTTATCATGCTAAGAGGAGCAGAAAAAAGCAAAAAATTTCAGACTTGCACCTTGCAATGCAGAGAAATTACTGTTTGTGCATTTACAATATTCATTGATTTTTGCCATTGAAAAACATCATGTTATTCATATACCAGAAATGTTTGAAGCTACTGACTGAATGAAAGGAGCTGGCATCTCACTCTCTTTGAATCTTCTTTATCATGCTAAGAGGAGCAGGAAAAAGCAAAAAATTTCAGAATTGCACCTTGCAATGCGGAGAAATTACTGTTTGTGCATTTACAATATTCATTGATTTTTGCCATTGAAAAACGTCCAGAAATGATTGAAGGTACTGACTGAATGAAAGGAGCTGGCATCTCACTCTCTTTGAATCTTCTTTATCATGCTAAGAGGAGCAGGAAAAAGCAAAAAATTTCAGAATTGCAACTTGCAATGCGGAGAAATTACTGTTTGTGCATTTACAATATTCATTTATTTTTGCCATTGAAAAACGTCCAGAAATGATTGAAGCTACTGACTGAATGAAAGGAGCTGGCATCTCACTCTCTTTGAATCTTCTTTATCATGCTAAGAGGAGCAGGAAAAAGCAAAAAATTTCAGAATTGCACCTTGCAATGCGGAGAAATTACTGTTTGTGCATTTACAATATTCGTTGATTTTTGCCATTGAAAAACGTCCAGAAATGATTGAAGCTACTGACTGAATGAAAGGAGCTGGCATCTCACTCTCTTTGAATCTTCTTTATCATGCTAAGAGGAGCAGGAAAAAGCAAAAAATTTCAGAATTGCACCTTGCAATGCGGAGAAATTACAGTTTGTGCATTTACAATATTCATTGATTTTTGCCATTGAAAAACGTCCAGAAATGATTGAAGCTACTGACTGAATGAAAGGAGCTGGCATCTCACTCTCTTTGAATCTTCTTTATCATGCTAAGAGGAGCAGGAAAAAGCAAAAAATTTCAGAATTGCACCTTGCAATGCGGAGAAATTACTGTTTGTGCATTTACAATATTCATTGATTTTTGCCATTGAAAAACATGTTATTCATATACCAGAAATGTTTGAAGCTCCTGACTGAATGAAAGGAGCTGGCACCTCACTCTCTTTGAATCTTCTTTATCATGCTAAGAGGAGCAGGAAAAAGCAAAAAATTTCAGAATTGCACCTTGCAATGCGGAGAAATTACTGTTTGTGCATTTACAATATTCATTGATTTTTGCCATTGAAAAACGTCCAGAAATGATTGTAGCTACTGACTGAATGAAAGGAGCTGGCATCTCACTCTCTTTGAATCTTCTTTATCATGCTAAGAGGAGCAGGAAAAAGCAAAAAATTTCAGAATTGCACCTTGCAATGCGGAGAAATTACTGTTTGTGCATTTACAATATTCATTGATTTTTGCCATTGAAAAACGTCCAGAAATGATTGAAGCTACTGACTGAATGAAAGGAGCTGGCATCTCACTCTCTTTGAATCATGCTAAGAGGAGCAGGAAAAAGCAAAAAATTTCAGAATTGCACCTTGCAATGCGGAGAAATTACTGTTTGTGCATTTACAATATTCATTTATTTTTGCCATTGAAAAACATCATGTTATTCATATACCAGAAATGTTTGAAGCTACTGACTGAATGAAAGGAGCTGGCATCTCACTCTCTTTGAATCTTCTTTATCATGCTAAGAGGAGCAGGAAAAAGCAAAAAATTTTAGAATTGCACCTTGCAATGTGGAGAAATTACTGTTTGTGCATTTACAATATTAATTGATTTTTACCATTGAAAAACGTCCAGAAATGATTGAAGCTACTGACTGAATGAAAGTAGCTGGCATCTCACTCTCTTTGAATCTTCTTTATCATGCTAAGAGGAGCAGGAAAAAGCAAAAAATTTCAGACTTGCACCTTGCAATGCGGAGAAATTACTGTTTGTGCATTTACAATATTCATTGATTTTTGCCATTGAAAAACATCATGTTATTCATATACCAGAAATGTTTGAAGCTACTGACTGAATGAAAGGAGCTGGCATCTCACTCTCTTTGAATCTTCTTTATCATGCTAAGAGGAGCAGGAAAAAGCAAAAAATTTCAGAATTGCACCTTGCAATGCGGAGAAATTACTGTTTGTGCATTTACAATATTCATTGATTTTTGCCATTGAAAAACGTCCAGAAATGATTGAAGCTACTGACTGAATGAAAGGAGCTGGCATCTCACTCTCTTTGAATCTTCTTTATCATGCTAAGAGGAGCAGGAAAAAGCAAAAAATTTCAGAATTGCACCTTGCAATGCGGAGAAATTACTGTTTGTGCATTTACAATATTCATTGATTTTTGCCATTGAAAAACATGTTATTCATATACCAGAAATGTTTGAAGCTACTGACTGAATGAAAGGAGCTGGCACCTCAATCTCTTTGAATCTTCTTTATCATGCTAAGAGGAGCGGGAAAAAGCAAAAAATTTCAGAATTGCACCTTGCAATGCGGAGAAATTACTGTTTGTGCATTTACAATATTCATTGATTTTTGCCATTGAAAAACGTCCAGAAATGATTGAAGGTACTGACTGAATGAAAGGAGCTGGCATCTCACTCTCTTTGAATCTTCTTTATCATGCTAAGAGGAGCAGGAAAAAGCAAAAAATTTCAGAATTGCACCTTGCAATGCGGAGAAATTACTGTTTGTGCATTTACAATATTCATTGATTTTTGCCATTGAAAAACGTCCAGAAATGATTGAAGCTACTGACTGAATGAAAGGAGCTGGCATCTCACTCTCTTTGAATCTTCTTTATCATGCTAAGAGGAGCAGGAAAAAGCAAAAAATTTCAGAATTGCACCTTGCAATGCGGAGAAATTACTGTTTGTGCATTTACAATATTCATTGATTTTTGCCATTGAAAAACATCCAGAAATGATTGAAGCTACTGACTGAATGAAAGGAGCTGGCATCTCACTCTCTTTGAATCTTCTTTATCATGCTAAGAGGAGCAGGAAAAAGCAAAAAATTTCAGAATTGCACCTTGCAATGCGGAGAAATTACTGTTTGTGCATTTACAATATTCATTGATTTTTGCCATTGAAAAACATCATGTTATTCATATACCAGAAATGTTTGAAGCTACTGACTGAATGAAAGGAGCTGGCATCTCACTCTCTTTGAATCTTCTTTATCATGCTAAGAGGAGCAGGAAAAAGCAAAAAATTTCAGACTTGCACCTTGCAATGCGGAGAAATTACTGTTTGTGCATTTACAATATTCATTGATTTTTGCCATTGAAAAACATCATGTTATTCATATACCAGAAATGTTTGAAGCTACTGACTGAATGAAAGGAGCTGGCATCTCACTCTCTTTGAATCTTCTTTATCATGCTAAGAGGAGCAGAAAAAAGCAAAAAATTTCAGACTTGCACCTTGCAATGCGGAGAAATTACTGTTTGTGCATTTACAATATTCATTGATTTTTGCCATTGAAAAACATCATGTTATTCATATACCAGAAATGTTTGAAGCTACTGACTGAATGAAAGGAGCTGGCATCTCACTCTCTTTGAATCTTCTTTATAATGCTAAGAGGAGCAGGAAAAAGCAAAAAATTTCAGAATTGCACCTTGCAATGCGGAGAAATTACTGTTTGTGCATTTACAATATTCATTGATTTTTGCCATTGAAAAACGTCCAGAAATGATTGAAGGTACTGACTGAATGAAAGGAGCTGGCATCTCACTCTCTTTGAATCTTCTTTATCATGCTAAGAGGAGCAGGAAAAAGCAAAAAATTTCAGAATTGCAACTTGCAATGCGGAGAAATTACTGTTTGTGCATTTACAATATTCATTGATTTTTGCCATTGAAAAACGTCCAGAAATGATTGAAGCTACTGACTGAATGAAAGGAGCTGGCATCTCACTCTCTTTGAATCTTCTTTATCATGCTAAGAGGAGCAGGAAAAAGCAAAAAATTTCAGAATTGCACCTTGCAATGCGGAGAAATTACTGTTTGTGCATTTACAATATTCGTTGATTTTTGCCATTGAAAAACGTCCAGAAATGATTGAAGCTACTGACTGAATGAAAGGAGCTGGCATCTCACTCTCTTTGAATCTTCTTTATCATGCTAAGAGGAGCAGGAAAAAGCAAAAAATTTCAGAATTGCACCTTGCAATGCGGAGAAATTACAGTTTGTGCATTTACAATATTCATTGATTTTTGCCATTGAAAAACGTCCAGAAATGATTGAAGCTACTGACTGAATGAAAGGAGCTGGCATCTCACTCTCTTTGAATCTTCTTTATCATGCTAAGAGGAGCAGGAAAAAGCAAAAAATTTCAGAATTGCACCTTGCAATGCGGAGAATTTACTGTTTGTGCATTTACAATATTCATTGATTTTTGCCATTGAAAAACATGTTATTCATATACCAGAAATGTTTGAAGCTCCTGACTGAATGAAAGGAGCTGGCACCTCACTCTCTTTGAATCTTCTTTATCATGCTAAGAGGAGCAGGAAAAAGCAAAAAATTTCAAAATTGCACCTTGCAATGCGGAGAAATTACTGTTTGTGCATTTACAATATTCATTGATTTTTGCCATTGAAAAACGTCCAGAAATGATTGAAGCTACTGACTGAATGAAAGGAGCTGGCATCTCACTCTCTTTGAATCTTCTTTATCATGCTAAGAGGAGCAGGAAAAAGCAAAAAATTTCAGAATTGCACCTTGCAATGCGGAGAAATTACTGTTTGTGCATTTACAATATTCATTGATTTTTGCCATTGAAAAATGTCCAGAAATGATTGAAGCTACTGACTGAATGAAAGGAGCTGGCATCTCACTCTCTTTGAATCTTCTTTATCATGCTAAGAGGAGCAGGAAAAAGCAAAAAATTTCAGAATTGCGCCTTGCAATGCGGAGAAATTACTGTTTGTGCATTTACAAAATTCATTGATTTTTGCCATTGAAAAACATCATGTTATTCATATACCAGAAATGATTGAAGCTACTGACTGAAGGAAAGGAGCTGGCATCTCACTCTCTTTGAATCTTCTTTATCATGCTAAGAGGAGCAGGAAAAAGCAAAAAATTTCAGAATTGCACCTTGCAATGCGGAGAATTTACTGTTTGTGCATTTACAATATTCATTGATTTTTGCCATTGAAAAACGTCCAGAAATTATTGAAGCTACTGACTGAATGAAAGGAGCTGGCATCTCACTCTCTTTGAATCTTCTTTATCATGCTAAGAGGAGCAGGAAAAAGCAAAAAATTTCAGAATTGCACCTTGCAATGCGGAGAAATTACAGTTTGTGCATTTACAATATTCATTGATTTTTTCCATTGAAAAACGTCCAGAAATGATTGAAGCTACTGACTGAATGAAAGGAGCTGGCATCTCACTCTCTTTGAATCTTCTTTATCATGCTAAGAGGAGCAGGAAAAAGCAAAAAATTTCAGAATTGCACCTTGCAATGCGGAGAAATTACTGTTTGTGCATTTACAATATTCGTTGATTTTTGCCATTGAAAAACGTCCAGAAATGATTGAAGCTACTGACTGAATGAAAGGAGCTGGCATCTCACTCTCTTTGAATCTTCTTTATCATGCTAAGAGGAGCAGGAAAAAGCAAAAAATTTCAGAATTGCACCTTGCAATGCGGAGAAATTACTGTTTGTGCATTTACAATATTCATTGATTTTTGCCATTGAAAAACATCATGTTATTCATATACCAGAAATGTTTGAAGCTACTGACTGAATGAAAGGAGCTGGCATCTCACTCTCTTTGAATCTTCTTTATCATGCTAAGAGGAGCAGGAAAAAGCAAAAAATTTCAGAATTGCACCTTGCAATGCGGAGAAATTACTGTTTGTGCATTTACAATATTCATTGATTTTTGCCATTGAAAAACATAATGTTATTCATATACCAGAAATGTTTGAAGCTACTGACTGAATGAAAGGAGCTGGCATCTCAATCTCTTTGAATCTTCTTTATCATGCTAAGAGGAGCATGAAAAAGCAAAAAATTTCAGAATTGCACCTTGCAATGTGGAGAAATTACTGTTTGTGCATTTACAATATTCATTGATTTTTACCATTGAAAAACGTCCAGAAATGATTGAAGCTACTGACTGAATGAAAGTAGCTGGCATCTCACTCTCTTTGAATCTTCTTTATCATGCTAAGAGGAGCAGGAAAAAGCAAAAAATTTCAGACTTGCACCTTGCAATGCGGAGAAATTACTGTTTGTGCATTTACAATATTCATTGATTTTTGCCATTGAAAAACATCATGTTATTCATATACCAGAAATGTTTGAAGCTACTGACTGAATGAAAGGAGCTGGCATCTCACTCTCTTTGAATCTTCTTTATCATGCTAAGAGGAGCAGAAAAAAGCAAAAAATTTCAGACTTGCACCTTGCAATGCGGAGAAATTACTGTTTGTGCATTTACAATATTCATTGATTTTTGCCATTGAAAAACATCATGTTATTCATATACCAGAAATGTTTGAAGCTACTGACTGAATGAAAGGAGCTGGCATCTCACTCTCTTTGAATCTTCTTTATCATGCTAAGAGGAGCAGGAAAAAGCAAAAAATTTCAGAATTGCACCTTGCAATGCGGAGAAATTACTGTTTGTGCATTTACAATATTCATTGATTTTTGCCATTGAAAAACGTCCAGAAATGATTGAAGGTACTGACTGAATGAAAGGAGCTGGCATCTCACTCTCTTTGAATCTTCTTTATCATGCTAAGAGGAGCAGGAAAAAGCAAAAAATTTCAGAATTGCAACTTGCAATGCGGAGAAATTACTGTTTGTGCATTTACAATATTCATTGATTTTTGCCATTGAAAAACGTCCAGAAATGATTGAAGCTACTGACTGAATGAAAGGAGCTGGCATCTCACTCTCTTTGAATCTTCTTTATCATGCTAAGTGGAGCAGGAAAAAGCAAAAAATTTCAGAATTGCACCTTGCAATGCGGAGAAATTACAGTTTGTGCATTTACAATATTCATTGATTTTTGCCATTGAAAAACGTCCAGAAATGATTGAAGCTACTGACTGAATGAAAGGAGCTGGCATCTCACTCTCTTTGAATCTTCTTTATCATGCTAAGAGGAGCAGGAAAAAGCAAAAAATTTCAGAATTGCACCTTGCAATGCGGAGAAATTACTGTTTGTGCATTTACAATATTCGTTGATTTTTGCCATTGAAAAACGTCCAGAAATGATTGAAGCTACTGACTGAATGAAAGGAGCTGGAATCTCACTCTCTTTGAATCTTCTTTATCATGCTAAGAGGAGCAGGAAAAAGCAAAAAATTTCAGAATTGCACCTTGCAATGCGGAGAAATTACAGTTTGTGCATTTACAATATTCATTGATTTTTGCCATTGAAAAACGTCCAGAAATGATTGAAGCTACTGACTGAATGAAAGGAGCTGGCATCTCACTCTCTTTGAATCTTCTTTAGCATGCTAAGAGGAGCAGGAAAAAGCAAAAAATTTCAGAATTGCACCTTGCAATGCGGAGAATTTACTGTTTGTGCATTTACAATATTCATTGATTTTTGCCATTGAAAAACATGTTATTCATATACCAGAAATGTTTGAAGCTCCTGACTGAATGAAAGGAGCTGGCACCTCACTCTCTTTGAATCTTCTTTATCATGCTAAGAGGAGCAGGAAAAAGCAAAAAATTTCAGAATTGCACCTTGCAATGCGGAGAAATTACTGTTTGTGCATTTACAATATTCATTGATTTTTGCCATTGAAAAACGTCCAGAAATGATTGAAGCTACTGACTGAAGGAAAGGAGCTGGCATCTCACTCTCTTTGAATCTTCTTTATCATGCTAAGAGGAGCAGGAAAAAGCAAAAAATTTCAGAATTGCACCTTGCAATGCGGAGAAATTACTGTTTGTGCATTTACAATATTCGTTGATTTTTGCCATTGAAAAACGTCCAGAAATGATTGAAGCTACTGACTGAAGGAAAGGAGCTGGCATCTCACTCTCTTTGAATCTTCTTTATCATGCTAAGAGGAGCAGGAAAAAGCAAAAAATTTCAGAATTGCACCTTGCAATGCGGACAATTTACTGTTTGTGCATTTACAATATTCATTGATTTTTGCCATTGAAAAACGTCCAGAAATTATTGAAGCTACTGACTGAATGAAAGGAGCTGGCATCTCACTCTCTTTGAATCTTCTTTATCATGCTAAGAGGAGCAGGAAAAAGCAAAAAATTTCAGAATTGCACCTTGCAATGCGGAGAAATTACAGTTTGTGCATTTACAATATTCATTGATTTTTGCCATTGAAAAACGTCCAGAAATGATTGAAGCTACTGACTGAATGAAAGGAGCTGGCATCTCACTCTCTTTGAATCTTCTTTATCATGCTAAGAGGAGCAGGAAAAAGCAAAAAATTTCAGAATTGCACCTTGCAATGCGGAGAAATTACTGTTTGTGCATTTACAATATTCGTTGATTTTTGCCATTGAAAAACGTCCAGAAATGATTGAAGCTACTGACTGAATGAAAGGAGCTGGCATCTCACTCTCTTTGAATCTTCTTTATCATGCTAAGAGGAGCAGGAAAAAGCAAAAAATTTCAGAATTGCACCTTGCAATGCGGAGAAATTACTGTTTGTGCATTTACAATATTCATTGATTTTTGCCATTGAAAAACATCATGTTATTCATATACCAGAAATGTTTGAAGCTACTGACTGAATGAAAGGAGCTGGCATCTCACTCTCTTTGAATCTTCTTTATCATGCTAAGAGGAGCAGGAAAAAGCAAAAAATTTCAGAATTGCACCTTGCAATGCGGAGAAATTACTGTTTGTGCATTTACAATATTCATTGATTTTTGCCATTGAAAAACATAATGTTATTCATATACCAGAAATGTTTGAAGCTACTGACTGAATGAAAGGAGCTGGCATCTCAATCTCTTTGAATCTTCTTTATCATGCTAAGAGGAGCATGAAAAAGCAAAAAATTTCAGAATTGCACCTTGCAATGTGGAGAAATTACTGTTTGTGCATTTACAATATTCATTGATTTTTACCATTGAAAAACGTCCAGAAATGATTGAAGCTACTGACTGAATGAAAGTAGCTGGCATCTCACTCTCTTTGAATCTTCTTTATCATGCTAAGAGGAGCAGGAAAAAGCAAAAAATTTCAGACTTGCACCTTGCAATGCGGAGAAATTACTGTTTGTGCATTTACAATATTCATTGATTTTTGCCATTGAAAAACATCATGTTATTCATATACCAGAAATGTTTGAAGCTACTGACTGAATGAAAGGAGCTGGCATCTCACTCTCTTTGAATCTTCTTTATCATGCTAAGAGGAGCAGGAAAAAGCAAAAAATTTCAGAATTGCACCTTGCAATGCGGAGAAATTACTGTTTGTGCATTTACAATATTCATTGATTTTTGCCATTGAAAAACGTCCAGAAATGATTGAAGGTACTGACTGAATGAAAGGAGCTGGCATCTCACTCTCTTTGAATCTTCTTTATCATGCTAAGAGGAGCAGGAAAAAGCAAAAAATTTCAGAATTGCAACTTGCAATGCGGAGAAATTACTGTTTGTGCATTTACAATATTCATTGATTTTTGCCATTGAAAAACGTCCAGAAATGATTGAAGCTACTGACTGAATGAAAGGAGCTGGCATCTCACTCTCTTTGAATCTTCTTTATCATGCTAAGAGGAGCAGATAAAAGCAAAAAATTTCAGAATTGCACCTTGCAATGCGGAGAAATTACAGTTTGTGCATTTACAATATTCATTGATTTTTGCCATTGAAAAACGTCCAGAAATGATTGAAGCTACTGACTGAATGAAAGGAGCTGGCATCTCACTCTCTTTGAATCTTCTTTATCATGCTAAGAGGAGCAGGAAAAAGCAAAAAATTTCAGAATTGCACCTTGCAATGCGGAGAATTTACTGTTTGTGCATTTACAATATTCATTGATTTTTGCCATTGAAAAACATGTTATTCATATACCAGAAATGTTTGAAGCTCCTGACTGAATGAAAGGAGCTGGCACCTCACTCTCTTTGAATCTTCTTTATCATGCTAAGAGGAGCAGGAAAAAGCAAAAAATTTCAGAATTGCACCTTGCAATGCGGAGAAATTACTGTTTGTGCATTTACAATATTCATTGATTTTTGCCATTGAAAAACGTCCAGAAATGATTGAAGCTACTGACTGAATGAAAGGAGCTGGCATCTCACTCTCTTTGAATCTTCTTTATCATGCTAAGAGGAGCAGGAAAAAGCAAAAAATTTCAGAATTGCACCTTGCAATGCGGAGAAATTACTGTTTGTGCATTTACAATATTCATTGATTTTTGCCATTGAAAAATGTCCAGAAATGATTGAAGCTACTGACTGAATGAAAGGAGCTGGCATCTCACTCTCTTTGAATCTTCTTTATCATGCTAAGAGGAGCAGGAAAAAGCAAAAAATTTCAGAATTGCGCCTTGCAATGCGGAGAAATTACTGTTTGTGCATTTACAAAATTCATTGATTTTTGCCATTGAAAAACATCATGTTATTCATATACCAGAAATGATTGAAGCTACTGACTGAAGGAAAGGAGCTGGCATCTCACTCTCTTTGAATCTTCTTTATCATGCTAAGAGGAGCAGGAAAAAGCAAAAAATTTCAGAATTGCACCTTGCAATGCGGAGAATTTACTGTTTGTGCATTTACAATATTCATTGATTTTTGCCATTGAAAAACGTCCAGAAATTATTGAAGCTACTGACTGAATGAAAGGAGCTGGCATCTCACTCTCTTTGAATCTTCTTTATCATGCTAAGAGGAGCAGGAAAAAGCAAAAAATTTCAGAATTGCACCTTGCAATGCGGAGAAATTACAGTGTGTGCATTTACAATATTCATTGATTTTTGCCATTGAAAAACGTCCAGAAATGATTGAAGCTACTGACTGAATGAAAGGAGCTGGCATCTCACTCTCTTTGAATCTTCTTTATCATGCTAAGAGGAGCAGGAAAAAGCAAAAAATTTCAGAATTGCACCTTGCAATGCGGAGAAATTACTGTTTGTGCATTTACAATATTCGTTGATTTTTGCCATTGAAAAACGTCCAGAAATGATTGAAGCTACTGACTGAATGAAAGGAGCTGGCATCTCACTCTCTTTGAATCTTCTTTATCATGCTAAGAGGAGCAGGAAAACGCAAAAAATTTCAGAATTGCACCTTGCAATGCGGAGAAATTACTGTTTGTGCATTTACAATATTCATTGATTTTTGCCATTGAAAAACATCATGTTATTCATATACCAGAAATGTTTGAAGCTACTGACTGAATGAAAGGAGCTGGCATCTCACTCTCTTTGAATCTTCTTTATCATGCTAAGAGGAGCAGGAAAAAGCAAAAAATTTCAGAATTGCACCTTGCAATGCGGAGAAATTACTGTTTGTGCATTTACAATATTCATTGATTTTTGCCATTGAAAAACATAATGTTATTCATATACCAGAAATGTTTGAAGCTACTGACTGAATGAAAGGAGCTGGCATCTCAATCTCTTTGAATCTTCTTTATCATGCTAAGAGGAGCATGAAAAAGCAAAAAATTTCAGAATTGCACCTTGCAATGTGGAGAAATTACTGTTTGTGCATTTACAATATTCATTGATTTTTACCATTGAAAAACGTCCAGAAATGATTGAAGCTACTGACTGAATGAAAGTAGCTGGCATCTCACTCTCTTTGAATCTTCTTTATCATGCTAAGAGGAGCAGGAAAAAGCAAAAAATTTCAGACTTGCACCTTGCAATGCGGAGAAATTACTGTTTGTGCATTTACAATATTCATTGATTTTTGCCATTGAAAAACATCATGTTATTCATATACCAGAAATGTTTGAAGCTACTGACTGAATGAAAGGAGCTGGCATCTCACTCTCTTTGAATCTTCTTTATCATGCTAAGAGGAGCAGAAAAAAGCAAAAAATTTCAGACTTGCACCTTGCAATGCGGAGAAATTACTGTTTGTGCATTTACAATATTCATTGATTTTTGCCATTGAAAAACATCATGTTATTCATATACCAGAAATGTTTGAAGCTACTGACTGAATGAAAGGAGCTGGCATCTCACTCTCTTTGAATCTTCTTTATCATGCTAAGAGGAGCAGGAAAAACAAAAAATTTCAGAATTGCACCTTGCAATGCGGAGAAATTACTGTTTGTGCATTTACAATATTCATTGATTTTTGCCATTGAAAAACGTCCAGAAATGATTGAAGGTACTGACTGAATGAAAGGAGCTGGCATCTCACTCTCTTTGAATCTTCTTTATCATGCTAAGAGGAGCAGGAAAAAGCAAAAAATTTCAGAATTGCAACTTGCAATGCGGAGAAATTACTGTTTGTGCATTTACAATATTCATTGATTTTTGCCATTGAAAAACGTCCAGAAATGATTGAAGCTACTGACTGAATGAAAGGAGCTGGCATCTCACTCTCTTTGAATCTTCTTTATCATGCTAAGTGGAGCAGGAAAAAGCAAAAAATTTCAGAATTGCACCTTGCAATGCGGAGAAATTACAGTTTGTGCATTTACAATATTCATTGATTTTTGCCATTGAAAAACGTCCAGAAATGATTGAAGCTACTGACTGAATGAAAGGAGCTGGCATCTCACTCTCTTTGAATCTTCTTTATCATGCTAAGAGGAGCAGGAAAAAGCAAAAAATTTCAGAATTGCACCTTGCAATGCGGAGAAATTACTGTTTGTGCATTTACAATATTCGTTGATTTTTGCCATTGAAAAACGTCCAGAAATGATTGAAGCTACTGACTGAATGAAAGGAGCTGGCATCTCACTCTCTTTGAATCTTCTTTATCATGCTAAGAGGAGCAGGAAAAAGCAAAAAATTTCAGAATTGCACCTTGCAATGCGGAGAAATTACAGTTTGTGCATTTACAATATTCATTGATTTTTGCCATTGAAAAACGTCCAGAAATGATTGAAGCTACTGACTGAATGAAAGGAGCTGGCATCTCACTCTCTTTGAATCTTCTTTATCATGCTAAGAGGAGCAGGAAAAAGCAAAAAATTTCAGAATTGCACCTTGCAATGCGGAGAATTTACTGTTTGTGCATTTACAATATTCATTGATTTTTGCCATTGAAAAACATGTTATTCATATACCAGAAATGTTTGAAGCTCCTGACTGAATGAAAGGAGCTGGCACCTCACTCTCTTTGAATCTTCTTTATCATGCTAAGAGGAGCAGGAAAAAGCAAAAAATTTCAGAATTGCACCTTGCAATGCGGAGAAATTACTGTTTGTGCATTTACAATATTCATTGATTTTTGCCATTGAAAAACGTCCAGAAATGATTGAAGCTACTGACTGAATGAAAGGAGCTGGCATCTCACTCTCTTTGAATCTTCTTTATCATGCTAAGAGGAGCAGGAAAAAGCAAAAAATTTCAGAATTGCACCTTGCAATGCGGAGAAATTACTGTTTGTGCATTTACAATATTCATTGATTTTTGCCATTGAAAAATGTCCAGAAATGATTGAAGCTACTGACTGAATGAAAGGAGCTGGCATCTCACTCTCTTTGAATCTTCTTTATCATGCTAAGAGGAGCAGGAAAAAGCAAAAAATTTCAGAATTGCGCCTTGCAATGCGGAGAAATTACTGTTTGTGCATTTACAAAATTCATTGATTTTTGCCATTGAAAAACATCATGTTATTCATATACCAGAAATGATTGAAGCTACTGACTGAAGGAAAGGAGCTGGCATCTCACTCTCTTTGAATCTTCTTTATCATGCTAAGAGGAGCAGGAAAAAGCAAAAAATTTCAGAATTGCAACTTGCAATGCGGAGAATTTACTGTTTGTGCATTTACAATATTCATTGATTTTTGCCATTGAAAAACGTCCAGAAATGATTGAAGCTACTGACTGAATGAAAGGAGCTGGCATCTCACTCTCTTTGAATCTTCTTTATCATGCTAAGAGGAGCAGGAAAAAGCAAAAAATTTCAGAATTGCACCTTGCAATGCGGAGAAATTACAGTTTGTGCATTTACAATATTCATTGATTTTTGCCATTGAAAAACGTCCAGAAATGATTGAAGCTACTGACTGAATGAAAGGAGCTGGCATCTCACTCTCTTTGAATCTTCTTTATCATGCTAAGAGGAGCAGGAAAAAGCAAAAAATTTCAGAATTGCACCTTGCAATGCGGAGAAATTACTGTTTGTGCATTTACAATATTCGTTGATTTTTGCCATTGAAAAACGTCCAGAAATGATTGAAGCTACTGACTGAATGAAAGGAGCTGGCATCTCACTCTCTTTGAATCTTCTTTATCATGCTAAGAGGAGCAGGAAAAAGCAAAAAATTTCAGAATTGCACCTTGCAATGCGGAGAAATTACAGTTTGTGCATTTACAATATTCATTGATTTTTGCCATTGAAAAACGTCCAGAAATGATTGAAGCTACTGACTGAATGAAAGGAGCTGGCATCTCACTCTCTTTGAATCTTCTTTATCATGCTAAGAGGAGCAGGAAAAAGCAAAAAATTTCAGAATTGCACCTTGCAATGCGGAGAAATTACTGTTTGTGCATTTACAATATTCATTGATTTTTGCCATTGAAAAACATGTTATTCATATACCAGAAATGTTTGAAGCTCCTGACTGAATGAAAGGAGCTGGCACCTCACTCTCTTTGAATCTTCTTTATCATGCTAAGAGGAGCAGGAAAAAGCAAAAAATTTCAGAATTGCACCTTGCAATGCGGAGAAATTACTGTTTGTGCATTTACAATATTCATTGATTTTTGCGATTGAAAAACATCATGTTATTCATATACCAGAAATGATTGAAGCTACTGACTGAATGAAAGGAGCTGGCATCTCACTCTCTTTGAATCTTCTTTATCATGCTAAGAGGAGCAGGAAAAAGCAAAAAATTTCAGAATTGCACCTTGCAATGCGGAGAAATTACAGTTTGTGCATTTACAATATTCATTGATTTTTGCCATTGAAAAACGTCCAGAAATGATTGAAGCTACTGACTGAATGAAAGGAGCTGGCATCTCACTCTCTTTGAATCTTCTTTATCATGCTAAGAGGAGCAGGAAAAAGCAAAAAATTTCAGAATTGCACCTTGCAATGCGGAGAAATTACTGTTTGTGCATTTACAATATTCATTGATTTTTGCCATTGAAAAACGTCCAGAAATGATTGAAGGTACTGACTGAATGAAAGGAGCTGGCATCTCACTCTCTTTGAATCTTCTTTATCATGCTAAGAGGAGAAGGAAAAAGCAAAAAATTTCAGAATTGCACCTTGCAATGCGGAGAAATTACTGTTTGTGCATTTACAATATTCATTGATTTTTGCCATTGAAAAACGTCCAGAAATGATTGAAGCTACTGACTGAATGAAAGGAGCTGGCATCTCACTCTGTTTGAATCTTCTTTATCATGCTAAGAGGAGCAGGAAAAAGCAAAAAATTTAAGAATTGCACCTTGCAATGCGGAGAAATTACTGTTTGTGCATTTACAATATTCATTGATTTTTGCCATTGAAAAATGTCCAGAAATGATTGAAGCTACTGACTGAATGAAAGGAGCTGGCATCTCACTCTCTTTGAATCTTCTTTATCATGCTAAGAGGAGCAGGAAAAAGCAAAAAATTTCAGAATTGCGCCTTGCAATGCGGAGAAATTACTGTTTGTGCATTTACAAAATTCATTGATTTTTGCCATTGAAAAACATCATGTTATTCATATACCAGAAATGATTGAAGCTACTGACTGAAGGAAAGGATCTGGCATCTCACTCTCTTTGAATCTTCTTTATCATGCTTAGAGGAGCAGGAAAAAGCAAAAAATTTCAGAATTGCACCTTGCAATGCGGAGAAATTACTGTTTGTGCATTTACAATATTCATTGATTTTTGCCATTGAAAAACGTCCAGAAATGATTGAAGCTACTGACTGAATGAAAGGAGCTGGCATCTCTCTCTCTTTGAATCTTCTTTATCATGCTAAGAGGAGCAGGAAAAAGCAAAAAATTTCAGAATTGCACCTTGCAATGCGGAGAAATTACTGTTTGTGCATTTACAATATTCATTGATTTTTGCTATTGAAAAACATCATGTTATTCATATACCAGAAATGATTGAAGCTACTGACTGAATGAAAGGAGCTGGCATCTCACTCTCTTTGAATCTTCTTTATCATGCTAAGAGGAGCAGGAAAAAGCAAAAAATTTCAGAATTGCACCTTGCAATGCGGAGAAATTACAGTTTGTGCATTTACAATATTCATTGATTTTTGCCATTGAAAAACGTCCAGAAATGATTGAAGCTACTGACTGAATGAAAGGAGCTGGCATCTCACTCTCTTTGAATCTTCTTTATCATGCTAAGAGGAGCAGGAAAAAGCAAAAAATTTCAGAATTGCACCTTGCAATGCGGAGAAATTACTGTTTGTGCATTTACAATATTCATTGATTTTTGCCATTGAAAAACGTCCAGAAATGATTGAAGGTACTGACTGAATGAAAGGAGCTGGCATCTCACTCTCTTTGAATCTTCTTTATCATGCTAAGAGGAGCAGGAAAAAGCAAAAAATTTCAGAATTGCACCTTGCAATGCGGAGAAATTACTGTTTGTGCATTTACAATATTCATTGATTTTTGCCATTGAAAAACGTCCAGAAATGATTGAAGCTACTGACTGAATGAAAGGAGCTGGCATCTCACTCTCTGAATCTTCTTTATCATGCTAAGAGGAGCAGGAAAAAGCAAAAAATTTCAGAATTGCACCTTGCAATGCGGAGAAATTACTGTTTGTGCATTTACAATATTCATTGATTTTTGCCATTGAAAAATGTCCAGAAATGATTGAAGCTACTGACTGAATGAAAGGAGCTGGCATCTCACTCTCTTTGAATCTTCTTTATCATGCTAAGAGGAGCAGGAAAAAGCAAAAAATTTCAGAATTGCGCCTTGCAATGCGGAGAAATTACTGTTTGTGCATTTACAAAATTCATTGATTTTTGCCATTGAAAAACATCATGTTATTCATTAACCAGAAATGATTGAAGCTACTGACTGAAGGAAAGGATCTGGCATCTCACTCTCTTTGAATCTTCTTTATCATGCTTAGAGGAGCAGGAAAAAGCAAAAAATTTCAGAATTGCACCTTGCAATGCGGAGAAATTACTGTTTGTGCATTTACAATATTCATTGATTTTTGCCATTGAAAAACGTCCAGAAATGATTGAAGTTACTGACTGAATGAAAGGAGCTGGCATCTCACTCTCTTTGAATCTTCTTTATCATGCTAAGAGGAGCAGGAAAAAGCAAAAAATTTCAGAATTGCACCTTGCAATGCGGAGAAATTACTGTTTGTGCATTTACAATATTCATTGATTTTTGCGATTGAAAAACATCATGTTATTCATATACCAGAAATGATTGAAGCTACTGACTGAATGAAAGGAGCTGGCATCTCACTCTCTTTGAATCTTCTTTATCATGCTAAGAGGAGCAGGAAAAAGTAAAAAATTTCAGAATT
Organism: Phyllobates terribilis; assembly: GCF_046119375.1. Classification (NCBI taxonomy): domain Eukaryota; kingdom Metazoa; phylum Chordata; class Amphibia; order Anura; family Dendrobatidae; genus Phyllobates; species Phyllobates terribilis. The sequence continues at coordinate 166,954 of NW_027363655.1, read as the reverse complement.
GCACCTTGCAATGCGGAGAAATTACTGTTTGTGCATTTACAATATTCAATGATTTTTGCCATTGAAAAACGTCCAGAAATGATTGAAGCTACTGACTGAATGAAATGAGCTGGCATCTCACTCTCTTTGAATCTTGTTTATCATGCTAAGAGGAGCAGGAAAAAGCAAAAAATTTCAGAATTGCACCTTGCAATGCGGAGAAATTACTGTTTGTGCATTTACAATATTCATTGATTTTTGCCATTGAAGAACGTCCAGAAATGATTGAAGCTACTGACTGAATGAAAGGAGCTGGCATCTCACTCTCTTTGAATCTTCTTTATCATGCTAAGAGGAGCAGGAAAAAGCAAAAAATTTCAGAATTGCACCTTGCAATGCGGAGAAATTACTGTTTGTGCATTTACAATATTCATTGATTTTTGCCATTGAAAAACATCATGTTATTCATATACCAGAAATGATTGAAGCTACTGACTGAATGAAAGGAGCTGGCATCTCACTCTCTTTGAATCTTCTTTATCATTCTAAGAGGAGCAGGAAAAAGTAAAAAATTTCAGAATTGCACCTTGCAATGCGGAGAAATTACTGTTTGTGCATTTATAATATTCAATGATTTTTGCCATTGAAAAACGTCCAGAAATGATTGAAGCTACTGACTGAACGAAAGGAGCTGGCATCTCACTCTCTTTGAATCTTCTTTATCATGCTAAGAGGAGCAGGAAAAAGCAAAAAATTTCAGAATTGCACCTTGCAATGCGGAGAAATTACTGTTTGTGCATTTACAATATTCATTGATTTTTGCCATTGAAAAACATCATGTTATTCATGTACCAGAAATGTTTGAAGCTACTGACTGAATGAAAGGAGCTGGCATCTCACTCTCTTTGAATCTTCTTTATCATGCTAAGAGGAGCAGGAAAAAGCAAAAAATTTCAGAATTGCACATTGCAATGCGGAGAAATTACTGTTTGTGCATTTACAATATTCATTGATTTTTGCCATTGAAAAACGTCCAGAAATGATTGAAGCTACTGACTGAATGAAAGGAGCTGGCATCTCACTCTCTTTGAATCTTCTTTATCATGCTAAGAGGAGCAGGAAAAAGCAAAAAATTTCAGAATTGCACCTTGCAATGCGGAGAAATTACTGTTTGTGCATTTACAATATTCATTGATTTTTGCCATTGAAAAACGTCCAGAAATGATTGAAGCTACTGACTGAATGAAAGGAGCTGGCATCTCACTCTCTTTGAATCTTCTTTATCATGCTAAGAGGAGCAGGAAAAAGGAAAAAATTTCAGAATTGCACCTTGCAATGCGGAGAAATTACTGTTTGTGCATTTACAATATTCATTGATTTTTGCCATTGAAAAATGTCCAGAAATGATTGAAGCTACTGACTGAATGAAAGGAGCTGGCATCTCACTCTCTTTGAATCTTCTTTATCATGCTAAGAGGAGCAGGAAAAAGCAAAAAATTTCAGAATTGCGCCTTGCAATGCGGAGAAATTACTCTTTGTGCATTTACAAAATTCATTGATTTTTGCCATTGAAAAACATCATGTTATTCATATACCAGAAATGATTGAAGCTACTGACTGAAGGAAAGGATCTGGCATCTCACTCTCTTTGAATCTTTATCATGCTAAGAGGAGCAGGAAAAAGCAAAAAAATTTCAGAATTGCACCTTGCAATGCGGAGAAATTACTGTTTGTGCATTTACAATATTCATTGATTTTTGCCATTGAAAAACGTCCAGAAATGATTGAAGCTACTGACTGAATGAAAGGAGCTGGCATCTCACTCTCTTTGAATCTTCTTTATCATGCTAAGAGGAGCAGGAAAAAGCAAAAAATTTCAGAATTGCACCTTGCAATGCGGAGAAATTACTGTTTGTGCATTTACAATATTCATTGATTTTTGCCATTGAAAAACGTCCAGAAATGATTGAAGCTACTGACTGAATGAAAGGAGCTGGCATCTCACTCTCTTTGAATCTTCTTTATCATGCTAAGAGGAGCAGGAAAAAGCAAAAAATTTCAGAATTGCACCTTGCAATGCGGAGAAATTACTGTTTGTGCATTTACAATATTCATTGATTTTTGCCATTGAAAAATGTCCAGAAATGATTGAAGCTACTGACTGAATGAAAGGAGCTGGCATCTCACTCTCTTTGAATCTTCTTTATCATGCTAAGAGGAGCAGGAAAAAGCAAAAAATTTCAGAATTGCGCCTTGCAATGCGGAGAAATTACTGTTTGTGCATTTACAAAATTCATTGATTTTTGCCATTGAAAAACATCATGTTATTCATATACCAGAAATGATTGAAGCTACTGACTGAAGGAAAGGATCTGGCATCTCACTCTCTTTGAATCTTCTTTATCATGCTAAGAGGAGCAGGAAAAAGCAAAAAATTTCAGAATTGCACCTTGCAATGCAGAGAAATTACTGTTTGTGCATTTACAATATTCATTGATTTTTGTCATTGAAAAACGTCCAGAAATGATTGAAGCTACTGACTGAATGAAAGTAGCTGGCATCTCACTCTCTTTGAATCTTCTTTATCATGCTAAGAGGAGCAGGAAAAAGCAAAAAATTTCAGAATTGCACCTTGCAATGCGGAGAAATTACTGTTTGTGCATTTACAATATTCATTGATTTTTGCCATTGAAAAATGTCCAGAAATGATTGAAGCTACTGACTGAATGAAAGGAGCTGGCATCTCACTCTCTTTGAATCTTCTTTATCATGCTAAGAGGAGCAGGAAAAAGCAAAAAATTTCAGAATTGCACATTGCAATGCGGAGAAATTACTGTTTGTGCATTTACAATATTCATTGATTTTTGCCATTGAAAAACGTCCAGAAATGATTGAAGCTACTGACTGAATGAAAGGAGCTGGCATCTCACTCTCTTTGAATCTTCTTTATCATGCTAAGAGGAGCAGGAAAAAGCAAAAAATTTCAGAATTGCACCTTGCAATGCGGAGAAATTACTGTTTGTGCATTTACAATATTCATTGATTTTTGCCATTGAAAAACGTCCAGAAATGATTGAAGCTACTGACTGAATGAAAGGAGCTGGCATCTCACTCTCTTTGAATCTTCTTTATCATGCTAAGAGGAGCAGGAAAAAGCAAAAAATTTCAGAATTGCACCTTGCAATGCGGAGAAATTACTGTTTGTGCATTTACAATATTCATTGATTTTTGCCATTGAAAAATGTCCAGAAATGATTGAAGCTACTGACTGAATGAAAGGAGCTGGCATCTCACTCTCTTTGAATCTTCTTTATCATGCTAAGAGGAGCAGGAAAAAGCAAAAAATTTCAGAATTGCGCCTTGCAATGCGGAGAAATTACTGTTTGTGCATTTACAAAATTCATTGATTTTTGCCATTGAAAAACATCATGTTATTCATATACCAGAAATGATTGAAGCTACTGACTGAAGGAAAGGATCTGGCATCTCACTCTCTTTGAATCTTCTTTATCATGCTAAGAGGAGCAGGAAAAAGCAAAAAATTTCAGAATTGCACCTTGCAATGCGGAGAAATTACTGTTTGTGCATTTACAATATTCATTGATTTTTGCCATTGAAAAACGTCCAGAAATGATTGAAGCTACTGACTGAATGAAAGGAGCTGGCATCTCACTCTCTTTGAATCTTCTTTATCATGCTAAGAGGAGCAGGAAAAAGCAAAAAATTTCAGAATTTCACCTTGCAATGCGGAGAAATTACTGTTTGTGCATTTACAATATTCATTGATTTTTGCCATTGAAAAACGTCCAGAAATGATTGAAGCTACTGACTGAATGAAAGGAGCTGGCATCTCACTCTCTTTGAATCTTCTTTATCATGCTAAGAGGAGCAGGAAAAAGCAAAAAATTTCAGAATTGCACCTTGCAATGCGGTTAAATTACTGTTTGTGCATTTACAATATTCATTGATTTTTGCCATTGAAAAATGTCCAGAAATGATTGAAGCTACTGACTGAAGGAAAGGAGCTGGCATCTCACTCTCTTTGAATCTTCTTTATCATGCTAAGAGGAGCAGGAAAAAGCAAAAAATTTCAGAATTGCACCTTGCAATGCGGAGAAATTACTGTTTGTGCATTTACAATATTCATTGATTTTTGCCATTGAAAAACGTCCAGAAATGATTGAAGCTACTGACTGAATGAAAGGAGCTGGCATCTCACTCTCTTTGAATCTTCTTTATCATGCTAAGAGGAGCAGGAAAAAGCGAAAAATTTCAGAATTGCACCTTGCAATGCGGAGAAATTACTGTTTGTGCATTTACAATATTCATTGATTTTTGCGATTGAAAAACATCATGTTATTCATATACCAGAAATGATTGAAGCTACTGACTGAATGAAAGGAGCTGGCATCTCACTCTCTTTGAATCTTCTTTATCATGCTAAGAGGAGCAGGAAAAAGTAAAAAATTTCAGAATTGCACCTTGCAATGCGGAGAAATTACTGTTTGTGCATTTACAATATTCAATGATTTTTGCCATTGAAAAACGTCCAGAAATGATTGAAGCTACTGACTGAATGAAAGGAGCTGGCATCTCACTCTCTTTGAATCTTCTTTATCATGCTAAGAGGAGCAGGATAAAGCAAAAAATTTCAGAATTGCACCTTGCAATGCAGAGAAATTACTGTTTGTGCATTTACAATATTCATTGATTTTTGTCATTGAAAAACGTCCAGAAATGATTGAAGCTACTGACTGAATGAAAGGAGCTAGCATCTCACGCTCTTTGAATCTTCTTTATCATGCTAAGAGGAGCAGGAAAAAGCAAAAAATTTCAGAATTGCACCTTGCAATGCGGAGAAATTACTGTTTGTGCATTTACAATATTCATTGATTTTTGCCAGTGAAAAATGTCCAGAAATGATTGAAGCTACTGACTGAATGAAAGGAGCTGGCATCTCACTCTCTTTGAATCTTCTTTATCATGCTAAGAGGAGCAGGAAAAAGCAAAAAATTTCAGAATTTCACATTGCAATGCGGAGAAATTACTGTTTGTGCATTTACAATATTCATTGATTTTTGCCATTGAAAAACGTCCAGAAATGATTGAAGCTACTGACTGAATGAAAGGAGCTGGCATCTCACTCTCTTTGAATCTTCTTTATCATGCTAAGAGGAGCAGGAAAAAGCAAAAAATTTCAGAATTGCACCTTGCAATGCGGAGAAATTACTGTTTGTGCATTTACAATATTCATTGATTTTTGCCATTGAAAAACGTCCAGAAATGATTGAAGCTACTGACTGAATGAAAGGAGCTGGCATCTCACTCTCTTTGAATCTTCTTTATCATGCTAAGAGGAGCAGGAAAAAGCAAAAAATTTCAGAATTGCACCTTGCAATGCGGAGAAATTACTGTTTGTGCATTTACAATATTCATTGATTTTTGCCATTGAAAAATGTCCAGAAATGATTGAAGCTACTGACTGAATGAAAGGAGCTGGCATCTCACTCTCTTTGAATCTTCTTTATCATGCTAAGAGGAGCAGGAAAAAGCAAAAAATTTCAGAATTGCGCCTTGCAATGCGGAGAAATTACTGTTTGTGCATTTACAAAATTCATTGATTTTTGCCATTGAAAAACATCATGTTATTCATATACCAGAAATGATTGAAGCTACTGACTGAAGATAAGGATCTGGCATCTCACTCTCTTTGAATCTTCTTTATCATGCTAAGAGGAGCAGGAAAAAGCAAAAAATTTCAGAATTGCACCTTGCAATGCGGAGAAATTACTGTTTGTGCATTTACAATATTCATTGATTTTTGCCATTGAAAAACGTCCAGAAATGATTGAAGCTACTGACTGAATGAAAGGAGCTGGCATCTCACTCTCTTTGAATCTTCTTTATCATGCTAAGAGGAGCAGGAAAAAGCAAAAAATTTCAGAATTGCACCTTGCAATGCGGAGAAATTACTGTTTGTGCATTTACAATATTCATTGATTTTTGCCATTGAAAAATGTCCAGAAATGATTGAAGCTACTGACTGAATGAAAGGAGCTGGCATCTCACTCTCTTTGAATCTTCTTTATCATGCTAAGAGGAGCAGGAAAAAGCAAAAAATTTCAGAATTGCGCCTTGCAATGCGGAGAAATTACTGTTTGTGCATTTACAAAATTCATTGATTTTTGCCATTGAAAAACATCATGTTATTCATATACCAGAAATGATTGAAGCTACTGACTGAAGGAAAGGATCTGGCATCTCACTCTCTTTGAATCTTCTTTATCATGCTAAGAGGAGCAGGAAAAAGCAAAAAATTTCAGAATTGCACCTTGCAATGCGGAGAAATTACTGTTTGTGCATTTACAATATTCATTGATTTTTGCCATTGAAAAACGTCCAGAAATGATTGAAGCTACTGACTGAATGAAAGGAGCTGGCATCTCACTCTCTTTGAATCTTCTTTATCATGCTAAGAGGAGCAGGAAAAAGCAAAAAATTTCAGAATTGCACCTTGCAATGCGGAGAAATTACTGTTTGTGCATTTACAATATTCATTGATTTTTGCGATTGAAAAACATCATGTTATTCATATACCAGAAATGATTGAAGCTACTGACTGAATGAAAGGAGCTGGCATCTCACTCTCTTTGAATCTTCTTTATCATGCTAAGAGGAGCAGGAAAAAGCAAAAAATTTCAGAATTCCACCTTGCAATGCGGAGAAATTACAGTTTGTGCATTTACAATATTCATTGATTTTTGCCATTGAAAAACGTCCAGAAATGATTGAAGCTACTGACTGAATGAAAGGAGCTGGCATCTCACTCTCTTTGAATCTTCTTTATCATGCTAAGAGGAGCAGGAAAAAGCAAAAAATTTCAGAATTGCACCTTGCAATGCGGAGAAATTACTGTTTGTGCATTTACAATATTCATTGATTTTTGCCATTGAAAAACGTCCAGAAATGATTGAAGGTACTGACTGAATGAAAGGAGCTGGCATCTCGCTCTCTTTGAATCTTCTTTATGATGCTAAGAGGAGCAGGAAAAAGCAAAAAATTTCAGAATTGCACCTTGCAATGCGGAGAAATTACTGTTTGTGCATTTACAATATTCATTGATTTTTGCCATTGAAAAACGTCCAGAAATGATTGAAGCTACTGACTGAATGAAAGGAGCTGGCATCTCACTCTCTTTGAATCTTCTTTATCATGCTAAGAGGAGCAGGAAAAAGCAAAAAATTTCAGAATTGCACCTTGCAATGCGGAGAAATTACTGTTTGTGCATTTACAATATTCATTGATTTTTGCCATTGAAAAATGTCCAGAAATGATTGAAGCTACTGACTGAATGAAAGGAGCTGGCATCTCACTCTCTTTGAATCTTCTTTATCATGCTAAGAGGAGCAGGAAAAAGCAAAAAATTTCAGAATTGCGCCTTGCAATGCGGAGAAATTACTGTTTGTGCATTTACAAAATTCATTGATTTTTGCCATTGAAAAACATCATGTTATTCATATACCAGAAATGATTGAAGCTACTGACTGAAGGAAAGGATATGGCATCTCACTCTCTTTGAATCTTCTTTATCATGCTTAGAGGAGCAGGAAAAAGCAAAAAATTTCAGAATTGCACCTTGCAATGCGGAGAAATTACTGTTTGTGCATTTACAATATTCATTGATTTTTGCCATTGAAAAACGTCCAGAAATGATTGAAGCTACTGACTGAATGAAAGGAGCTGGCATCTCACTCTCTTTGAATCTTCTTTATCATGCTAAGCGGAGCAGGAAAAAGCAAAAAATTTCAGAATTGCAAATTGCAATGCGGAGAAATTACTGTTTGTGCATTTACAATATTCATTGATTTTTGCGATTGAAAAACATCATGTTATTCATATACCAGAAATGATTGAAGCTACTGACTGAATGAAAGGAGCTGGCATCTCACTCTCTTTGAATCTTCTTTATCATGCTAAGAGGAGCAGGAAAAAGTAAAAAATTTCAGAATTGCACCTTGCAATGCGGAGAAATTACTGTTTGTGCATTTACAATATTCATTGATTTTTGCCATTGAAAAACGTCCAGAAATGATTGAAGCTACTGACTGAATGAAAGGAGCTGGCATCTCACTCTCTTTGAATCTTCTTTATCATGCTAAGAGGAGCAGGAAAAAGCAAAAAATTTCAGAATTGCACCTTGCAATGCGGAGAAATTACTGTTTGTGCATTTACAATATTCATTGATTTTTGCTATTGAAAAACATCATGTTATTCATATACCAGAAATGATTGAAGCTACTGACTGAATGAAAGGAGCTGGCATCTCACTCTCTTTGAATCTTCTTTATCATGCTAAGAGGAGCAGGAAAAAGCAAAAAATTTCAGAATTGCACCTTGCAATGCGGAGAAATTACAGTTTGTGCATTTACAATATTCATTGATTTTTGCCATTGAAAAACGTCCAGAAATGATTGAAGCTACTGACTGAATGAAAGGAGCTGGCATCTCACTCTCTTTGAATCTTCTTTATCATGCTAAGAGGAGCAGGAAAAAGCAAAAAATTTCAGAATTGCACCTTGCAATGCGGAGAAATTACTGTTTGTGCATTTACAATATTCATTGATTTTTGCCATTGAAAAAGGTCCAGAAATAATTGAAGGTACTGACTGAATGAAAGGAGCTGGCATCTCACTCTCTTTGAATCTTCTTTATCATGCTAAGAGGAGCAGGAAAAAGCAAAAAATTTCAGAATTGCACCTTGCAATGCGGAGAAATTACTGTTTGTGCATTTACAATATTCATTGATTTTTGCCATTGAAAAACGTCCAGAAATGATTGAAGCTACTGACTGAATGAAAGGAGCTGGCATCTCACTCTCTTTGAATCTTCTTTATCATGCTAAGAGGAGCAGGAAAAAGCAAAAAATTTCAGAATTGCACCTTGCAATGCGGAGAAATTACTGTTTGTGCATTTACAATATTCATTGATTTTTGCCATTGAAAAATGTCCAGAAATGATTGAAGCTACTGACTGAATGAAAGGAGCTGGCATCTCACTCTCTTTGAATCTTCTTTATCATGCTAAGAGGAGCAGGAAAAAGCAAAAAATTTCAGAATTGCGCCTTGCAATGCGGAGAAATTACTGTTTGTGCATTTACAAAATTCATTGATTTTTGCCATTGAAAAACATCATGTTATTCATATACCAGAAATGATTGAAGCTACTGACTGAAGGAAAGGATCTGGCATCTCACTCTCTTTGAATCTTCTTTATCATGCTTAGAGGAGCAGGAAAAAGCAAAAAATTTCAGAATTGCACTTTGCAATGCGGAGAAATTACTGTTTGTGCATTTACAATATTCATTGATTTTTGCCATTGAAAAACGTCCAGAAATGATTGAAGCTACTGACTGAATGAAAGGAGCTGGCATCTCACTCTCTTTGAATCTTCTTTATCATGCTAAGAGGAGCAGGAAAAAGCAAAAAATTTCAGAATTGCACCTTGCAATGCGGAGAAATTACTGTTTGTGCATTTACAATATTCATTGATTTTTGCGATTGAAAAACATCATGTTATTCATATACCAGAAATGATTGAAGCTACTGACTGAATGAAAGGAGCTGGCATCTCACTCTCTTTGAATCTTCTTTATCATGCTAAGAGGAGCAGGAAAAAGTAAAAAATTTCAGAATTGCACCTTGCAATGCGGAGAAATTACTGTTTGTGCATTTACAATATTCAATGATTTTTGCCATTGAAAAACGTCCAGAAATGATTGAAGCTACTGACTGAATGAAAGGAGCTGGCATCTCACTCTCTTTGAATCTTGTTTATCATGCTAAGAGGAGCAGGAAAAAGCAAAAAATTTCAGAATTGCACCTTGCAATGCGGAGAAATTACTGTTTGTGCATTTACAATATTCATTGATTTTTGCCATTGAAAAACGTCCAGAAATGATTGAAGCTACTGACTGAATGAAAGGAGCTGGCATCTCACTCTCTTTGAATCTTCTTTATCATGCTAAGAGGAGCAGGAAAAAGCAAAAAATTTCAGAATTGCACCTTGCAATGCGGAGAAATTACTGTTTGTGCATTTAAAATATTCATTGATTTTTGCCATTGAAAAACATCATGTTATTCATATACCAGAAATGATTGAAGCTACTGACTGAATGAAAGGAGCTGGCATCTCACTCTCTTTGAATCTTCTTTATCATGCTAAGAGGAGCAGGAAAAAGTAAAAAATTTCAGAATTGCACCTTGCAATGCGGAGAAATTACTGTTTGTGCATTTATAATATTCAATGATTTTTGCCATTGAAAAACGTCCAGAAATGATTGAAGCTACTGACTGAACGAAAGGAGCTGGCATCTCACTCTCTTTGAATCTTCTTTATCATGCTAAGAGGAGCAGGAAAAAGCAAAAAATTTCAGAATTGCACCTTGCAATGCGGAGAAATTACTGTTTGTGCATTTACAATATTCATTGATTTTTGCCATTGAAAAACATCATGTTATTCATGTACCAGAAATGTTTGAAGCTACTGACTGAATGAAAGGAGCTGGCATCTCACTCTCTTTGAATCTTCTTTATCATGCTAAGAGGAGCAGGAAAAAGCAAAAAATTTCAGAATTGCACATTGCAATGCGGAGAAATTACTGTTTGTACATTTACAATATTCATTGATTTTTGCCATTGAAAAACGTCCAGAAATGATTGAAGCTACTGACTGAATGAAAGGAGCTGGCATCTCACTCTCTTTGAATCTTCTTTATCATGCTAAGAGGAGCAGGAAAAAGCAAAAAATTTCAGAATTGCACCTTGCAATGCGGAGAAATTACTGTTTGTGCATTTACAATATTCATTGATTTTTGCCATTGAAAAACGTCCAGAAATGATTGAAGCTACTGACTGAATGAAAGGAGCTGGCATCTCACTCACTTTGAATCTTCTTTATCATGCTAAGAGGAGCAGGAAAAAGCAAAAAATTTCAGAATTGCACCTTGCAATGCGGAGAAATTACTGTTTGTGCATTTACAATATTCATTGATTTTTGCCATTGAAAAATGTCCAGAAATGATTGAAGCTACTGACTGAATGAAAGGAGCTGGCATCTCACTCTCTTTGAATCTTCTTTATCATGCTAAGAGGAGCAGGAAAAAGCAAAAAATTTCAGAATTGCGCCTTGCAATGCGGAGAAATTACTGTTTGTGCATTTACAAAATTCATTGATTTTTGCCATTGAAAAACATCATGTTATTCATATACCAGAAATGATTGAAGCTACTGACTGAAGGAAAGGATCTGGCATCTCACTCTCTTTGAATCTTCTTTATCATGCTAAGTGGAGCAGGAAAAAGCAAAAAATTTCAGAATTGCACCTTGCAATGCGGAGAAATTACTGTTTGTGCATTTACAATATTCATTGATTTTTGCCATTGAAAAACGTCCAGAAATGATTGAAGCTACTGACTGAATGAAAGGAGCTGGCATCTCACTCTCTTTGAATCTTCTTTATCATGCTAAGAGGAGCAGGAAAAAGCAAAAAATTTCAGAATTGCACCTTGCAATGCGGAGAAATTACTGTTTGTGCATTTACAATATTCATTGATTTTTGCCATTGAAAAACGTCCAGAAATGATTGAAGCTACTGACTGAATGAAAGGAGCTGGCATCTCACTCTCTTTGAATCTTCTTTATCATGCTAAGAGGAGCAGGAAAAAGCAAAAAATTTCAGAATTGCACCTTGCAATGCGGAGAAATGACTGTTTGTGCATTTACAATATTCATTGATTTTTGCCATTGAAAAATGTCCAGAAATGATTGAAGCTACTGACTGAATGAAAGGAGCTGGCATCTCACTCTCTTTGAATCTTCTTTATCATGCTAAGAGGAGCAGGAAAAAGCAAAAAATTTCAGAATTGCGCCTTGCAATGCGGAGAAATTACTGTTTGTGCATTTACAAAATTCATTGATTTTTGCCATTGAAAAACATCATGTTATTCATATACCAGAAATGATTGAAGCTACTGACTGAAGGAAAGGATCTGGCATCTCACTCTCTTTGAATCTTCTTTATCATGCTAAGAGGAGCAGGAAAAAGCAAAAAGTTTCAGAATTGCACCTTGCAATGCGGAGAAATTACTGTTTGTGCATTTACAATATTCATTGGTTTTTGCCATTGAAAAACGTCCAGAAATGATTGAAGCTACTGACTGAATGAAAGGAGCTGGCATCTCACTCTCTTTGAATCTTCTTTATCATGCTAAGAGGAGCAGGAAAAAGCAAAAAATTTCAGAATTGCACCTTGCAATGCGGAGAAATTACTGTTTGTGCATTTACAATATTGATTGATTTTTGCGATTGAAAAACATCATGTTATTCATATACCAGAAATGATTGAAGCTACTGACTGAATGAAAGGAGCTGGCATCTCACTCTCTTTGAATCTTCTTTATCATGCTAAGAGGAGCAGGAAAAAGTAAAAAATTTCAGAATTGCACCTTGCAATGCGGAGAAATTACTGATTGTGCATTTAGAATATTCAATGATTTTTGCCATTGAAAAACGTCCAGAAATGATTAAAGCTACTGACTGAATGAAAGGAGCTGGCATCTCACTCTCTTTGAATCTTCTTTATCATGCTAAGAGGAGCAGGAAAAAGCAAAAAATTTCAGAATTGCACCTTGCATTGCGGAGAAATTACTGTTTGTGCATTTACAATATTCATTGATTTTTGCCATTGAAAAACGTCCAGAAATGATTGAAGCTACTGACTGAATGAAAGGAGCTGGCATCTCACTCTCTTTGAATCTTCTTTATCATGCTAAGAGGAGCAGGAAAAAGCAAAAAATTTCAGAATTGCACCTTGCAATGCGGAGAAATTACTGTTTGTGCATTTACAATATTCATTGATTTTTGCCATTGAAAAACATCATGTTATTCATATACCAGAAATGATTGAAGCTACTGACTGAATGAAAGGAGCTGGCATCTCACTCTCTTCGAATCTTCTTTATCATGCTAAGAGGAGCAGGAAAAAGTAAAAAATTTCAGAATTGCGCCTTGCAATGCGGAGAAATTACTGTTTGTGCATTTACAAAATTCATTGATTTTTGCCATTGAAAAACATCATGTTATTCATATACCAGAAATGATTGAAGCTACTGACTGAAGGAAAGGATCTGGCATCTCACTCTCTTTGAATCTTCTTTATCATGCTTAGAGGAGCAGGAAAAAGCAAAGAATTTCAGAATTGCACCTTGCAATGCGGAGAAATTACTGTTTGTGCATTTACAATATTCATTGATTTTTGCCATTGAAAAACGTCCAGAAATGATTGAAGCTACTGACTGAATGAAAGGAGCTGGCATCTCACTCTCTTTGAATCTTCTTTATCATGCTAAGAGGAGCAGGAAAAAGCAAAAAATTTCAGAATTGCACCTTGCAATGCGGAGAAATTACTGTTTGTGCATTTACAATATTCATTGATTTTTGCGATTGAAAAACATCATGTTATTCATATACCAGAAATGATTGAAGCTACTGACTGAATGAAAGGAGCTGGCATCTCACTCTCTTTGAATCTTCTTTATCATGCTAAGAGGAGCAGGAAAAAGTAAAAAATTTCAGAATTGCACCTTGCAATGCTGAGAAATTACTGTTTGTGCATTTACAATATTCATTGATTTTTGCCATTGAAAAACGTCCAGAAATGATTGAAGCTACTGACTGAATGAAAGGAGCTGGCATCTCACTCTCTTTGAATCTTCTTTATCATGCTAAGAGGAGCAGGAAAAAGCAAAAAATTTCAGAATTGCACCTTGCAATGCGGAGAAATTACTGTTTGTGCATTTACAATATTCATTGATTTTTGCTATTGAAAAACATCATGTTATTCATATACCAGAAATGATTGAAGCTACTGACTGAATGAAAGGAGCTGGCATCTCACTCTCTTTGAATCTTCTTTATCATGCTAAGAGGAGCAGGAAAAAGCAAAAAATTTCAGAATTGCACCTTGCAATGCGGAGAAATTACAGTTTGTGCATTTACAATATTCATTGATTTTTGCCATTGAAAAACGTCCAGAAATGATTGAAGCTACTGACTGAATGAAAGGAGCTGGCATCTCACTCTCTTTGAATCTTCTTTATCATGCTAAGAGGAGCAGGAAAAAGCAAAAAATTTCAGAATTGCACCTTGCAATGCGGAGAAATTACTGTTTGTGCATTTACAATATTCATTGATTTTTGCCATTGAAAAACGTCCAGAAATGATTGAAGGTACTGACTGAATGAAAGGAGCTGGCATCTCACTCTCTTTGAATCTTCTTTATCATGCTAAGAGGAGCAGGAAAAAGCAAAAAATTTCAGAATTGCACCTTGCAATGCGGAGAAATTACTGTTTGTGCATTTACAATATTCATTGATTTTTGCCATTGAAAAACGTCCAGAAATGATTGAAGCTACTGACTGAATGAAAGGAGCTGGCATCTCACTCTCTTTGAATCTTCTTTATCATGCTAAGAGGAGCAGGAAAAAGCAAAAAATTTCAGAATTGCACCTTGCAATGCGGAGAAATTACTGTTTGTGCATTTACAATATTCATTGATTTTTGCCATTGAAAAATGTCCAGAAATGATTGAAGCTACTGACTGAATGAAAGGAGCTGGCATCTCACTCTCTTTGAATCTTCTTTATCATGCTAAGAGGAGCAGGAAAAAGCAAAAAAATTCAGAATTGCGCCTTGCAATGCGGAGAAATTACTGTTTGTGCATTTACAAAATTCATTGATTTTTGCCATTGAAAAACATCATGTTATTCATATACCAGAAATGATTGAAGCTACTGACTGAAGGAAAGGATCTGGCATCTCACTCTCTTTGAATCTTCTTTATCATGCTTAGAGGAGCAGGAAAAAGCAAAAAATTTCAGAATTGCACCTTGCAATGCGGAGAAATTACTGTTTGTGCATTTACAATATTCATTGATTTTTGCCATTGAAAAACGTCCAGAAATGATTGAAGCTACTGACTGAATGAAAGGAGCTGGCATCTCACTCTCTTTGAATCTTCTTTATCATGCTAAGAGGAGCAGGAAAAAGCAAAAAATTTCAGAATTGCACCTTGCAATGCGGAGAAATTACTGTTTGTGCATTTACAATATTCATTGATTTTTGCGATTGAAAAACATCATGTTATTCATATACCAGAAATGATTGAAGCTACTGACTGAATGAAAGGAGCTGGCATCTCACTCTCTTTGAATCTTCTTTATCATGCTAAGAGGAGCAGGAAAAAGTAAAAAATTTCAGAATTGCACCTTGCAATGCGGAGAAATTACTGTTTGTGCATTTACAATATTCAATGATTTTTGCCATTGAAAAACGTCCAGAAATGACTGAAGCTACTGACTGAATGAAAGGAGCTGGCATCTCACTCTCTTTGAATCTTGTTTATCATGCTAAGAGGAGCAGGAAAAAGCAAAAAATTTCAGAATTGCACCTTGCAATGCGGAGAAATTACTGTTTGTGCATTTACAATATTCATTGATTTTTGCCATTGAAAAACGTCCAGAAATGATTGAAGCTACTGACTGAATGAAAGGAGCTGGCATCTCACTCTCTTTGAATCTTCTTTATCATGCTAAGAGGAGCAGGAAAAAGCAAAAAATTTCAGAATTGCACCTTGCAATGCGGAGAAATTACTGTTTGTGCATTTACAATATTCATTGATTTTTGCCATTGAAAAACATCATGTTATTCATATACCAGAAATGATTGAAGCTACTGACTGAATGAAAGGAGCTGGCATCTCACTCTCTTTGAATCTTCTTTATCATGCTAAGAGGAGCAGGAAAAAGTAAAAAATTTCAGAATTGCACCTTGCAATGCGGAGAAATTACTGTTTGTGCATTTATAATATTCAATGATTTTTGCCATTGAAAAACGTCCAGAAATGATTGAAGCTACTGACTGAACGAAAGGAGCTGGCATCTCACTCTCTTTGAATCTTCTTTATCATGCTAAGAGGAGCAGGAAAAAGCAAAAAATTTCAGAATTGCACCTTGCAATGCGGAGAAATTACTGTTTGTGCATTTACAATATTCATTGATTTTTGCCATTGAAAAACATCATGTTATTCATGTACCAGAAATGTTTGAAGCTACTGACTGAATGAAAGGAGCTGGCATCTCACTCTCTTTGAATCTTCTTTATCATGCTAAGAGGAGCAGGAAAAAGCAAAAAATTTCAGAATTGCACATTGCAATGCGGAGAAATTACTGTTTGTGCATTTACAATATTCATTGATTTTTGCCATTGAAAAACGTCCAGAAATGATTGAAGCTACTGACTGAATGAAAGGAGCTGGCATCTCACTCTCTTTGAATCTTCTTTATCATGCTAAGAGGAGCAGGAAAAAGCAAAAAATTTCAGAATTGCACCTTGCAATGCGGAGAAATTACTGTTTGTGCATTTACAATATTCATTGATTTTTGCCATTGAAAAACGTCCAGAAATGATTGAAGCTACTGACTGAATGAAAGGAGCTGGCATCTCACTCTCTTTGAATCTTCTTTATCATGCTAAGAGGAGCAGGAAAAAGCAAAAAATTTCAGAATTGCACCTTGCAATGCGGAGAAATTACTGTTTGTGCATTTACAATATTCATTGATTTTTGCCATTGAAAAATGTCCAGAAATGATTGAAGCTACTGACTGAATGAAAGGAGCTGGCATCTCACTCTCTTTGAATCTTCTTTATCATGCTAAGAGGAGCAGGAGAAAGCAAAAAATTTCAGAATTGCGCCTTGCAATGCGGAGAAATTACTGTTTGTGCATTTACAAAATTCATTATTTTTTGCCATTGAAAAACATCATGTTATTCATATACCAGAAATGATTGAAGCTACTGACTGAAGGAAAGGATCTGGCATCTCACTCTCTTTGAATCTTCTTTATCATGCTAAGAGGAGCAGGAAAAAGCAAAAAATTTCAGAATTGCACCTTGCAATGCGGAGAAATTACTGTTTGTGCATTTACAATATTCATTGATTTTTGCCATTGAAAAACGTCCAGAAATGATTGAAGCTACTGACTGAATGAAAGGAGCTGGCATCTCACTCTCTTTGAATCTTCTTTATCATGCTAAGAGGAGCAGGAAAAAGCAAAAAATTTCAGAATTGCACCTTGCAATGCGGAGAAATTACTGTTTGTGCATTTACAATATTCATTGATTTTTGCCATTGAAAAACGTCCAGAAATGATTGAAGCTACTGACTGAATGAAAGGAGCTGGCATCTCACTCTCTTTGAATCTTCTTTATCATGCTAAGAGGAGCAGGAAAAAGCAAAAAATTTCAGAATTGCACCTTGCAATGCGGAGAAATTACTGTTTGTGCATTTACAATAGTCATTGATTTTTGCCATTGAAAAATGTCCAGAAATGATTGAAGCTACTGACTGAATGAAAGGAGCTGGCATCTCACTCTCTTCGAATCTTCTTTATCATGCTAAGAGGAGCAGGAAAAAGCAAAAAATTTCAGAATTGCGCCTTGCAATGCGGAGAAATTACTGTTTGTGCATTTACAAAATTCATTGATTTTTGCCATTGAAAAACATCATGTTATTCATATACCAGAAATGATTGAAGCTACTGACTGAAGGAAAGGATCTGGCATCTCACTCTCTTTGAATCTTCTTTATCATGCTAAGAGGAGCAGGAAAAAGCAAAAAATTTCAGAATTGCATCTTGCAATGCGGAGAAATTACTGTTTGTGCATTTACAATATTCATTGGTTTTTGCCATTGAAAAACGTCCAGAAATGATTGAAGCTACTGACTGAATGAAAGGAGCTGGCATCTCACTCTCTTTGAATCTTCTTTATCATGCTAAGAGGAGCAGGAAAAAGCAAAAAATTTCAGAATTGCACCTTGCAATGCGGAGAAATTACTGTTTGTGCATTTACAATATTCATTGATTTTTGCCATTGAAAAACATCATGTTATTCATATACCAGAAATGATTGAAGCTACTGACTGAATGAAAGGAGCTGGCATCTCACTCTCTTTGAATCTTCTTTATCATGCTAAGAGGAGCAGGAAAAATTAAAAAATTTCAGAATTGCACCTTGCAATGCGGAGAAATTACTGATTGTGCATTTACAATATTCAATGATTTTTGCCATTGAAAAACGTCCAGAAATGATTAAAGCTACTGACTGAATGAAAGGAGCTGGCATCTCACTCTCTTTGAATCTTCTTTATCATGCTAAGAGGAGCAGGAAAAAGCAAAAAATTTCAGAATTGCACCTTGCAATGCGGAGAAATTACTGTTTGTGCATTTACAATATTCATTGATTTTTGCCATTGAAAAACGTCCAGAAATGATTGAAGCTACTGACTGAATGAAAGGAGCTGGCATCTCACTCTCTTTGAATCTTCTTTATCATGCTAAGAGGAGCAGGAAAAAGCAAAAAATTTCAGAATTGCACCTTGCAATGCGGAGAAATTACTGTTTGTGCATTTACAATATTCATTGATTTTTGCCATTGAAAAACATGTTATTCATATACCAGAAATGTTTGAAGCTCCTGACTGAATGAAAGGAGCTGGCACCTCACTCTCTTTGAATCTTCTTTATCATGCTGAGAGGAGCAGGAAAAAGCAAAAAATTTCAGAATTGCACCTTGCAATGCGGAGAAATTACTGTTTGTGCATTTACAATATTCATTGATTTTTGCCATTGAAAAACGTCCAGAAATGATTGAAGCTACTGACTGAATGAAAGGAGCTGTCATCTCACTCTCTTTGAATCTTCTTTATCATGCTAAGAGGAGCAGGAAAAAGCAAAAAATTTCAGAATTGCACCTTGCAATGCGGAGAAATTACTGTTTGTGCATTTACAATATTCATTGATTTTTGCCATTGAAAAATGTTCAGAAATGATTGAAGCTACTGACTGAATGAAAGGAGCTGGCATCTCACTCTCTTTGAATCTTCTTTATCATGCTAAGAGGAGCAGGAAAAAGCAAAAAATTTCAGAATTGCGCCTTGCAATGCGGAGAAATTACTGTTTGTGCATTTACAAAATTCATTGATTTTTGCCATTGAAAAACATCATGTTATTCATATGCCAGAAATGATTGAAGCTACTGACTGAAGGAAAGGAGCTGGCATCTCACTCTCTTTGAATCTTCTTTATCATGCTAAGAGGAGCAGGAAAAAGCAAAAAATTTCAGAATTGCACCTTGCAATGCGGAGAAATTACTGTTTGTGCATTTACAATATTCATTGATTTTTGCCATTGAAAAACGTCCAGAAATGATTGAAGCTACTGACTGAATGAAAGGAGCTGGCATCTCACTCTCTTTGAATCTTCTTTATCATGCTAAGAGGAGCAGGAAAAAGCAAAAAATTTCAGAATTGCACCTTGCAATGCGGAGAAATTACTGTTTGTGCATTTACAATATTCATTGATTTTTGCGATTGAAAAACATCATGTTATTCATATACCAGAAATGATTGAAGCTGCAGACTGAATGAAAGGAGCTGGCATCTCACTCTCTTTGAATCTTCTTTATCATGCTAAGAGGAGCAGGAAAAAGTAAAAAATTTCAGAATTGCACCTTGCAATGCGGAGAAATTACTGTTTGTGCATTTACAATATTCACTGATTTTTGCCATTGAAAAACGTCCAGAAATGATTGAAGCTACTGACTGAACTAAAGGAGCTGGCATCTCACTCTCTTTGAATCTTCTTTATCATGCAAAGAGGAGCAGGAAAAAGCAAAAAATTTCAGAATTGCACCTTGCAATGCGGAGAAATTACTGTTTGTGCATTTACAATATTCATTGATTTTTGCCATTGAAAAACATCATGTTATTCATATACCAGAAATGTTTGAAGCTACTGACTGAATGAAAGGAGCTGGTATCTCACTCTCTTTGAATCTTCTTCATAATGCTAAGAGGAGCAGGAAAAAGCAAAAAATTTCAGAATTGCACCTTGCAATGCGGAGAAATTACTGTTTGTGCATTTACAATATTCATTGATTTTTGCCATTGAAAAACGTCCAGAAATGATTGAAGCTACTGACAATGAAAGGAGCTGGCATCTCACTCTCTTTGAATCTTCTTTATCATGCTAAGAGGAGCAGGAAAAAGCAAAAAATTTCAGAATTGCACCTTGCAATGCTGAGAAATTACTGTTTGTGCATTTACAAAATTCATTGATTTTTGCCATTGAAAAACATCATGTTATTCATATACCAGAAATGATTGAAGCTACTGACTGAATGAAAGGAGCTGGCATCTCACTCTCTTTGAATCTTCTTTATCATGCTAAGAGGAGCAGGAAAAAGCAAAAAATTTCAGAATTGCACCTTGCAATGCGGAGAAATTACTGTTTGTGCATTTACAATATTCATTGATTTTTGCCATTGAAAAACGTCCAGAAATGATTGAAGCTACTGACTGAATGAAAGGAGCTGGCATCTCACTCTCTTTGAATCTTCTTTATCATGCTAAGAGGAGCAGGAAAAAGCAAAAAATTTCAGAATTGCACCTTGCAATGCGGAGAAATTACTGTTTGTGCATTTACAATATTCATTGATTTTTGCCATTGAAAAACGTCCAGAAATGATTGAAGCTACTGACTGAATGAAAGGAGCTGGCATCTCACTCTCTTTGAATCTTCTTTATCATGCTAAGAGGAGCAGGAAAAAGCAAAAAATTTCAGAATTGCACCTTGCAATGCGGAGAAATTACAGTTTGTGCATTTACAATATTCATTGATTTTTGCCATTGAAAAACGTCCAGAAATGATTGAAGCTACTGACTGAATGAAAGGAGCTGGCATCTCACTCTCTTTGAATCTTCTTTATCATGCTAAGAGGAGCAGGAAAAAGCAAAAAATTTCAGCATTGCACCTTGCAATGCGGAGAAATTACTGTTTGTGCATTTACAATATTCATTGATTTTTGCCATTGAAAAATGTCCAGAAATGATTGAAGCTACTGACTGAATGAAAGGAGCTGGCATCTCACTCTCTTTGAATCTTCTTTATCATGCTAAGAGGAGCAGGAAAAAGCAAAAAATTTCAGAATTGCACCTTGCAATGTGGAGAAATTACTGTTTGTGCATTTACAATATTCATTGATTTTTGCCATTGAAAAACATGTTATTCATATACCAGAAATGTTTGAAGCTCCTGACTGAATGAAAGGAGCTGGCACCTCACTCTCTTTGAATCTTGTTTATCATGCTAAGAGGAGCAGGAAAAAGCAAAAAATTTCAGAATTGCACCTTGCAATGCGGAGAAATTACTGTTTGTGCATTTACAATATTCATTGATTTTTGCCATTGAAAAACGTCCAGAAATGATTGAAGCTACTGACTGAATGAAAGGAGCTAGCATCTCACTCTCTTTGAATCTTCTTTATCATGCTAAGAGGAGCAGGAAAAAGCAAAAAATTTCAGAATTGCGCCTTGCAATGCGGAGAAATTACTGTTTGTGCATTTACAAAATTCATTGATTTTTGCCATTGAAAAACATCATGTTATTCATATACCAGAAATGATTGAAGCTACTGACTGAAGGAAAGGAGCTGGCATCTCACTCTCTTTGAATCTTCTTTATCATGCTAAGAGGAGCAGGAAAAAGCAAAAAATTTCAGAATTACACCTTACAATGCGGAGAAATTACTGTTTGTGCATTTACAATATTCATTGATTTTTGCCATTGAAAAACGTCCGGAAATGATTGAAGCTACTGACTGAATGAAAGGAGCTGGCATCTCACTCTCTTTGAATCTTCTTTATCATGCTAAGAGGAGCAGGAAAAAGCAAAAAATTTCAGAATTGCACCTTGCAATGCGGAGAAATTACTGTTTGTGCATTTACAATATTCATTGATTTTTGCGATTGAAAAACATCATGTTATTCATATACCAGAAATGATTGAAGCTACTGACTGAATGAAAGGAGCTGGCATCTCACTCTCTTTGAATCTTCTTTATCATGCTAAGAGGAGCAGGAAAAAGTCAAAAATTTCAGAATTGCACCTTGCAATGCGGAGAAATTACTGTTTGTGCATTTACAATATTCAATGATTTTTGCAATTGAAAAACGTCCATAAATGATTGAAGCTACTGACTGAATGAAAGGAGCTGGCATCTCACTCTCTTTGAATCTTGTTTATCATGCTAAAAGGAGCAGGAAAAAGCAAAAAATTTCAGAATTGCACCTTGCAATGCGGAGAAATTACTGTTTGTGCATTTACAATATTCATTGATTTTTGCCATTGAAAAACGTCCAGAAATGATTGAAGCTACTGACTGAATGAAAGGAGCTGGCATCTCACTCTCTTTGAATCTTCTTTATCATGCTAAGAGGAGCAGGAAAAAGCAAAAAATTTCAGAATTGCACCTTGCAATGCGGAGAAATTACTGTTTGTGCATTTACAATATTCATTGATTTTTGCAATTGAAAAACGTCCAGAAATGATTGAAGCTACTGACTGAATGAAAGGAGATGGCATCTCACTCTCTTTGAATCTTCTTTATCATGCTAAGAGGAGCAGGAAAAAGTAAAAAATTTCAGAATTGCACCTTGCAATGCGGAGAAATTACTGTTTGTGCATTTACAATATTCAATGATTTTTGCCATTGAAAAACGTCCAGAAATGATTGAAGCTACTGACTGAACGAAAGGAGCTGGCATCTCACTCTCTTTGAATCTTCTTTATCATGCTAAGAGGAGCAGGAAAAAGCAAAAAATTTCAGAATTGCACCTTGCAATGCGGAGAAATTACTGTTTGTGCATTTACAATATTCATTGATTTTTGCCATTGAAAAACATCATGTTATTCATATACCAGAAATGTTTGAAGCTACTGACTGAATGAAAGGAGCTGGTATCTCACTCTCTTTGAATCTTCTTCATAATGCTAAGAGGAGCAGGAAAAAGCAAAAAATTTCAGAATTGCACCTTGCAATGCGGAGAAATTACTGTTTGTGCATTTACAATATTCATTGATTTTTGCCATTGAAAAACGTCCAGAAATGATTGAAGCTACTGACAATGAAAGGAGCTGGCATCTCACTCTCTTTGAATCTTCTTTATCATGCTAAGAGGAGCAGGAAAAAGCAAAAAATTTCAGAATTGCACCTTGCAATGCTGAGAAATTACTGTTTGTGCATTTACAAAATTCATTGATTTTTGCCATTGAAAAACATCATGTTAATCATATACCAGAAATGATTGAAGCTACTGACTGAATGAAAGGAGCTGGCATCTCACTCTCTTTGAATCTTCTTTATCATGCTAAGAGGAGCAGGAAAAAGCAAAAAATTTCAGAATTGCACCTTGCAATGCGGAGAAATTACTGTTTGTGCATTTACAATATTCACTGATTTTTGCCATTGAAAAACATCATGTTATTCATATACCAGAAATGTTTGAAGCTACTGACTGAATGAAAGGAGCTGGCATCTCACTCTCTTTGAATCTTTTTTATCATGCTAAGAGGAGCAGGAAAAAGCAAAAAATTTCAGAATTGCACCTTGCAATGCGGAGAAATTACTGTTTGTGCATTTACAATATTCATTGATTTTTGCCATTGAAAAACATGTTATTCATATACCAGAAATGTTTGAAGCTCCTGACTGAATGAAAGGAGCTGGCACCTCACTCTCTTTGAATCTTGTTTATCATGCTAAGAGGAGCAGGAAAAAGCAAAAAATTTCAGAATTGCACCTTGCAATGCGGAGAAATTACTGTTTGTGCATTTACAATATTCATTGATTTTTGCCATTGAAAAACGTCCAGAAATGATTGAAGCTACTGACTGAATGAAAGGAGCTAGCATCTCACTCTCTTTGAATCTTCTTTATCATGCTAAGAGGAGCAGGAAAAAGCAAAAAATTTCAGAATTGCGCCTTGCAATGCGGAGAAATTACTGTTTGTGCATTTACAAAATTCATTGATTTTTGCCATTGAAAAACATCATGTTATTCATATACCAGAAATGATTGAAGCTACTGACTGAAGGAAAGGAGCTGGCATCTCACTCTCTTTGAATCTTCTTTATCATGCTAAGAGGAGCAGGAAAAAGCAAAAAATTTCAGAATTACACCTTGCAATGCGGAGAAATTACTGTTTGTGCATTTACAATATTCATTGATTTTTGCCATTGAAAAACGTCCGGAAATGATTGAAGCTACTGACTGAATGAAAGGAGCTGGCATCTCACTCTCTTTGAATCTTCTTTATCATGCTAAGAGGAGCAGGAAAAAGCAAAAAATTTCAGAATTGCACCTTGCAATGCGGAGAAATTACTGTTTGTGCATTTACAATATTCATTGATTTTTGCGATTGAAAAACATCATGTTATTCATATACCAGAAATGATTGAAGCTACTGACTGAATGAAAGGAGCTGGCATCTCACTCTCTTTGAATCTTCTTTATCATGCTAAGAGGAGCAGGAAAAAGTCAAAAATTTCAGAATTGCAGCTTGCAATGCGGAGAAATTACTGTTTGTGCATTTACAATATTCAATGATTTTTGCAATTGAAAAACGTCCATAAATGATTGAAGCTACTGACTGAATGAAAGGAGCTGGCATCTCACTCTCTTTGAATCTTGTTTATCATGCTAAAAGGAGCAGGAAAAAGCAAAAAATTTCAGAATTGCACCTTGCAATGCGGAGAAATTACTGTTTGTGCATTTACAATATTCATTGATTTTTGCCATTGAAAAACATCCAGAAATGATTGAAGCTACTGACTGAATGAAAGGAGCTGGCATCTCACTCTCTTTGAATCTTCTTTATCCTGCTAAGAGGAGCAGGAAAAAGCAAAAAATTTCAGAATTGCACCTTGCAATGCGGAGAAATTACTGTTTGTGCATTTACAATATTCATTGATTTTTGCAATTGAAAAACGTCCAGAAATGATTGAAGCTACTGACTGAATGAAAGGAGATGGCATCTCACTCTCTTTGAATCTTCTTTATCATGCTAAGAGGAGCAGGAAAAAGTAAAAAATTTCAGAATTGCACCTTGCAATGCGGAGAAATTACTGTTTGTGCATTTACAATATTCAATGATTTTTGCCATTGAAAAACGTCCAGAAATGATTGAAGCTACTGACTGAACGAAAGGAGCTGGCATCTCACTCTCTTTGAATCTTCTTTATCATGCTAAGAGGAGCAGGAAAAAGCAAAAAATTTCAGAATTGCACCTTGCAATGCGGAGAAATTACTGTTTGTGCATTTACAATATTCATTGATTTTTGCCATTGAAAAACATCATGTTATTCATATACCAGAAATGTTTGAAGCTACTGACTGAATGAAAGGAGCTGTTATCTCACTCTCTTTGAATCTTCTTCATAATGCTAAGAGGAGCAGGAAAAAGCAAAAAATTTCAGAATTGCACCTTGCAATGCGGAGAAATTACTGTTTGTGCATTTACAATATTCATTGATTTTTGCCATTGAAAAACGTCCAGAAATGATTGAAGCTACTGACAATGAAAAGAGCTGGCATCTCACTCTCTTTGAATCTTCTTTATCATGCTAAGAGGAGCAGGAAAAAGCAAAAAATTTCAGAATTGCACCTTGCAATGCTGAGAAATTACTGTTTGTGCATTTACAAAATTCATTGATTTTTGCCATTGAAAAACATCATGTTATTCATATACCAGAAATGATTGAAGCTACTGACTGAATGAAAGGAGCTGGCATCTCACTCTCTTTGAATCTTCTTTATCATGCTAAGAGGAGCAGGAAAAAGCAAAAAATTTCAGAATTGCACCTTGCAATGCGGAGAAATTACTGTTTGTGCATTTACAATATTCATTGATTTTTGCCATTGAAAAACATCATGTTATTCATATACCAGAAATGTTTGAAGCTACTGACTGAATGAAAGGAGCTGACATCTCACTCTCTTTGAATCTTCTTTATCATGCTAAGAGGAGCAGGAAAAAGCAAAAAATTTCAGAATTGCACCTTGCAATGCGGAGAAATTACTGTTTGTGCATTTACAATATTCATTGATTTTTGCCATTGAAAAACGTCCAGAAATGATTGAAGCTACTGACTGAATGAAAGGAGCTGGCATCTCACTCTCTTTGAATCTTCTTTATCATGCTAAGAGGAGCAGGAAAAAGCAAAAAATTTCAGAATTGCACCTTGCAATGCGGAGAAATTACTGTTTGTGCATTTACAATATTCATTGATTTTTGCCATTGAAAAATGTCCAGAAATGATTGAAGCTACTGACTGAATGAAAGGAGCTGGCATCTCACTCTCTTTGAATCTTCTTTATCATGCTAAGAGGAGCAGGAAAAAGCAAAAAATTTCAGAATTGCACCTTGCAATGCGGAGAAATTACTGTTTGTGCATTTAAAATATTCATTGATTTTTGCCATTGAAAAACGTCCAGAAATGATTGAAGCTACTGACAATGAAAGGAGCTGGCATCTCACTCTCTTTGAATCTTCTTTATCATGCTAAGAGCAGCAGGAAAAAGCAAAAAATTTCAGAATTGCACCTTGCAATGCTGAGAAATTACTGTTTGTGCATTTACAAAATTCATTGATTTTTGCCATTGAAAAACATCATGTTATTCATATACCAGAAATGATTGAAGCTACTGACTGAATGAAAGGAGCTGGCATCTCACTCTCTTTGAATCTTCTTTATCATGCTAAGAGGAGCAGGAAAAAGCAAAAAATTTCAGAATTGCACCTTGCAATGCGGAGAAATTACTGTTTGTGCATTTACAATATTCATTGATTTTTGCCATTGAAAAACATCATGTTATTCATATACCAGAAATGTTTGAAGCTACTGACTGAATGAAAGGAGCTGACATCTCACTCTCTTTGAATCTTCTTTATCATGCTAAGAGGAGCAGGAAAAAGCAAAAAATTTCAGAATTGCACATTGCAATGCGGAGAAATTACTGTTTGTGCATTTACAATATTCATTGATTTTTGCCATTGAAAAATGTCCAGAAATGATTGAAGCTACTGACTGAATGAAAGGAGCTGGCATCTCACTCTCTTTGAATCTTCTTTATCATGCTAAGAGGAGCACAAACAGTAATTTCTCCGCATTGCAAGGTGCAATTCTGAAATTTTTTGCTTTTTCCTGCTCCTCTTAGCATGATAAAGAAGATTCAAAGAGAGTGAGATGCCAGCTCCTTTCATTCAGTCAGTAGCTTCAATCATTTCTGGATGTTTTTCAATGGCAAAAATCAATGAATATTGTAAATGCACAAACAGTAATTTCTCCGCATTGCAAGGTGCAATTCTGAAATTTTTTGCTTTTTCCTGCTCCTCTTAGCATGATAAAGAAGATTCAAAGAGAGTGAGATGCCAGCTCCTTTCCTTCAGTCAGTAGCTTCAATCATTTCTGGTATATGAATAACATGATGTTTTTCAATGGCAAAAATCAATGAATTTTGTAAATGCACAAACAGTAATTTCTCCGCATTGCAAGGCGCAATTCTGAAATTTTTTGCTTTTTCCTGCTCCTCTTAGCATGATAAAGAAGTTTCAAAGAGAGTGAGATGCCAGCTCCTTTCATTCAGTCAGTAGCTTCAATCATTTCTGGACATTTTTCAATGGCAAAAATCAATGAATATTGTAAATGCACAAACAGTAATTTCTCCGCATTGCAAGGTGCAATTCTGAAATTTTTTGCTTTTTCCTGCTCCTCTTAGCATGATAAAGAAGATTCAAAGAGAGTGAGATGCCAGCTCCTTTCATTCAGTCAGTAGCTTCAATCATTTCTGGACGTTTTTCAATGGCAAAAATCAATGAATATTGTAAATGCACAAACAGTAATTTCTCCGCATTGCAAGGTGCAATTCTGAAATTTTTTGCTTTTTCCTGCTCCTCTTAGGATGATAAAGAAGATTCAAAGAGAGTGATATGCCAGCTCCTTTCATTCAGTCAGTACCTTCAATCATTTCTGGACGTTTTTCAATGGCAAAAATCAATGAATATTGTAAATGCACAAACAGTAATTTCTCCGCATTGCAAGGTGCAATTCTGAAATTTTTTGCTTTTTCCTGCTCCTCTTAGCATGATAAAGAAGATTCAAAGAGAGTGAGATGCCAGCTCCTTTCATTCAGTCAGTAGCTTCAATCATTTCTGGACGTTTTTCAATGGCAAAAATCAATGAATATTGTAAATGCACAAACTGTAATTTCTCCGCATTGCAAGGTGCAATTCTGAAATTTTTTGCTTTTTCCTGCTCCTCTTAGCATGATAAAGAAGATTCAAAGAGAGTGAGATGCCAGCTCCTTTCATTCAGTCAGTAGCTTCAATCATTTCTGGTATATGAATAACATGATGTTTTTCAATAGCAAAAATCAATGAATATTGTAAATGCACAAACAGTAATTTCTCCGCATTGCAAGGTGCAATTCTGAAATTTTTTGTTTTTTCCTGCTCCTCTTAGCATGATAAAGAAGATTCAAAGAGAGTGAGATGCCAGCTCCTTTCATTCAGTCAGTAGCTTCAATCATTTCTGGACGTTTTTCAATGGCAAAAATCAATGAATATTGTAAATGCACAAACAGTAATTTCTCCGCATTGCAAGGTGCAATTCTGAAATTTTTTGCTTTTTCCTGCTCCTCTTAGCATGATAAACAAGATTCAAAGAGAGTGAGATGCCAGCTCCTTTCATTCAGTCAGTAGCTTCAATCATTTCTGGACGTTTTTCAATGGCAAAAATCATTGAATATTGTAAATGCACAAACAGTAATTTCTCCGCATTGCAAGGTGCAATTCTGAAATTTTTTACTTTTTCCTGCTCCTCTTAACATGATAAAGAAGATTCAAAGAGAGTGAGATGCCAGCTCCTTTCGTTCAGTCAGTAGCTTCAATCATTTCTGGTATATGAATAACATGATGTTTTTCAATCGCAAAAATCAATGAATATTGTAAATGCACAAACAGTAATTTCTCCGCATTGCAAGGTGCAATTCTGAAATTTTTTGCTTTTTCCTGCTCCTCTTAGCATGATAAAGAAGATTCAAAGAGAGTGAGATGCCAGCTCCTTTCATTCAGTCAGTAGCTTCAATCATTTCTGGACGTTTTTCAATGGCAAAAATCAATGAATATTGTAAATGCACAAACTGTAATTTCTCCGCATTGCAAGGTGCAATTCTGAAATTTTTTGCTTTTTCCTGCTCCTCTTAGCATGATAAAGAAGATTCAAAGAGAGTGGGATGCCAGCTCCTTTCATTCAGTCAGTAGCTTCAATCATTTCTGGACGTTTTTCAATGGCAAAAATCAATGAATATTGTTAATGCACAAACAGTAATTTCTCCGCATTGCAAGGTGCAATTCTGAAATTTTTTGCTTTTTCCTGCTCCTCTTAGCATGATAAAGAAGATTCA
Source organism: Phyllobates terribilis (assembly GCF_046119375.1). NCBI lineage: Eukaryota > Metazoa > Chordata > Amphibia > Anura > Dendrobatidae > Phyllobates > Phyllobates terribilis. Next base: position 137,558 of record NW_027363655.1, on the reverse strand, counting down.
AAGAGAGTGAGATGCCAGCTCCTTTCATTCAGTCAGTACCTTCAATCATTTCTGGACGTTTTTCAATGGCAAAAATCAATGAATATTGTAAATGCACAAACAGTAATTTCTCCGCATTGCAAGGTGCAATTCTGAAATTTTTTGCTTTTTCCTGCTCCTCTTAGCATGATAAAGAAGATTCAAAGAGAGTGAGATGCCAGCTCCTTTCATTCAGTCAGTAGCTTCAAACATTTCTGGTATATGAATAACATGATGTTTTTCAATGGCAAAAATCAATGAATATTGTAAATGCACAAACAGTAATTTCTCCGCATTGCAAGGTGCAAGTCTGAAATTTTTTGCTTTTTCCTGCTCCTCTTAGCATGATAAAGAAGATTCAAAGAGAGTGAGATGCCAGCTCCTTTCATTCAGTCAGTAGCTTCAAACATTTCTGGTATATGAATAACATGATGTTTTTCAATGGCAAAAATCAATGAATATTGTAAATGCACAAACAGTAATTTCTCCACATTGCAAGGTGCAAGTCTGAAATTTTTTGCTTTTTCCTGCTCCTCTTAGCATGATAAAGAAGATTCAAAGAGAGTGAGATGCCAGCTACTTTCATTCAGTCAGTAGCTTCAATCATTTCTGGACGTTTTTCAATGGTAAAAATCAATGAATATTGTAAATGCACAAACAGTAATTTCTCCACATTGCAAGGTGCAATTCTGAAATTTTTTGCTTTTTCCTGCTCCTCTTAGCATGATAAAGAAGATTCAAAGAGAGTGAGATGCCAGCTCCTTTCATTCAGTCAGTAGCTTCAAACATTTCTGGTATATGAATAACATGATGTTTTTCAATGGCAAAAATCAATGAATATTGTAAATGCACAAACAGTAATTTCTCCGCATTGCAAGGTGCAATTCTGAAATCTTTTGCTTTTTCCTGCTCCTCTTAGCATGATAAAGAAGATTCAAAGAGAGTGAGATGCCAGCTTCTTTCATTCAGTCAGTAGCTTCAATCATTTCTGGATGTTTTTCAATGGCAAAAATCAATGAATATTGTAAATGCACAAACAGTAATTTCTCCACATTGCAATGTGCAATTCTAAAATTTTTTGCTTTTTCCTGCTCCTCTTAGCATGATAAAGAAGATTCAAAGAGAGTGAGATGCCAGCTCCTTTCATTCAGTCAGTACCTTCAATCATTTCTGGACGTTTTTCAATGGCAAAAATCAATGAATTTTGTAAATGCACAAACAGTAATTTCTCCGCATTGCAAGGTGCAATTCTGAAATTTTTTGCTTTTTCCTGCTCCTCTTAGCATGATAAAGAAGATTCAAAGAGAGTGAGATGCCAGCTCCTTTCATTCAGTCAGTAGCTTCAAACATTTCTGGTATATGAATAACATGATGTTTTTCAATGGCAAAAATCAATGAATATTGTAAATGCACAAACAGTAATTTCTCCGCATTGCAAGGTGCAATTCTGAAATTTTTTGCTTTTTCCTGCTCCTCTTAGCATGATAAAGAAGATTCAAAGAGAGTGAGATGCCAGCTCCTTTCATTCAGTCAGTAGCTTCAAACATTTCTGGTATATGAATAACATGATGTTTTTCAATGGCAAAAATCAATGAATATTGTAAATGCACAAACAGTAATTTCTCCGCATTGCAAGGTGCAAGTCTGAAATTTTTTGCTTTTTCCTGCTCCTCTTAGCATGATAAAGAAGATTCAAAGAGAGTGAGATGCCAGCTACTTTCATTCAGTCAGTAGCTTCAATCATTTCTGGACGTTTTTCAATGGTAAAAATCAATGAATATTGTAAATGCACAAACAGTAATTTCTCCACATTGCAAGGTGCAATTCTGAAATTTTTTGCTTTTTCCTGCTCCTCTTAGCATGATAAAGAAGATTCAAAGAGAGTGAGATGCCAGCTCCTTTCATTCAGTCAGTAGCTTCAAACATTTCTGGTATATGAATAACATGATGTTTTTCAATGGCAAAAATCAATGAATATTGTAAATGCACAAACAGTAATTTCTCCGCATTGCAAGGTGCAATTCTGAAATTTTTTGCTTTTTCCTGCTCCTCTTAGCATGATAAAGAAGATTCAAAGAGAGTGAGATGCCAGCTCCTTTCATTCAGTCAGTAGCTTCAATCATTTCTGGACGTTTTTCAATGGCAAAAATCAATGAATATTGTAAATGCACAAACAGTAATTTCTCCGCATTGCAAGGTGCAATTCTGAAATTTTTTGCTTTTTCCCGCTCCTCTTAGCATGATAAAGAAGATTCAAAGAGAGTGAGGTGCCAGCTCCTTTCATTCAGTCAGTAGCTTCAAACATTTCTGGTATATGAATAACATGTTTTTCAATGGCAAAAATCAATGAATATTGTAAATGCACAAACAGTAATTTCTCCGCATTGCAAGGTGCAATTCTGAAATTTTTTGCTTTTTCCTGCTCCTCTTAGCATGATAAAGAAGATTCAAAGAGAGTGAGATGCCAGCTCCTTTCATTCAGTCAGTAGCTTCAATCATTTCTGGACGTTTTTCAATGGCAAAAATCAATGAATATTGTAAATGCACAAACAGTAATTTCTCCGCATTGCAAGGTGCAATTCTGAAATTTTTTGCTTTTTCCTGCTCCTCTTAGCATGATAAAGAAGATTCAAAGAGAGTGAGATGCCAGCTCCTTTCATTCAGTCAGTAGCTTCAATCATTTCTGGACGTTTTTCAATGGCAAAAATCAATGAATATTGTAAATGCACAAACAGTAATTTCTCCGCATTGCAAGGTGCAATTCTGAAATTTTTTGCTTTTTCCTGCTCCTCTTAGCATGATAAAGAAGATTCAAAGAGAGTGAGATGCCAGCTCCTTTGATTCAGTCAGTAGCTTCAAACATTTCTGGTATATGAATAACATGATGTTTTTCAATGGCAAAAATCAATGAATATTGTAAATGCACAAACAGTAATTTCTCCGCATTGCAAGGTGCAAGTCTGAAATTTTTTGCTTTTTCCTGCTCCTCTTAGCATGATAAAGAAGATTCAAAGAGAGTGAGATGCCAGCTACTTTCATTCAGTCAGTAGCTTCAATCATTTCTGGACGTTTTTCAATGGTAAAAATCAATGAATATTGTAAATGCACAAACAGTAATTTCTCCACATTGCAAGGTGCAATTCTGAAATTTTTTGCTTTTTCCTGCTCCTCTTAGCATGATAAAGAAGATTCAAAGAGAGTGAGATGCCAGCTCCTTTCATTCAGTCAGTAGCTTCAAACATTTCTGGTATATGAATAACATGATGTTTTTCAATGGCAAAAATCAATGAATATTGTAAATGCACAAACAGTAATTTCTCCGCATTGCAAGGTGCAAGTCTGAAATTTTTTGCTTTTTCCTGCTCCTCTTAGCATGATAAAGAAGATTCAAAGAGAGTGAGATGCCAGCTACTTTCATTCAGTCAGTAGCTTCAATCATTTCTGGACGTTTTTCAATGGTAAAAATCAATGAATATTGTAAATGCACAAACAGTAATTTCTCCACATTGCAAGGTGCAATTCTGAAATTTTTTGCTTTTTCCTGCTCCTCTTAGCATGATAAAGAAGATTCAAAGAGAGTGAGATGCCAGCTCCTTTCATTCAGTCAGTAGCTTCAAACATTTCTGGTATATGAATAACATGATGTTTTTCAATGGCAAAAATCAATGAATATTGTAAATGCACAAACAGTAATTTCTCCACATTGCAAGGTGCAATTCTGAAATTTTTTGCTTTTTCCTGCTCCTCTTAGCATGATAAAGAAGATTCAAAGAGAGTGAGATGCCAGCTCCTTTCATTCAGTCAGTAGCTTCAAACATTTCTGGTATATGAATAACATGATGTTTTTCAATGGCAAAAATCAATAAATATTGTAAATGCACAAACAGTAATTTCTCCGCATTGCAAGGTGCAATTCTGAAATTTTTTGCTTTTTCCTGCTCCTCTTAGCATGATAAAGAAGATTCAAAGAGAGTGAGATGCCAGCTTCTTTCATTCAGTCAGTAGCTTCAATCATTTCTGGACGTTTTTCAATGGCAAAAATCAATGAATATTGTAAATGCACAAACAGTAATTTCTCCGCATTGCAAGGTGCAATTCTGAAATTTTTTGCTTTTTCCTGCTCCTCTTAGCATGATAAAGAAGATTCAAAGAGAGTGAGATGTCAGCTCCTTTCATTCAGTCAGTAGCTTCAAACATTTCTGGTATATGAATAACATGATGTTTTTCAATGGCTAAAATCAATGAATATTGTAAATGCACAAACAGTAATTTCTCCGCATTGCAAGGTGCAATTCTGAAATTTTTTGCTTTTTCCTGCTCCTCTTAGCATGATAAAGAAGATTCAAAGAGAGTGAGATGCCAGCTCCTTTCATTCAGTCAGTAGCTTCAATCATTTCTGGACGTTTTTCAATGGCAAAAATCAATGAATATTGTAAATGCACAAACAGTAATTTCTCCGCATTGCAAGGTGCAATTCTGAAATTTTTTGCTTTTTCCTGCTCCTCTTAGCATGATAAAGAAGATTCAAAGAGAGTGAGATGCCAGCTCCTTTCATTCAGTCAGTAGCTTCAATCATTTCTGGACGTTTTTCAATGGCAAAAATCAATGAATATTGTAAATGCACAAACAGTAATTTCTCCGCATTGCAAGGTGCAATTCTGAAATTTTTTGCTTTTTCCTGCTCCTCTTAGCATGATAAAGAAGATTCAAAGAGAGTGAGATGCCAGCTCCTTTCATTCAGTCAGTAGCTTCAAACATTTCTGGAATATGAATAACATGATGTTTTTCAATGGCAAAAATCAATGAATATTGTAAATGCACAAACAGTAATTTCTCCGCATTGCAAGGTGCAAGTCTGAAATTTTTTGCTTTTTCCTGCTCCTCTTAGCATGATAAAGAAGATTCAAAGAGAGTGAGATGCCAGCTACTTTCATTCAGTCAGTAGCTTCAATCATTTCTGGACGTTTTTCAATGGTAAAAATCAATGAATATTGTAAATGCACAAACAGTAATTTCTCCACATTGCAATGTGCAATTCTAAAATTTTTTGCTTTTTCCTGCTCCTCTTAGCATGATAAAGAAGATTCAAAGAGAGTGAGATGCCAGCTCCTTTCATTCAGTCAGTAGCTTCAAACATTTCTGGTATATGAATAACATGATGTTTTTCAATGGCAAAAATCAATGAATATTGTAAATGCACAAACAGTAATTTCTCCGCATTGCAAGGTGCAATTCTGAAATTTTTTGCTTTTTCCTGCTCCTCTTAGCATGATAAAGAAGATTCAAAGAGAGTGAGATGCCAACTCCTTTCATTCAGTCAGTAGCTTCAAACATTTCTGGTATATGAATAACATGATGTTTTTCAATGGCAAAAATCAATGAATATTGTAAATGCACAAACAGTAATTTCTCCGCATTGCAAGGTGCAATTCTGAAATTTTTTGCTTTTTCCTGCTCCTCTTAGCATGATAAAGAAGATTCAAAGAGAGTGAGGTGCCAGCTCCTTTCATTCAGTCAGTAGCTTCAAACAATTCTGGTATATGAATAACATGTTTTTCAATGGCAAAAATCAATGAATATTGTAAATGCACAAACAGTAATTTCTCCGCATTGCAAGGTGCAATTCTGAAATTTTTTGCTTTTTCCTGCTCCTCTTAGCATGATAAAGAAGATTCAAAGAGAGTGAGATGCCAGCTCCTTTCATTCAATCAGTAGCTTCAATCATTTCTGGACGTTTTTCAATGGCAAAAATCAATGAATATTGTAAATGCACAAACAGTAATTTCTCCGCATTGCAAGGTGCAATTCTGAAATTTTTTGCTTTTTCCTGCTCCTCTTAGCATGATAAAGAAGATTCAAAGAGAGTGAGATGCCAGCTCCTTTCATTCAGTCAGTAGCTTCAATCATTTCTGGACGTTTTTCAATGGCAAAAATCAATGAATATTGTAAATGCACAAACAGTAATTTCTCCGCATTGCAAGGTGCAATTCTGAAATTTTTTGCTTTTTCCTGCTCCTCTTAGCATGATAAAGAAGATTCAAAGAGAGTGAGATGCCAGCTCCTTTGATTCAGTCAGTAGCTTCAAACATTTCTGGTATATGAATAACATGATGTTTTTCAATGGCAAAGATCAATGAATATTGTAAATGCACAAACAGTAATTTCTCCGCATTCCAAGGTGCAAGTCTGAAATTTTTTGCTTTTTCCTGCTCCTCTTAGCATGATAAAGAAGATTCAAAGAGAGTGAGATGCCAGCTACTTTCATTCAGTCAGTAGCTTCAATCATTTCTGGACGTTTTTCAATGGTAAAAATCAATGAATATTGTAAATGCACAAACAGTAATTTCTCCACATTGCAAGGTGCAATTCTGAAATTTTTTGCTTTTTCCTGCTCCTCTTAGCATGATAAAGAAGATTCAAAGAGAGTGAGATGCCAGCTCCTTTCATTCAGTCAGTAGCTTCAAACATTTCTGGTATATGAATAACATGATGTTTTTCAATGGCAAAAATCAATGAATATTGTAAATGCACAAACAGTAATTTCTCCGCATTGCAAGGTGCAAGTCTGAAATTTTTTGCTTTTTCCTGCTCCTCTTAGCATGATAAAGAAGATTCAAAGAGAGTGAGATGCCAGCTACTTTCATTCAGTCAGTAGCTTCAATCATTTCTGGACGTTTTTCAATGGTAAAAATCAATGAATATTGTAAATGCACAAACAGTAATTTCTCCACATTGCAAGGTGCAATTCTGAAATTTTTTGCTTTTTCCTGCTCCTCTTAGCATGATAAAGAAGATTCAAAGAGAGTGAGATGCCAGCTCCTTTCATTCAGTCAGTAGCTTCAAACATTTCTGGTATATGAATAACATGATGTTTTTCAATGGCAAAAATCAATGAATATTGTAAATGCACAAACAGTAATTTCTCCACATTGCAAGGTGCAATTCTGAAATTTTTTGCTTTTTCCTGCTCCTCTTAGCATGATAAAGAAGATTCAAAGAGAGTGAGATGCCAGCTCCTTTCATTCAGTCAGTAGCTTCAAACATTTCTGGTATATGAATAACATGATGTTTTTCAATGGCAAAAATCAATGAATATTGTAAATGCACAAACAGTAATTTCTCCGCATTGCAAGGTGCAATTCTGAAATTTTTTGCTTTTTCCTGCTCCTCTTAGCATGATAAACAAGATTCAAAGAGAGTGAGATGCCAGCTCCTTTCATTCAGTCAGTAGCTTCAATCATTTCTGGACGTTTTTCAATGGCAAAAATCAATGAATATTGTAAATGCACAAACAGTAATTTCTCCGCATTGCAAGGTGCAATTCTGAAATTTTTTGCTTTTTCCTGCTCCTCTTAGCATGATAAAGAAGATTCAAAGAGAGTGAGATGCCAGCTCCTTTCATTCAGTCAGTAGCTTCAAACATTTCTGGTATATGAATAACATGATGTTTTTCAATGGCAAAAATCAATGAATATTGTAAATGCACAAACAGTAATTTCTCCGCATTGCAAGGTGCAAGTCTGAAATTTTTTGCTTTTTCCTGCTCCTCATAGCATGATAAAGAAGATTCAAAGAGAGTGAGATGCCAGCTCCTTTCATTCAGTCAGTAGCTTCAATCATTTCTGGATGTTTTTCAATGGCAAAAATCAATGAATATTGTAAATGCACAAACTGTAATTTCTCCGTATTGCAAGGTGCAATTCTGAAATTTTTTGCTTTTTCCTGCTCCTCTTAGCATAATAAAGAAGATTCAAAGAGAGTGAGATGCCAGCTCCTTTCATTCAGTCAGTAGCTTCAATCATTTCTGGACGTTTTTCAATGGCAAAAATCAATGAATATTGTAAATGCACAAACAGTAATTTCTCCGCATTGCAAGGTGCAATTCTGAAATTTTTTGCTTTTTCCTGCTCCTCTTAGCATGATAAAGAAGATTCAAAGAGAGTGAGATGCCAGCTCCTTTCATTTAGTCAGTACCTTCAATCATTTCTGGACGTTTTTCAATGGCAAAAATCAATGAATATTGTAAATGCACAAACAGTAATTTCTCCGCATTGCAAGGTGCAATTCTGAAATTTTTTGCTTTTTCCCGCTCCTCTTAGCATGATAAAGAAGATTCAAAGAGAGTGAGGTGCCAGCTCCTTTCATTCAGTCAGTAGCTTCAAACATTTCTGGTATATGAATAACATGTTTTTCAATGGCAAAAATCAATGAATATTGTAAATGCACAAACAGTAATTTCTCCGCATTGCAAGGTGCAATTCTGAAATTTTTTGATTTTTCCTGCTCCTCTTAGCATGATAAAGAAGATTCAAAGAGAGTGAGATGCCAGCTCCTTTCATTCAGTCAGTAGCTTCAATCATTTCTGGACGTTTTTCAATGGCAAAAATCAATGAATATTGTAAATGCACAAACAGTAATTTCTCCGCATTGCAAGGTGCAATTCTGAAATTTTTTGCTTTTTCCTGCTCCTCTTAGCATGATAAAGAAGATTCAAAGAGAGTGAGATGCCAGCTCCTTTCATTCAGTCAATAGCTTCAAACATTTCTGGTATATGAAAAACATGATGTTTTTCAATGGCAAAAATCAATGAATATTGTAAATGCACAAACAGTAATTTCTCCGCATTGCAAGGTGCAATTCTGAAATTTTTTGCTTTTTCCTGCTCCTCTTAGCATGATAAAGAAGATTCAAAGAGAGTGAGATGCCAGCTCCTTTCATTCAGTCAGTAGCTTCAAACATTTCTGGTATATGAATAACATGATGTTTTTCAATGGCAAAAATCAATGAATATTGTAAATGCACAAACAGTAATTTCTCCGCATTGCAAGGTGCAAGTCTGAAATTTTTTGCTTTTTCCTGCTCCTCTTAGCATGATAAAGAAGATTCAAAGAGAGTGAGATGCCAGCTACTTTCATTCAGTCAGTAGCTTCAATCATTTCTGGACGTTTTTCAATGGTAAAAATCAATGAATATTGTAAATGCACAAACAGTAATTTCTCCACATTGCAAGGTGCAATTCTGAAATTTTTTGCTTTTTCCTGCTCCTCTTAGCATGATAAAGAAGATTCAAAGAGAGTGAGATGCCAGCTCCTTTCATTCAGTCAGTAGCTTCAAACATTTCTGGTATATGAATAACATGATGTTTTTCAATGGCAAAAATCAATGAATATTGTAAATGCACAAACAGTAATTTCTCCGCATTGCAAGGTGCAATTCTGAAATTTTTTGCTTTTTCCTGCTCCTCTTAGCATGATAAAGAAGATTCAAAGAGAGTGAGATGCCAGCTCCTTTCATTCAGTCAGTAGCTTCAATCATTTCTGGATGTTTTTCAATGGCAAAAATCAATGAATATTGTAAATGCACAAACTGTAATTTCTCCGCATTGCAAGGTGCAATTCTGAAATTTTTTGCTTTTTCCTGCTCCTCTTAGCATGATAAAGAAGATTCAAAGAGAGTGAGATGCCAGCTCCTTTCATTCAGTCAGTAGCTTCAATCATTTCTGGACGTTTTTCAGTGGCAAAAATCAATGAATATTGTAAATGCACAAACAGTAATTTCTCCGCATTGCAAGGTGCAATTCTGAAATTTTTTGCTTTTTCCTGCTCCTCTTAGCATGATAAAGAAGATTCAAAGAGAGTGAGATGCCAGCTCCTTTCATTCAGTCAGTACCTTCAATCATTTCTGGACGTTTTTCAATGGCAAAAATCAATGAATATTGTAAATGCACAAACAGTAATTTCTCCGCATTGCAAGGAGCAATCTGAAATTTTTTGCTTTTTCCTGCTCCTCTTAGCATGATAAAGAAGATTCAAAGAGAGTGAGGTGCCAGCTCCTTTCATTCAGTCAGTAGCTTCAAACATTTCTGGTATATGAATAACATGTTTTTCAATGGCAAAAATCAATGAATATTGTAAATGCACAAACAGTAATTTCTCCGCATTGCAAGGTGCAATTCTGAAATTTTTTGATTTTTCCTGCTCCTCTTAGCATGATAAAGAAGATTCAAAGAGAGTGAGATGCCAGCTCCTTTCATTCAGTCAGTAGCTTCAATCATTTCTGGACTTTTTTCAATGGCAAAAATCAATGAATATTGTAAAAGCACAAACAGTAATTTCTCCGCATTGCAAGGTGCAATTCTGAAATTTTTTGCTTTTTCCTGCTCCTCTTAGCATGATAAAGAAGATTCAAAGGGAGTGAGATGCCAGCTCCTTTCATTCAGTCAGTAGCTTCAAACATTTCTGGTATATGAATAACATGATGTTTTTCAATGGCAAAAATCAATGAATATTGTAAATGCACAAACAGTAATTTCTCCGCATTGCAAGGTGCAATTCTGAAATTTTTTGCTTTTTCCTGCTCCTCTTAGCATGATAAAGAAGATTCAAAGAGAGTGAGATGCCAGCTCCTTTCATTCAGTCAGTAGCTTCAAACATTTCTGGTATATGAATAACATGATGTTTTTCAATGGCAAAAATCAATGAATATTGTAAATGCACAAACAGTAATTTCTCCGCATTGCAAGGTGCAAGTCTGAAATTTTTTGCTTTTTCCTGCTCCTCTTAGCATGATAAAGAAGATTCAAAGAGAGTGAGATGCCAGCTACTTTCATTCAGTCAGTAGCTTCAATCATTTCTGGACGTTTTTCAATGGTAAAAATCAATGAATATTGTAAATGCACAAACAGTAATTTCTCCACATTGCAAGGTGCAATTCTGAAATTTTTTGCTTTTTCCTGCTCCTCTTAGCATGATAAAGAAGATTCAAAGAGAGTGAGATGCCAGCTCCTTTCATTCAGTCAGTAGCTTTAAACATTTCTGGTATATGAATAACATGATGTTTTTCAATGGCAAAAATCAATGAATATTGTAAATGCACAAACAGTAATTTCTCCGCATTGCAAGGTGCAATTCTGAAATTTTTTGCTTTTTCCTGCTCCTCTTAGCATGATAAAGCAGATTCAAAGAGAGTGAGATGCCAGCTCCTTTCATTCAGTCAGTAGCTTCAATCATTTCTGGATGTTTTTCAGTGGCAAAAATCAATGAATATTGTAAATGCACAAACAGTAATTTCTCCGCATTGCAAGGTGCAATTCTGAAATTTTTTGCTTTTTCCTGCTCCTCTTAGCATGATAAAGAAGATTCAAAGAGAGTGAGATGCCAGCTCCTTTCATTCAGTCAGTACCTTCAATCATTTCTGGACGTTTTTCAATGGCAAAAATCAATGAATATTGTAAATGCACAAACAGTAATTTCTCCGCATTGCAAGGTGCAATTCTGAAATTTTTTGCTTTTTCCCGCTCCTCTTAGCATGACAAAGAAGATTCAAAGAGAGTGAGGTGCCAGCTCCTTTCATTCAGTCAGTAGCTTCAAACATTTCTGGTATATGAATAACATGTTTTTCAATGGCAAAAATCAATGAATATTGTAAATGCACAAACAGTAATTTCTCCGCATTGCAAGGTGCAATTCTGAAATTTTTTGATTTTTCCTGCTCCTCTTAGCATGATAAAGAAGATTCAAAGAGAGTGACATGCCAGCTCCTTTCATTCAGTCAGTAGCTTCAATCATTTCTGGACGTTTTTCAATGGCAAAAATCAATGAATATTGTAAATGCACAAACAGTAATTTCTCCGCATTGCAAGGTGCAATTCTGAAATTTTTTGCTTTTTCCCGCTCCTCTTAGCATGATAAAGAAGATTCAAAGAGAGTGAGGTGCCAGCTCCTTTCATTCAGTCAGTAGCTTCAAACATTTCTGGTATATGAATAACATGTTTTTCAATGGCAAAAATCAATGAATATTGTAAATGCACAAACAGTAATTTCTCCGCATTGCAAGGTGCAATTCTGAAATTTTTTGATTTTTCCTGCTCCTCTTAGCATGATAAAGAAGATTCAAAGAGAGTGAGATGCCAGCTCCTTTCATTCAGTCAGTAGCTTCAATCATTTCTGGACGTTTTTCAATGGCAAAAATCAATGAATATTGTAAATGCACAAACAGTAATTTCTCCGCATTGCAAGGTGCAATTCTGAAATTTTTTGCTTTTTCCTGCTCCTCTTAGCATGATAAAGAAGATTCAAAGAGAGTGAGATGCCAGCTCCTTTCATTCAGTCAATAGCTTCAAACATTTCTGGTATATGAAAAACATGATGTTTTTCAATGGCAAAAATCAATGAATATTGTAAATGCACAAACAGTAATTTCTCCGCATTGCAAGGTGCAATTCTGAAATTTTTTGCTTTTTCCTGCTCCTCTTAGCATGATAAAGAAGATTCAAAGAGAGTGAGATGCCAGCTCCTTTCATTCAGTCAGTAGCTTCAAACATTTCTGGTATATGAATAACATGATGTTTTTCAATGGCAAAAATCAATGAATATTGTAAATGCACAAACAGTAATTTCTCCGCATTGCAAGGTGCAAGTCTGAAATTTTTTGCTTTTTCCTGCTCCTCTTAGCATGATAAAGAAGATTCAAAGAGAGTGAGATGCCAGCTACTTTCATTCAGTCAGTAGCTTCAATCATTTCTGGACGTTTTTCAATGGTAAAAATCAATGAATATTGTAAATGCACAAACAGTAATTTCTCCACATTGCAAGGTGCAATTCTGAAATTTTTTGCTTTTTCCTGCTCCTCTTAGCATGATAAAGAAGATTCAAAGAGAGTGAGATGCCAGCTCCTTTCATTCAGTCAGTAGCTTCAAACATTTCTGGTATATGAATAACATGATGTTTTTCAATGGCAAAAATCAATGAATATTGTAAATGCACAAACAGTAATTTCTCCGCATTGCAAGGTGCAATTCTGAAATTTTTTGCTTTTTCCTGCTCCTCTTAGCATGATAAAGAAGATTCAAAGAGAGTGAGATGCCAGCTCCTTTCATTCAGTCAGTAGCTTCAATCATTTCTGGATGTTTTTCAATGGCAAAAATCAATGAATATTGTAAATGCACAAACTGTAATTTCTCCGCATTGCAAGGTGCAATTCTGAAATTTTTTGCTTTTTCCTGCTCCTCTTAGCATGATAAAGAAGATTCAAAGAGAGTGAGATGCCAGCTCCTTTCATTCAGTCAGTAGCTTCAATCATTTCTGGACGTTTTTCAGTGGCAAAAATCAATGAATATTGTAAATGCACAAACAGTAATTTCTCCGCATTGCAAGGTGCAATTCTGAAATTTTTTGCTTTTTCCTGCTCCTCTTAGCATGATAAAGAAGATTCAAAGAGAGTGAGATGCCAGCTCCTTTCATTCAGTCAGTACCTTCAATCATTTCTGGACGTTTTTCAATGGCAAAAATCAATGAATATTGTAAATGCACAAACAGTAATTTCTCCGCATTGCAAGGAGCAAGTCTGAAATTTTTTGCTTTTTCCTGCTCCTCTTAGCATGATAAAGAAGATTCAAAGAGAGTGAGGTGCCAGCTCCTTTCATTCAGTCAGTAGCTTCAAACATTTCTGGTATATGAATAACATGTTTTTCAATGGCAAAAATCAATGAATATTGTAAATGCACAAACAGTAATTTCTCCGCATTGCAAGGTGCAATTCTGAAATTTTTTGATTTTTCCTGCTCCTCTTAGCATGATAAAGAAGATTCAAAGAGAGTGAGATGCCAGCTCCTTTCATTCAGTCAGTAGCTTCAATCATTTCTGGACTTTTTTCAATGGCAAAAATCAATGAATATTGTAAAAGCACAAACAGTAATTTCTCCGCATTGCAAGGTGCAATTCTGAAATTTTTTGCTTTTTCCTGCTCCTCTTAGCATGATAAAGAAGATTCAAAGGGAGTGAGATGCCAGCTCCTTTCATTCAGTCAGTAGCTTCAAACATTTCTGGTATATGAATAACATGATGTTTTTCAATGGCAAAAATCAATGAATATTGTAAATGCACAAACAGTAATTTCTCCGCATTGCAAGGTGCAATTCTGAAATTTTTTGCTTTTTCCTGCTCCTCTTAGCATGATAAAGAAGATTCAAAGAGAGTGAGATGCCAGCTCCTTTCATTCAGTCAGTAGCTTCAAACATTTCTGGTATATGAATAACATGATGTTTTTCAATGGCAAAAATCAATGAATATTGTAAATGCACAAACAGTAATTTCTCCGCATTGCAAGGTGCAAGTCTGAAATTTTTTGCTTTTTCCTGCTCCTCTTAGCATGATAAAGAAGATTCAAAGAGAGTGAGATGCCAGCTACTTTCATTCAGTCAGTAGCTTCAATCATTTCTGGACGTTTTTCAATGGTAAAAATCAATGAATATTGTAAATGCACAAACAGTAATTTCTCCACATTGCAAGGTGCAATTCTGAAATTTTTTGCTTTTTCCTGCTCCTCTTAGCATGATAAAGAAGATTCAAAGAGAGTGAGATGCCAGCTCCTTTCATTCAGTCAGTAGCTTTAAACATTTCTGGTATATGAATAACATGATGTTTTTCAATGGCAAAAATCAATGAATATTGTAAATGCACAAACAGTAATTTCTCCGCATTGCAAGGTGCAATTCTGAAATTTTTTGCTTTTTCCTGCTCCTCTTAGCATGATAAAGCAGATTCAAAGAGAGTGAGATGCCAGCTCCTTTCATTCAGTCAGTAGCTTCAATCATTTCTGGATGTTTTTCAGTGGCAAAAATCAATGAATATTGTAAATGCACAAACAGTAATTTCTCCGCATTGCAAGGTGCAATTCTGAAATTTTTTGCTTTTTCCTGCTCCTCTTAGCATGATAAAGAAGATTCAAAGAGAGTGAGATGCCAGCTCCTTTCATTCAGTCAGTACCTTCAATCATTTCTGGACGTTTTTCAATGGCAAAAATCAATGAATATTGTAAATGCACAAACAGTAATTTCTCCGCATTGCAAGGTGCAATTCTGAAATTTTTTGCTTTTTCCCGCTCCTCTTAGCATGACAAAGAAGATTCAAAGAGAGTGAGATGCCAGCTCCTTTCATTCAGTCAGTAGCTTTAAACATTTCTGGTATATGAATAACATGATGTTTTTCAATGGCAAAAATCAATGAATATTGTAAATGCACAAACAGTAATTTCTCCGCATTGCAAGGTGCAATTCTGAAATTTTTTGCTTTTTCCTGCTCCTCTTAGCATGATAAAGCAGATTCAAAGAGAGTGAGATGCCAGCTCCTTTCATTCAGTCAGTAGCTTCAATCATTTCTGGATGTTTTTCAGTGGCAAAAATCAATGAATATTGTAAATGCACAAACAGTAATTTCTCCGCATTGCAAGGTGCAATTCTGAAATTTTTTGCTTTTTCCTGCTCCTCTTAGCATGATAAAGAAGATTCAAAGAGAGTGAGATGCCAGCTCCTTTCATTCAGTCAGTACCTTCAATCATTTCTGGACGTTTTTCAATGGCAAAAATCAATGAATATTGTAAATGCACAAACAGTAATTTCTCCGCATTGCAAGGTGCAATTCTGAAATTTTTTGCTTTTTCCCGCTCCTCTTAGCATGACAAAGAAGATTCAAAGAGAGTGAGGTGCCAGCTCCTTTCATTCAGTCAGTAGCTTCAAACATTTCTGGTATATGAATAACATGTTTTTCAATGGCAAAAATCAATGAATATTGTAAATGCACAAACAGTAATTTCTCCGCATTGCAAGGTGCAATTCTGAAATTTTTTGATTTTTCCTGCTCCTCTTAGCATGATAAAGAAGATTCAAAGAGAGTGACATGCCAGCTCCTTTCATTCAGTCAGTAGCTTCAATCATTTCTGGACGTTTTTCAATGGCAAAAATCAATGAATATTGTAAATGCACAAACAGTAATTTCTCCGCATTGCAAGGTGCAATTCTGAAATTTTTTGCTTTTTCCTGCTCCTCTTAGCATGATAAAGAAGATTCAAAGAGAGTGAGATGCCAGCTCCTTTCATTCAGTCAGTAGCTTCAAACATTTCTGGTATATGAATAACATGATGTTTTTCAATGGCAAAAATCAATGAATATTGTAAATGCACAAACAGTAATTTCTCCGCATTGCAAGGTGCAAGTCTGAAATTTTTTGCTTTTTCCTGCTCCTCTTAGCATGATAAAGAAGATTCAAAGAGAGTGAGATGCCAGTTACTTTCATTCAGTCAGTAGCTTCAATCATTTCTGGACGTTTTTCAATGGTAAAAATCAATGAATATTGTAAATGCACAAACAGTAATTTCTCCACATTGCAAGGTGCAATTCTGAAATTTTTTGCTTTTTCCTGCTACTCTTAGCATGATAAAGAAGATTCAAAGAGAGTGAGATGCCAGCTCCTTTCATTCAGTCAGTAGCTTCAAACATTTCTGGTATATGAATAACATGGTGTTTTTCAATGGCAAAAATCAATGAATATTGTAAATGCACAAACAGTAATTTCTCCGCATTGCAAGGTGCAATTCTGAAATTTTTTCTTTTTCCTGCTCCTCTTAGCATGATAAAGAAGATTCAAAGAGAGTGAGATGCCAGCTCCTTTCATTCAGTCAGTAGCTTCAAACATTTCTGGTATATGAATAACATGATGTTTTTCAATGGCAAAAATCAATGAATATTGTAAATGCACAAACAGTAATTTCTCCGCATTGCAAGGTGCAATTCTGAAATTTTTTGCTTTTTCCTGCTCCTCTTAGCATGATAAAGAAGATTCAAAAAGAGTGAGATGCCATCTCCTTTCATTCAGTCAGTAGCTTCAATCATTTCTGGATGTTTTTCAATGGCAAAAATCAATGAATATTGTAAATGCACAAACAGTAATTTCTCCGCATTGCAAGGTGCAATTCTGAAATTTTTTGCTTTTTCCTGCTCCTCTTAGCATGATAAAGAAGATTCAAAGAGAGTGAGATGTCAGCTCCTTTCATTCAGTCAGTAGCTTCAAACATTTCTGGTATATGAATAACATGATGTTTTTCAATGGCAAAAATCAATGAATATTGTAAATGCACAAACAGTAATTTCTCCGCATTGCAAGGTGCAATTCTGAAATTTTTTGCTTTTTCCTGCTCCTCTTAGCATGATAAAGAAGATTCAAAGAGAGTGAGATGCCAGCTCCTTTCATTCAGTCAGTAGCTTCAATCATTTCTGGATGTTTTTCAATGGCAAAAATCAATGAATATAGTAAATGCACAAACAGTAATTTCTCCGCATTGCAAGGTGCAATTCTGAAATTTTTTGCTTTTTCCTGCTCCTCTTAGCATGATAAAGAAGATTCAAAGAGAGTGAGATGCCAGCTCCTTTCATTCAGTCAGTAGCTTCAAACATTTCTGGTATATGAATAACATGATGTTTTTCAATGGCAAAAATCAATGAATATTGTAAATGCACAAACAGTAATTTCTCCGCATTGCAAGGTGCAAGTCTGAATTTTTTTTGCTTTTTCCTGCTCCTCTTAGCATGATAAAGAAGATTCAAAGAGAGTGAGATGCCAGCTACTTTCATTCAGTCAGTAGCTTCAATTATTTCTGGACGTTTTTCAATGGTAAAAATCAATGAATATTGTAAATGCACAAACAGTAATTTCTCCACATTTCAAGGTGCAATTCTGAAATTTTTTGCTTTTTCCTGCTCCTCTTAGCATGATAAAGAAGATTCAAAGAGAGTGAGATGCCAGCTCCTTTCATTCAGTCAGTAGCTTCAAACATTTCAGGTATATGAATAACATGATGTTTTTCAATGGCAAAAATCAATGAATATTGTAAATGCACAAACAGTAATTTCTCCGCATTGCAAGGTGCAATTCTGAAATTTTTTGCTTTTTCCTGCTCCTCTTAGCATGATAAAGAAGATTCAAAGAGAGTGAGATGCCAGCTCCTTTCATTCAGTCAGTAGCTTCAAACATTTCTGGTATATGAATAACATGATGTTTTTCAATGGCAAAAATCAATGAATATTGTAAATGCACAAACAGTAATTTCTCCGCATTGCAAGTTGCAAGTCTGAAATTTTTTGCTTTTTCCTGCTCCTCTTAGCATGATAAAGAAGATTCAAAGAGAGTGAGATGCCAGCTACTTTCATTCAGTCAGTAGCTTCAATCATTTCTGGACGTTTTTCAATGGTAAAAATCAATGAATATTGTAAATGCACAAACAGTAATTTCTCCACATTGCAAGGTGCAATTCTGAAATTTTTTGCTTTTTCCTGCTTCTCTTAGCATGATAAAGAAGATTCAAAGAGAGTGAGATGCCAGCTCCTTTCATTCAGTCAGTAGCTTCAAACATTTCTGGTATATGAATAACATGATGTTTTTCAATGGCAAAAATCAATGAATATTGTAAATGCACAAACAGTAATTTCTCCGCATTGCAAGGTGCAATTCTGAAATTTTTTGCTTTTTCCTGCTCCTCTTAGCATGATAAAGAAGATTCAAAGAGAGTGAGATGCCAGCTCCTTTCATTCAGTCAGTAGCTTCAATCATTTCTGGATGTTTTTCAATGGCAAAAATCAATGAATATTGTAAATGCACAAACTGTAATTTCTCCGCATTGCAAGGTGCAATTCTGAAATTTTTTGCTTTTTCCTGCTCCTCTTAGCATGATAAAGAAGATTCAAAGAGAGTGAGATGCCAGCTCCTTTCATTCAGTCAGTAGCTTCAATCATTTCTGGACGTTTTTCAATGGCAAAAACCAATGAATATTGTAAATGCACAAACAGTAATTTCTCCGCATTGCAAGGTGCAATTCTGAAATTTTTTGCTTTTTCCTGCTCCTCTTAGCATGATAAAGAAGATTCAAAGAGAGTGAGATGCCAGCTCCTTTCATTCAGTCAGTACCTTCAATCATTTCTGGACGTTTTTCAATGGCAAAAATCAATGAATATTTTAAATGCACAAACAGTAATTTCTCCGCATTGCAAGGTGCAATTCTGAAATTTTTTGCTTTTTCCCGCTCCTCTTAGCATGATAAAGAAGATTCAAAGAGAGTGAGGTGCCAGCTCCTTTCATTCAGTCAGTAGCTTCAAACATTTCTGGTATATGAATAACATGTTTTTCAATGGCAAAAATCAATGAATATTGTAAATGCACAAACAGTAATTTCTCCGCATTGCAAGGTGCAATTCTGAAATTTTTTGCTTTTTCCTGCTCCTCTTAGCATGATAAAGAAGATTCAAAGAGAGTGAGATGCCAGCTCCTTTCATTCAGTCAGTAGCTTCAATCATTTCTGGACGTTTTTCAATGGCAAAAATCAATGAATATTGTAAATGCACAAACAGTAATTTCTCCGCATTGCAAGGTGCAATTCTGAAATTTTTTGCTTTTTCCTGCTCCTCTTAGCATGATAAAGAAGATTCAAAGAGAGTGAGATGTCAGCTCCTTTCATTCAGTCAGTAGCTTCAAACATTTCTGGTACATGAATAACATGATGTTTTTCAATGGCAAAAATCAATGAATATTGTAAATGCACAAACAGTAATTTCTCCGCATTGCAAGGTGCAATTCTGAAATTTTTTGCTTTTTCCTGCTCCTCTTAGCATGATAAAGAAGATTCAAAGAGAGTGAGATGCCAGCTCCTTTCATTCAGTCAGTAGCTTCAATCATTTCTGGATGTTTTTCAATGGCAAAAATCAATGAATATTGTAAATGCACAAACAGTAATTTCTCCGCATTGCAAGGTGCAATTCTGAAATTTTTTGCTTTTTCCTGCTCCTCTTAGCATGATAAAGAAGATTCAAAGAGAGTGAGATGCCAGCTCCTTTCGTTCAGTCAGTAGCTTCAATCATTTCTGGACGTTTTTCAATGGCAAAAATCATTGAATATTATAAATGCACAAACAGTAATTTCTCCGCATTGCAAGGTGCAATTCTGAAATTTTTTGCTTTTTCCCGCTCCTCTTAGCATGATAAAGAAGATTCAAAGAGAGTGAGGTGCCAGCTCCTTTCATTCAGTCAGTAGCTTCAAACATTTCTGGTATATGAATAACATGTTTTTCAATGGCAAAAATCAATGAATATTGTAAATGCACAAACAGTAATTTCTCCGCATTGCAAGGTGCAATTCTGAAATTTTTTGCTTTTTCCTGCTCCTTTTAGCATGATAAAGAAGATTCAAAGAGAGTGAGATGCCAGCTCCTTTCATTCAGTCAGTAGCTTCAATCATTTCTGGACGTTTTTCAATGGCAAAAATCAATGAATATTGTAAATGCACAAACAGTAATTTCTCCGCATTGCAAGGTGCAATTCTGAAATTTTTTGCTTTTTCCTGCTCCTCTTAGCATGATAAAGAAGATTCAAAGAGAGTGAGATGTCAGCTCCTTTCATTCAGTCAGTAGCTTCAAACATTTCTGGTATATGAATAACATGATGTTTTTCAATGGCAAAAATCAATGAATATTGTAAATGCACAAACAGTAATTTCTCCGCATTGCAAGGTGCAATTCTGAAATTTTTTGCTTTTTCCTGCTCCTCTTAGCATGATAAAGAAGATTCAAAGAGAGTGAGATGCCAGCTCCTTTCATTCAGTCAGTAGCTTCAATCATTTCTGGATGTTTTTCAATGGCAAAAATCAATGAATATTGTAAATGCACAAACAGTAATTTCTCCGCATTGCAAGGTGCAATTCTGAAATTTTTTGCTTTTTCCTGCTCCTCTTAGCATGATAAAGAAGATTCAAAGAGAGTGAGATGCCAGCTCCTTTCGTTCAGTCAGTAGCTTCAATCATTTCTGGACGTTTTTCAATGGCAAAAATCATTGAATATTATAAATGCACAAACAGTAATTTCTCCGCATTGCAAGGTGCAATTCTGAAATTTTTTACTTTTTCCTGCTCCTCTTAGCATGATAAAGAAGATTCAAAGAGAGTGAGATGCCAGCTCCTTTCATTCAGTCAGTAGCTTCAATCATTTCTGGTATATGAATAACATGATGTTTTTCAATGGCAAAAATCAATGAATATTGTAAATGCACAAACAGTAATTTCTCCGCATTGCAAGGTGCAATTCTGAAATTTTTTGCTTTTTCCTGCTCCTCTTAGCATGATAAAGAAGATTCAAAGAGAGTGAGATGCCAGCTCCTTTCATTCAGTCAGTAGCTTCAAACATTTCTGGTATATGAATAACATGATGTTTTTCAATGGCAAAAATCAATGAATATTGTAAATGCACAAACAGTAATTTCTCCGCATTGCAAGGTGCAATTCTGAAATTTTTTGCTTTTTCCTGCTCCTCTTAGCATGATAAAGAAGATTCAAAGAGAGTGAGATGCCAGCTCCTTTCATTCAGTCAGTAGCTTCAAACATTTCTGGTATATGAATAACATGATGTTTTTCAATGGCAAAAATCAATGAATATTGTAAATGCACAAACAGTAATTTCTCCGCATTGCAAGGTGCAAGTCTGAAATTTTTTGCTTTTTCCTGCTCCTCTTAGCATGATAAAGAAGATTCAAAGAGAGTGAGATGCCAGCTACTTTCATTCAGTCAGTAGCTTCAATCATTTCTGGACGTTTTTCAATGGTAAAAATCAATGAATATTGTAAATGCACAAACAGTAATTTCTCCACATTGCAAGGTGCAATTCTGAAATTTTTTGCTTTTTCCTGCTCCTCTTAGCATGATAAAGAAGATTCAAAGAGAGTGAGATGCCAGCTCCTTTCATTCAGTCAGTAGCTTCAATCATTTCTGGATGTTTTTCAATGGCAAAAATCAATGAATATTGTAAATGCACAAACTGTAATTTCTCCGCATTGCAAGGTGCAATTCTGAAATTTTTTGCTTTTTCCTGCTCCTCTTAGCATGATAAAGAAGATTCAAAGAGAGTGAGATGCCAGCTCCTTTCATTCAGTCAGTAGCTTCAATCATTTCTGGACGTTTTTCAATGGCAAAAACCAATGAATATTGTAAATGCACAAACAGTAATTTCTCCGCATTGCAAGGTGCAATTCTGAAATTTTTTGCTTTTTCCTGCTCCTCTTAGCATGATAAAGAAGATTCAAAGAGAGTGAGATGCCAGCTCCTTTCATTCAGTCAGTACCTTCAATCATTTCTGGACGTTTTTCAATGGCAAAAATCAATGAATATTGTAAATGCACAAACAGTAATTTCTCCGCATTGCAAGGTGCAATTCTGAAATTTTTTGCTTTTTCCTGCTCCTCTTAGCATGATAAAGAAGATTCAAAGAGAGTGAGATGCCAGCTCCTTTCATTCAGTCAGTAGCTTCAAACATTTCTGGTATATGAATAACATGATGTTTTTCAATGGCAAAAATCAATGAATATTGTAAATGCACAAACAGTAATTTCTCCGCATTGCAAGGTGCAATTCTGAAATTTTTTGCTTTTTCCTGCTCCTCTTAGCATGATAAAGAAGATTCAAAGAGAGTGAGATGCCAGCTCTTTTCATTCAGTCAGTAGCTTCAATCATTTCTGGATGTTTTTCAATGGCAAAAATCAATGAATATTGTAAATGCACAAACAGTAATTTCTCCGCATTGCAAGGTGCAATTCTGAAATTTTTTGCTTTTTCCTGCTCCTCTTAGCATGATAAAGAAGATTCAAAGAGAGTGTGATGTCAGCTCCTTTCATTCAGTCAGTAGCTTCAAACATTTCTGGTATATGAATAACATGATGTTTTTCAATGGCAAAAATCAATGAATATTGTAAATGCACAAACAGTAATTTCTCCGCATTGCAAGGTGCAATTCTGAAATTTTTTGCTTTTTCCTGCTCCTCTTAGCATGATAAAGAAGATTCAAAGAGAGTGAGATGCCAGCTCCTTTCATTCAGTCAGTAGCTTCAAACATTTCTGGTATATGAATAACATGATGTTTTTCAATGGCAAAAATCAATGAATATTGTAAATGCACAAACAGTAATTTCTCCGCATTGCAAGGTGCAAGTCTGAAATTTTTTGCTTTTTCCTGCTCCTCTTAGCATGATAAAGAAGATTCAAAGAGAGTGAGATGCCAGCTACTTTCATTCAGTCAGTAGCTTCAATCATTTCTGGACGTTTTTCAATGGTAAAAATCAATGAATATTGTAAATGCACAAACAGTAATTTCTCCGCATTGCAAGGTGCAATTCTGAAATTTTTTGCTTTTTCCTGCTCCTCTTAGCATGATAAAGAAGATTCAAAGAGAGTGAGATGTCAGCTCCTTTCATTCAGTCAGTAGCTTCAAACATTTCTGGTATATGAATAACATGATGTTTTTCAATGGCAAAAATCAATGAATATTGTAAATGCACAAACAGTAATTTCTCCGCATTGCAAGGTGCAATTCTGAAATTTTTTGCTTTTTCCTGCTCCTCTTAGCATGATAAAGAAGATTCAAAGAGAGTGAGATGCCAGCTCCTTTCGTTCAGTCAGTAGCTTCAATCATTTCTGGACGTTTTTCAATGGCAAAAATCATTGAATATTATAAATGCACAAACAGTAATTTCTCCGCATTGCAAGGTGCAATTCTGAAATTTTTTGCTTTTTCCCGCTCCTCTTAGCATGATAAAGAAGATTCAAAGAGAGTGAGGTGCCAGCTCCTTTCATTCAGTCAGTAGCTTCAAACATTTCTGGTATATGAATAACATGTTTTTCAATGGCAAAAATCAATGAATATTGTAAATGCACAAACAGTAATTTCTCCGCATTGCAAGGTGCAATTCTGAAATTTTTTGCTTTTTCCTGCTCCTCTTAGCATGATAAAGAAGATTCAAAGAGAGTGAGATGCCAGCTCCTTTCATTCAGTCAGTAGCTTCAATCATTTCTGGACGTTTTTCAATGGCAAAAATCAATGAATATTGTAAATGCACAAACAGTAATTTCTCCGCATTGCAAGGTGCAATTCTGAAATTTTTTGCTTTTTCCTGCTCCTCTTAGCATGATAAAGAAGATTCAAAGAGAGTGAGATGTCAGCTCCTTTCATTCAGTCAGTAGCTTCAAACATTTCTGGTATATAAATAAGATGATGTTTTTCAATGGCAAAAATCAATGAATATTGTAAATGCACAAACAGTAATTTCTCCGCATTGCAAGGTGCAATTCTGAAATTTTTTGCTTTTTCCTGCTCCTCTTAGCATGATAAAGAAGATTCAAAGAGAGTGAGATGCCAGCTCCTTTCATTCAGTCAGTAGCTTCAATCATTTCTGGATGTTTTTCAATGGCAAAAATCAATGAATATTGTAAATGCACAAACAGTAATTTCTCCGCATTGCAAGGTGCAATTCTGAAATTTTTTGCTTTTTCCTGCTCCTCTTAGCATGATAAAGAAGATTCAAAGAGAGTGAGATGCCAGCTCCTTTCGTTCAGTCAGTAGCTTCAATCATTTCTGGACGTTTTTCAATGGCAAAAATCATTGAATATTATAAATGCACAAACAGTAATTTCTCCGCATTGCAAGGTGCAATTCTGAAATTTTTTACTTTTTCCTGCTCCTCTTAGCATGATAAAGAAGATTCAAAGAGAGTGAGATGCCAGCTCCTTTCATTCAGTCAGTAGCTTCAAACATTTCTGGTATATGAATAACATGATGTTTTTCAATGGCAAAAATCAATGAATATTGTAAATGCACAAACAGTAATTTCTCCGCATTGCAAGGTGCAAGTCTGAAATTTTTTGCTTTTTCCTGCTCCTCTTAGCATGATAAAGAAGATTCAAAGAGAGTGAGATGCCAGCTACTTTCATTCAGTCAGTAGCTTCAATCATTTCTGGACGTTTTTCAATGGTAAAAATCAATGAATATTGTAAATGCACAAACAGTAATTTCTCCACATTGCAAGGTGCAATTCTGAAATTGTTTGCTTTTTCCTGCTCCTCTTAGCATGATAAAGAAGATTCAAAGAGAGTGAGATGCCAGCTCCTTTCATTCAGTCAGTAGCTTCAAACATTTCTGGTATATGAATAACATGATGTTTTTCAATGGCAAAAATCAATGAATATTGTAAATGCACAAACAGTAATTTCTCCGCATTGCAAGGTGCAATTCTGAAATTTTTTGCTTTTTCCTGCTCCTCTTAGCATGATAAAGAAGATTCAAAGAGAGTGAGATGCCAGCTCCTTTCATTCAGTCAGTAGCTTCAAACATTTCTGGTATATGAATAACATGATGTTTTTCAATGGCAAAAATCAATGAATATTGTAAATGCACAAACAGTAATTTCTCCGCATTGCAAGGTGCAAGTCTGAAATTTTTTGCTTTTTCCTGCTCCTCTTAGCATGATAAAGAAGATTCAAAGAGAGTGAGATGCCAGCTACTTTCATTCAGTCAGTAGCTTCAATCATTTCTGGACGTTTTTCAATGGTAAAAATCAATGAATATTGTAAATGCACAAACAGTAATTTCTCCACATTGCAAGGTGCAATTCTGAAATTTTTTGCTTTTTCCTGCTCCTCTTAGCATGATAAAGAAGATTCAAAGAGAGTGAGATGCCAGCTCCTTTCATTCAGTCAGTAGCTTCAAACATTTCTGGTATATGAATAACATGATGTTTTTCAATGGCAAAAATCAATGAATATTGTAAATGCACAAACAGTAATTTCTCCGCATTGCAAGGTGCAATTCTGAAATTTTTTGCTTTTTCCTGCTCCTCTTAGCATGATAAAGAAGATTCAAAGAGAGTGAGATGCCAGCTCCTTTCATTCAGTCAGTAGCTTCAATCATTTCTGGATGTTTTTCAATGGCAAAAATCAATGAATATTGTAAATGCACAAACTGTAATTTCTCCGCATTGCAAGGTGCAATTCTGAAATTTTTTGCTTTTTCCTGCTCCTCTTAGCATGATAAAGAAGATTCAAAGAGAGTGAGATGCCAGCTCCTTTCATTCAGTCAGTAGCTTCAATCATTTCTGGACGTTTTTCAATGGCAAAAACCAATGAATATTGTAAATGCACAAACAGTAATTTCTCCGCATTGCAAGGTGCAATTCTGAAATTTTTTGCTTTTTCCTGCTCCTCTTAGCATGATAAAGAAGATTCAAAGAGAGTGAGATGCCAGCTCCTTTCATTCAGTCAGTACCTTCAATCATTTCTGGACGTTTTTCAATGGCAAAAATCAATGAATATTGTAAATGCACAAACAGTAATTTCTCCGCATTGCAAGGTGCAATTCTGAAATTTTTTGCTTTTTCCTGCTCCTCTTAGCATGATAAAGAAGATTCAAAGAGAGTGAGATGCCAGCTCCTTTCATTCAGTCAGTAGCTTCAAACATTTCTGGTATATGAATAACATGATGTTTTTCAATGGCAAAAATCAATGAATATTGTAAATGCACAAACAGTAATTTCTCCGCATTGCAAGGTGCAATTCTGAAATTTTTTGCTTTTTCCTGCTCCTCTTAGCATGATAAAGAAGATTCAAAGAGAGTGAGATGCCAGCTCTTTTCATTCAGTCAGTAGCTTCAATCATTTCTGGATGTTTTTCAATGGCAAAAATCAATGAATATTGTAAATGCACAAACAGTAATTTCTCCGCATTGCAAGGTGCAATTCTGAAATTTTTTGCTTTTTCCTGCTCCTCTTAGCATGATAAAGAAGATTCAAAGAGAGTGTGATGTCAGCTCCTTTCATTCAGTCAGTAGCTTCAAACATTTCTGGTATATGAATAACATGATGTTTTTCAATGGCAAAAATCAATGAATATTGTAAATGCACAAACAGTAATTTCTCCGCATTGCAAGGTGCAATTCTGAAATTTTTTGCTTTTTCCTGCTCCTCTTAGCATGATAAAGAAGATTCAAAGAGAGTGAGATGCCAGCTCCTTTCATTCAGTCAGTAGCTTCAATCATTTCTGGATGTTTTTCAATGGCAAAAATCAATGAATATTGTAAATGTACAAACAGTAATTTCTCCGCATTGCAAGGTGCAATTCTGAAATTTTTTGCTTTTTCCTGCTCCTCTTAGCATGATAAAGAAGATTCAAAGAGAGTGAGATGCCAGCTCCTTTCATTCAGTCAGTAGCTTCAAACATTTCTGGTATATGAATAACATGATGTTTTTCAATGGCAAAAATCAATGAATATTGTAAATGCACAAACAGTAATTTCTCCGCATTGCAAGGTGCAAGTCTGAAATTTTTTGCTTTTTCCTGCTCCTCTTAGCATGATAAAGAAGATTCAAAGAGAGTGAGATGCCAGCTACTTTCATTCAGTCAGTAGCTTCAATCATTTCTGGACGTTTTTCAATGGTAAAAATCAATGAATATTGTAAATGCACAAACAGTAATTTCTCCACATTGCAAGGTGCAATTCTGAAATTTTTTGCTTTTTCCTGCTCCTCTTAGCATGATAAAGAAGATTCAAAGAGAGTGAGATGCCAGCTCCTTTCATTCAGTCAGTAGCTTCAAACATTTCTGGTATATGAATAACATGATGTTTTTCAATGGCAAAAATCAATGAATATTGTAAATGCACAAACAGTAATTTCTCCGCATTGCAAGGTGCAATTCTGAAATTTTTTGCTTTTTCCTGCTCCTCTTAGCATGATAAAGAAGATTCAAAGAGAGTGAGATGCCAGCTCCTTTCATTCAGTCAGTAGCTTCAATCATTTCTGGATGTTTTTCAAAGGCAAAAATCAATGAATATTGTAAATGCACAAACTGTAATTTCTCCGCATTGCAAGGTGCAATTCTGAAATTTTTTGCTTTTTCCTGCTCCTCTTAGCATGATAAAGAAGATTCAAAGAGAGTGAGATGCCAGCTCCTTTCATTCAGTCAGTAGCTTCAATCATTTCTGGACGTTTTTCAGTGGCAAAAATCAATGAATATTGTAAATGCACAAACAGTAATTTCTCCGCATTGCAAGGTGCAATTCTGAAATTTTTTGCTTTTTCCTGCTCCTCTTAGCATGATAAAGAAGATTCAAAGAGAGTGAGATGCCAGCTCCTTTCATTCAGTCAGTACCTTCAATCATTTCTGGACGTTTTTCAATGGCAAAAATCAATGAATATTGTAAATGCACAAACAGTAATTTCTCCGCATTGCAAGGTGCAATTCTGAAATTTTTTGCTTTTTCCCGCTCCTCTTAGCATGATAAAGAAGATTCAAAGAGAGTGAGGTGCCAGCTCCTTTCATTCAGTCAGTAGCTTCAAACATTTCTGGTATATGAATAACATGTTTTTCAATGGCAAAAATCAATGAATATTGTAAATGCACAAACAGTAATTTCTCCGCATTGCAAGGTGCAATTCTGAAATTTTTTGATTTTTCCTGCTCCTCTTAGCATGATAAAGAAGATTCAAAGAGAGTGAGATGCCAGCTCCTTTCATTCAGTCAGTAGCTTCAATCATTTCTGGACGTTTTTCAATGGCAAAAATTAATGAAGATTGTAAATGCACAAACAGTAATTTCTCCGCATTGCAAGGTGCAATTCTGAAATTTTTTGCTTTTTCCTGCTCCTCTTAGCATGATAAAGAAGATTCAAAGAGAGTGAGATGCCAGCTCCTTTCATTCAGTCAGTAGCTTCAAACATTTCTGGTATATGAATAACATGATGTTTTTCAATGGCAAAAATCAATGAATATTGTAAATGCACAAACAGTAATTTCTCCGCATTGCAAGGTGCAAGTCTGAAATTTTTTGCTTTTTCCTGCTCCTCTTAGCATGATAAAGAAGATTCAAAGAGAGTGAGATGCCAGTTACTTTCATTCAGTCAGTAGCTTCAATCATTTCTGGACGTTTTTCAATGGTAAAAATCAATGAATATTGTAAATGCACAAACAGTAATTTCTCCACATTGCAAGGTGCAATTCTGAAATTTTTTGCTTTTTCCTGCTCCTCTTAGCATGATAAAGAAGATTCAAAGAGAGTGAGATGCCAGCTCCTTTCATTCAGTCAGTAGCTTCAAACATTTCTGGTATATGAATAACATGATGTTTTTCAATGGCAAAAATCAATGAATATTGTAAATGCACAAACAGTAATTTCTCCGCATTGCAAGGTGCAATTCTGAAATTTTTTGCTTTTTCCTGCTCCTCTTAGCATGATAAAGAAGATTCAAAGAGAGTGAGATGCCAGCTCCTTTCATTCAGTCAGTAGCTTCAAACATTTCTGGTATATGAATAACATGATGTTTTTCAATGGCAAAAATCAATGAATATTGTAAATGCACAAACAGTAATTTCTCCGCATTGCAAGGTGCAATTCTGAAATTTTTTGCTTTTTCCTGCTCCTCTTAGCATGATAAAGAAGATTCAAAGAGAGTGAGATGCCAGCTCCTTTCATTCAGTCAGTAGCTTCAATCATTTCTGGATGTTTTTCAATGGCAAAAATCAATGAATATTGTAAATGCACAAACAGTAATTTCTCCGCATTGCAAGGTGCAATTCTGAAATTTTTTGCTTTTTCCTGCTCCTCTTAGCATGATAAAGAAGATTCAAAGAGAGTGAGATGTCAGCTCCTTTCATTCAGTCAGTAGCTTCAAACATTTCTGGTATATGAATAACATGATGTTTTTCAATGGCAAAAATCAATGAATATTGTAAATGCACAAACAGTAATTTCTCCGCATTGCAAGGTGCAATTCTGAAATTTTTTGCTTTTTCCTGCTCCTCTTAGCATGATAAAGAAGACTCAAAGAGAGTGAGATGCCAGCTCCTTTCATTCAGTCAGTAGCTTCAATCATTTCTGGATGTTTTTCAATGGCAAAAATCAATGAATATTGTAAATGCACAAACAGTAATTTCTCCGCATTGCAAGGTGCAATTCTGAAATTTTTTGCTTTTTCCTGCTCCTCTTAGCATGATAAAGAAGATTCAAAGAGAGTGAGATGCCAGCTCCTTTCGTTCAGTCAGTAGCTTCTATCATTTCTGGACGTTTTTCAATGGCAAAAATCATTGAATATTATAAATGCACAAACAGTAATTTCTCCGCATTGCAAGGTGCAATTCTGAAATTTTTTACTTTTTCCTGCTCCTCTTAGCATGATAAAGAAGATTCAAAGAGAGTGAGATGCCAGCTCCTTTCATTCAGTCAGTAGCTTCAATCATTTCTGGTATATGAATAACATGATGTTTTTCAATGGCAAAAATCAATGAATATTGTAAATGCACAAACAGTAATTTCTCCGCATTGCAAGGTGCAATTCTGAAATTTTTTGCTTTTTCCTGCTCCTCTTAGCATGATAAAGAAGATTCAAAGAGAGTGAGATGCCAGCTCCTTTCATTCAGTCAGTACCTTCAATCATTTCTGGACGTTTTTCAATGGCAAAAATCAATGAATATTGTAAATGCACAAACAGTAATTTCTCCGCATTGCAAGGTGCAATTCTGAAATTTTTTGCTTTTTCCCGCTCCTCTTAGCATGATAAATAAGATTCAAAGAGAGTGAGGTGCCAGCTCCTTTCATTCAGTCAGTAGCTTCAAACATTTCTGGTATATGAATAACATGTTTTTCAATGGCAAAAATCAATGAATATTGTAAATGCACAAACAGTAATTTCTCCGCATTGCAAGGTGCAATTCTGAAATTTTTTGATTTTTCCTGCTCCTCTTAGCATGATAAAGAAGATTCAAAGAGAGTGAGATGCCAGCTCCTTTCATTCAGTCAGTAGCTTCAATCATTTCTGGACGTTTTTCAATGGCAAAAATTAATGAAGATTGTAAATGCACAAACAGTAATTTCTCCGCATTGCAAGGTGCAATTCTGAAATTTTTTGCTTTTTCCTGCTCCTCTTAGCATGATAAAGAAGATTCAAAGAGAGTGAGATGCCAGCTCCTTTCATTCAGTCAGTAGCTTCAATCATTTCTGGACGTTTTTCAATGGCAAAAATCAATGAATATTGTAAATGCACAAACAGTAATTTCTCCGCATTGCAAGGTGCAATTCTGAAATTTTTTGCTTTTTCCTGCTCCTCTTAGCATGATAAAGAAGATTCAAAGAGAGTGAGATGCCAGCTCCTTTCATTCAGTTAGTAGCTTCAAACATTTCTGGTATATGAATAACATGATGTTTTTCAATGGCAAAAATCAATGAATATTGTAAATGCACAAACAGTAATTTCTCCGCATTGCAAGGTGCAATTCTGAAATTTTTTGCTTTTTCCTGCTCCTCTTAGCATGATAAAGAAGATTCAAAGAGAGTGAGATGCCAGTTACTTTCATTCAGTCAGTAGCTTCAATCATTTCTGGACGTTTTTCAATGGTAAAAATCAATGAATATTGTAAATGCACAAACAGTAATTTCTCCACATTGCAAGGTGCAATTCTGAAATTTTTTGCTTTTTCCTGCTCCTCTTAGCATGATAAAGAAGATTCAAAGAGAGTGAGATGCCAGCTCCTTTCATTCAGTCAGTAGCTTCAAACATTTCTGGTATATGAATAACATGATGTTTTTCAATGGCAAAAATCAATGAATATTGTAAATGCACAAACAGTAATTTCTCCGCATTGCAAGGTGCAATTCTGAAATTTTTTGCTTTTTCCTGCTCCTCTTAGCATGATAAAGAAGATTCAAAGAGAGTGAGATGCCAGCTCCTTTCATTCAGTCAGTAGCTTCAAACATTTCTGGTATATGAATAACATGATGTTTTTCAATGGCAAAAATCAATGAATATTGTAAATGCACAAACAGTAATTTCTCCGCATTGCAAGGTGCAATTCTGAAATTTTTTGCTTTTTCCTGCTCCTCTTAGCATGATAAAGAAGATTCAAAGAGAGTGAGATGCCAGCTCCTTTCATTCAGTCAGTAGCTTCAATCATTTCTGGATGTTTTTCAATGGCAAAAATCAATGAATATTGTAAATGCACAAACAGTAATTTCTCCGCATTGCAAGGTGCAATTCTGAAATTTTTTGCTTTTTCCTGCTCCTCTTAGCATGATAAAGAAGATTCAAAGAGAGTGAGATGTCAGCTCCTTTCATTCAGTCAGTAGCTTCAAACATTTCTGGTATATGAATAACATGATGTTTTTCAATGGCAAAAATCAATGAATATTGTAAATGCACAAACAGTAATTTCTCCGCATTGCAAGGTGCAATTCTGAAATTTTTTGCTTTTTCCTGCTCCTCTTAGCATGATAAAGAAGATTCAAAGAGAGTGAGATGCCAGCTCCTTTCATTCAGTCAGTAGCTTCAATCATTTCTGGATGTTTTTCAATGGCAAAAATCAATGAATATTGTAAATGCACAAACAGTAATTTCTCCGCATTGCAAGGTGCAATTCTGAAATTTTTTGCTTTTTCCTGCTCCTCTTAGCATGATAAAGAAGATTCAAAGAGAGTGAGATGCCAGCTCCTTTCGTTCAGTCAGTCGCTTCTATCATTTCTGGACGTTTTTCAATGGCAAAAATCATTGAATATTATAAATGCACAAACAGTAATTTCTCCGCATTGCAAGGTGCAATTCTGAAATTTTTTACTTTTTCCTGCTCCTCTTAGCATGATAAAGAAGATTCAAAGAGAGTGAGATGCCAGCTCCTTTCATTCAGTCAGTAGCTTCAATCATTTCTGGTATATGAATAACATGATGTTTTTCAATGGCAAAAATCAATGAATATTGTAAATGCACAAACAGTAATTTCTCCGCATTGCAAGGTGCAATTCTGAAATTTTTTGATTTTCCTGCTCCTCTTAGCATGATAAAGAAGATTCAAAGAGAGTGAGATGCCAGCTCCTTTCATTCAGTCAGTAGCTTCAAACATTTCTGGTATATGAATAACATGATGTTTTTCAATGGCAAAAATCAATGAATATTGTAAATGCACAAACAGTAATTTCTCCGCATTGCAAGGTGCAAGTCTGAAATTTTTTTGCTTTTTCCTGCTCCTCTTAGCATGATAAAGAAGATTCAAAGAGAGTGAGATGCCAGCTACTTTCATTCAGTCAGTAGCTTCAATCATTTCTGGACGTTTTTCAATGGTAAAAATCAATGAATATTGTAAATGCACAAACAGTAATTTCTCCACATTGCAAGGTGCAATTCTGAAATTTTTTGCTTTTTCCTGCTCCTCTTAGCATGATAAAGAAGATTCAAAGAGAGTGAGATGCCAGCTCCTTTCATTCAGTCAGTAGCTTCAAACATTTCTGGTATATGAATAACATGATGTTTTTCAATGGCAAAAATCAATGAATATTGTAAATGCACAAACAGTAATTTCTCCGCATTGCAAGGTGCAAGTCTGAAATTTTTTGCTTTTTCCTGCTCCTCTTAGCATGATAAAGAAGATTCAAAGAGAGTGAGATGCCAGCTACTTTCATTCAGTCAGTAGCTTCAATCATTTCTGGACGTTTTTCAATGGTAAAAATCAATGAATATTGTAAATGCACAAACAGTAATTTCTCCACATTGCAAGGTGCAATTCTGAAATTTTTTGCTTTTTCCTGCTCCTCTTAGCATGATAAAGAAGATTCAAAGAGAGTGAGATGCCAGCTCCTTTCATTCAGTCAGTAGCTTCAAACATTTCTGGTATATGAATAACATGATGTTTTTCAATGGCAAAAATCAATGAATATTGTAAATGCACAAACAGTAATTTCTCCGCATTGCAAGGTGCAATTCTGAAATTTTTTGCTTTTTCCTGCTCCTCTTAGCATGATAAAGAAGATTCAAAGAGAGTGAGATGCCAGCTCCTTTCATTCAGTCAGTAGCTTCAATCATTTCTGGATGTTTTTCAATGGCAAAAATCAATGAATATTGTAAATGCACAAACTGTAATTTCTCCGCATTGCAAGGTGCAATTCTGAAATTTTTTGCTTTTTCCTGCTCCTCTTAGCATGATAAAGAAGATTCAAAGAGAGTGAGATGCCAGCTCCTTTCATTCAGTCAGTACCTTCAATCATTTCTGGACGTTTTTCAATGGCAAAAATCAATGAATATTGTAAATGCACAAACAGTAATTTCTCCGCATTGCAAGGTGCAATTCTGAAATTTTTTGCTTTTTCCCGCTCCTCTTAGCATGATAAAGATGATTCAAAGAGAGTGAGGTGCCAGCTCCTTTCATTCAGTCAGTAGCTTCAAACATTTCTGGTATATGAATAACATGTTTTTCAATGGCAAAAATCAATGAATATTGTAAATGCACAAACAGTAATTTCTCCGCATTGCAAGGTGCAATTCTGAAATTTTTTGCTTTTTCCTGCTCCTCTTAGCATGATAAAGAAGATTCAAAGAGAGTGAGATGCCAGCTCCTTTCATTCAGTCAGTAGCTTCAATCATTTCTGGACGTTTTTCAATGGCAAAAATCAATGAATATTGTAAATGCACAAACAGCAATTTCTCCGCATTGCAAGGTGCAATTCTGAAATTTTTTGCTTTTTCCTGCTCCTCTTAGCATGATAAAGAAGATTCAAAGAGAGTGAGATGTCAGCTCCTTTCATTCAGTCAGTAGCTTCAAACATTTCTGGTATATGAATAACATGATGTTTTTCAATGGCAAAAATCAATGAATATTGTAAATGCACAAACAGTAATTTCTCCGCATTGCAAGGTGCAATTCTGAAATTTTTTGCTTTTTCCTGCTCCTCTTAGCATGCTAAAGAAGATTCAAAGAGAGTGAGATGCCAGCTCCTTTCATTCAGTCAGTAGCTTCAATCATTTCTGGACGTTTTTCAATGGCAAAAATCATTGAATATTATAAATGCACAAACAGTAATTTCTCCGCATTGCAAGGTGCAATTCTGAAATTTTTTCTTTTTCCCGCTCCTCTTAGCATGATAAAGAAGATTCAAAGAGAGTGAGGTGCCAGCTCCTTTCATTCAGTCAGTAGCTTCAAACATTTCTGGTATATGAATAACATGTTTTTCAATGGCAAAAATCAATGAATATTGTAAATGCACAAACAGTAATTTCTCCGCATTGCAAGGTGCAATTCTGAAATTTTTTGCTTTTTCCTGCTCCTCTTAGCATGATAAAGAAGATTCAAAGAGAGTGAGATGCCAGCTCCTTTCATTCAGTCAGTAGCTTCAATCATTTCTGGACGTTTTTCAATGGCAAAAATCAATGAATATTGTAAATGCACAAACAGTAATTTCTCCGCATTGCAAGGTGCAATTCTGAAATTTTTTGCTTTTTCCTGCTCCTCTTAGCATGATAAAGAAGATTCAAAGAGAGTGAGATGTCAGCTCCTTTCATTCAGTCAGTAGCTTCAAACATTTCTGGTATATGAATAACATGATGTTTTTCAATGGCAAAAATCAATGAATATTGTAAATGCACAAACAGTAATTTCTCCGCATTGCAAGGTGCAATTCTGAAATTTTTTGCTTTTTCCTGCTCCTCTTAGCATGATAAAGAAGATTCAAAGAGAGTGAGATGCCAGCTCCTTTCATTCAGTCAGTAGCTTCAATCATTTCTGGATGTTTTTCAATGGCAAAAATCAATGAATATTGTAAATGCACAAACAGTAATTTCTCCGCATTGCAAGGTGCAATTCTGAAATTTTTTGCTTTTTCCTGCTCCTCTTAGCATGATAAAGAAGATTCAAAGAGAGTGAGATGCCAGCTCCTTTCGTTCAGTCAGTAGCTTCAATCATTTCTGGACGTTTTTCAATGGCAAAAATCATTGAATATTATAAATGCACAAACAGTAATTTCTCCGCATTGCAAGGTGCAATTCTGAAATTTTTTCTTTTTCCCGCTCCTCTTAGCATGATAAAGAAGATTCAAAGAGAGTGAGGTGCTAGCTCCTTTCATTCAGTCAGTAGCTTCAAACATTTCTGGTATATGAATAACATGTTTTTCAATGGCAAAAATCAATGAATATTGTAAATGCACAAACAGTAATTTCTCCGCATTGCAAGGTGCAATTCTGAAATTTTTTGCTTTTTCCTGCTACTCTTAGCATGATAAAGAAGATTCAAAGAGAGTGAGATGCCAGCTCCTTTCATTCAGTCAGTAGCTTCAATCATTTCTGGACGTTTTTCAATGGCAAAAATCAATGAATATTGTAAATGCACAAACAGTAATTTCTCCGCATTGCAAGGTGCAATTCTGAAATTTTTTGCTTTTTCCTGCTCCTCTTAGCATGATAAAGAAGATTCAAAGAGAGTGAGATGTCAGCTCCTTTCATTCAGTCAGTAGCTTCAAACATTTCTGGTATATGAATAACATGATGTTTTTCAATGGCAAAAATCAATGAATATTGTAAATGCACAAACAGTAATTTCTCCGCATTGCAAGGTGCAATTCTGAAATTTTTTGCTTTTTCCTGCTCCTCTTAGCATGATAAAGAAGATTCAAAGAGAGTGAGATGCCAGCTCCTTTCATTCAGTCAGTAGCTTCAATCATTTCTGGATGTTTTTCAATGGCAAAAATCAATGAATATTGTAAATGCACAAACAGTAATTTCTCCGCATTGCAAGGTGCAATTCTGAAATTTTTTGCTTTTTCCTGCTCCTCTTAGCATGATAAAGAAGATTCAAAGAGAGTGAGATGCCAGCTCCTTTCGTTCAGTCAGTAGCTTCAATCATTTCTGGACGTTTTTCAATGGCAAAAATCATTGAATATTATAAATGCACAAACAGTAATTTCTCCGCATTGCAAGGTGCAATTCTGAAATTTTTTACTTTTTCCTGCTCCTCTTAGCATGATAAAGAAGATTCAAAGAGAGTGAGATGCCAGCTCCTTTCATTCAGTCAGTAGCTTCAATCATTTCTGGTATATGAATAACATGATGTTTTTCAATGGCAAAAATCAATGAATATTGTAAATGCACAAACAGTAATTTCTCCGCATTGCAAGGTGCAATTCTGAAATTTTTTGCTTTTTCCTGCTCCTCTTAGCATGATAAAGAAGATTCAAAGAGAGTGAGATGCCAGCTCCTTTCATTCAGTCAGTAGCTTCAAACATTTCTGGTATATGAATAACATGATGTTTTTCA
The DNA here is from genome assembly GCF_046119375.1 of Phyllobates terribilis. Lineage (NCBI taxonomy): Eukaryota > Metazoa > Chordata > Amphibia > Anura > Dendrobatidae > Phyllobates > Phyllobates terribilis. Next base: position 100,856 of record NW_027363655.1, on the reverse strand, counting down.
ATGGCAAAAATCAATGAATATTGTAAATGCACAAACAGTAATTTCTCCGCATTGCAAGGTGCAAGTCTGAAATTTTTTGCTTTTTCCTGCTCCTCTTAGCATGATAAAGAAGATTCAAAGAGAGTGAGATGCCAGCTACTTTCATTCAGTCAGTAGCTTCAATCATTTCTGGACGTTTTTCAATGGTAAAAATCAATGAATATTGTAAATGCACAAACAGTAATTTCTCCACATTGCAAGGTGCAATTCTGAAATTTTTTGCTTTTTCCTGCTCCTCTTAGCATGATAAAGAAGATTCAAAGAGAGTGAGATGCCAGCTCCTTTCATTCAGTCAGTAGCTTCAAACATTTCTGGTATATGAATAACATGATGTTTTTCAATGGCAAAAATCAATGAATATTGTAAATGCACAAACAGTAATTTCTCCGCATTGCAAGGTGCAATTCTGAAATTTTTTGCTTTTTCCTGCTCCTCTTAGCATGATAAAGAAGATTCAAAGAGAGTGAGATGCCAGCTCCTTTCATTCAGTCAGTAGCTTCAATCATTTCTGGATGTTTTTCAATGGCAAAAATCAATGAATATTGTAAATGCACAAACTGTAATTTCTCCGCATTGCAAGGTGCAATTCTGAAATTTTTTGCTTTTTCCTGCTCCTCTTAGCATGATAAAGAAGATTCAAAGAGAGTGAGATGCCAGCTCCTTTCATTCAGTCAGTAGCTTCAATCATTTCTGGACGTTTTTCAATGGCAAAAACCAATGAATATTGTAAATGCACAAACAGTAATTTCTCCGCATTGCAAGGTGCAATTCTGAAATTTTTTGCTTTTTCCTGCTCCTCTTAGCATGATAAAGAAGATTCAAAGAGAGTGAGATGCCAGCTCCTTTCATTCAGTCAGTAACTTCAATCATTTCTGGACGTTTTTCAATGGCAAAAATCAATGAATATTGTAAATGCACAAACAGTAATTTCTCCGCATTGCAAGGTGCAATTCTGAAATTTTTTGCTTTTTCCTGCTCCTCTTAGCATGATAAAGAAGATTCAAAGAGAGTGAGATGCCAGCTCCTTTCATTCAGTCAGTAGCTTCAAACATTTCTGGTATATGAATAACATGATGTTTTCCAATGGCAAAAATCAATGAATATTGTAAATGCACAAACAGTAATTTCTCCGCATTGCAAGGTGCAATTCTGAAATTTTTTGCTTTTTCCTGCTCCTCTTAGCATGATAAAGAAGATTCAAAGAGAGTGAGATGCCAGCTCCTTTCATTCAGTCAGTAGCTTCAATCATTTCTGGATGTTTTTCAATGGCAAAAATCAATGAATATTGTAAATGCACAAACAGTAATTTCTCCGCATTGCAAGGTGCAATTCTGAAATTTTTTGCTTTTTCCTGCTCCTCTTAGCATGATAAAGAAGATTCAAAGAGAGTGAGATGTCAGCTCCTTTCATTCAGTCAGTAGCTTCAAACATTTCTGGTATATGAATAACATGATGTTTTTCAATGGCAAAAATCAATGAATATTGTAAATGCACAAACAGTAATTTCTCCGCATTGCAAGGTGCAATTCTGAAATTTTTTGCTTTTTCCTGCTCCTCTTAGCATGATAAAGAAGATTCAAAGAGAGTGAGATGCCAGCTCCTTTCGTTCAGTCAGTAGCTTCAATCATTTCTGGACGTTTTTCAATGGCAAAAATCATTGAATATTATAAATGCACAAACAGTAATTTCTCCGCATTGCAAGGTGCAATTCTGAAATTTTTTTTACTTTTTCCTGCTCCTCTTAGCATGATAAAGAAGATTCAAAGAGAGTGAGATGCCAGCTCCTTTCATTCAGTCAGTAGCTTCAATCATTTCTGGTATATGAATAACATGATGTTTTTCAATGGCAAAAATCAATGAATATTGTAAATGCACAAACAGTAATTTCTCCGCATTGCAAGGTGCAAGTCTGAAATTTTTTGCTTTTTCCTGCTCCTCTTAGCATGATAAAGAAGATTCAAAGAGAGTGAGATGCCAGCTACTTTCATTCAGTCAGTAGCTTCAATCATTTCTGGACGTTTTTCAATGGTAAAAATCAATGAATATTGTAAATGCACAAACAGTAATTTCTCCACATTGCAAGGTGCAATTCTGAAATTTTTTGCTTTTTCCTGCTCCTCTTAGCATGATAAAGAAGATTCAAAGAGAGTGAGATGCCAGCTCCTTTCATTCAGTCAGTAGCTTCAAACATTTCTGGTATATGAATAACATGATGTTTTTCAATGGCAAAAATCAATGAATATTGTAAATGCACAAACAGTAATTTCTCCACATTGCAAGGTGCAATTCTGAAATTTTTTGCTTTTTCCTGCTCCTCTTAGCATGATAAAGAAGATTCAAAGAGAGTGAGATGCCAGCTCCTTTCATTCAGTCAGTAGCTTCAAACATTTCTGGTATATGAATAACATGATGTTTTTCAATGGCAAAAATCAATGAATATTGTAAATGCACAAACAGTAATTTCTCCGCATTGCAAGGTGCAAGTCTGAAATTTTTTGCTTTTTCCTGCTCCTCTTAGCATGATAAAGAAGATTCAAAGAGAGTGAGATGCCAGCTACTTTCATTCAGTCAGTAGCTTCAATCATTTCTGGACGTTTTTCAATGGTAAAAATCAATGAATATTGTAAATGCACAAACAGTAATTTCTCCACATTGCAAGGTGCAATTCTGAAATTTTTTGCTTTTTCCTGCTCCTCTTAGCATGATAAAGAAGATTCAAAGAGAGTGAGATGCCAGCTCCTTTCATTCAGTCAGTAGCTTCAAACATTTCTGGTATATGAATAACATGATGTTTTTCAATGGCAAAAATCAATGAATATTGTAAATGCACAAACAGTAATTTCTCCGCATTGCAAGGTGCAAGTCTGAAATTTTTTGCTTTTTCCTGCTCCTCTTAGCATGATAAAGAAGATTCAAAGAGAGTGAGATGCCAGCTACTTTCATTCAGTCAGTAGCTTCAATCATTTCTGGACGTTTTTCAATGGTAAAAATCAATGAATATTGTAAATGCACAAACAGTAATTTCTCCACATTGCAAGGTGCAATTCTGAAATTTTTTGCTTTTTCCTGCTCCTCTTAGCATGATAAAGAAGATTCAAAGAGAGTGAGATGCCAGCTCCTTTCATTCAGTCAGTAGCTTCAATCATTTCTGGATGTTTTTCAATGGCAAAAATCAATGAATATTGTAAATGCACAAACTGTAATTTCTCCGCATTGCAAGGTGCAATTCTGAAATTTTTTGCTTTTTCCTGCTCCTCTTACCATGATAAAGAAGATTCAAAGAGAGTGAGATGCCAGCTCCTTTCATTCATTCAGTAGCTTCAATCATTTCTGGACGTTTTTCAATGGCAAAAACCAATGAATATTGTAAATGCACAAACAGTAATTTCTCCGCATTGCAAGGTGCAATTCTGAAATTTTTTGCTTTTTCCTGCTCCTCTTAGCATGATAAAGAAGATTCAAAGAGAGTGAGATGCCAGCTCCTTTCATTCAGTCAGTACCTTCAATCATTTCTGGACGTTTTTCAATGGCAAAAATCAATGAATATTGTAAATGCACAAACAGTAATTTCTCCGCATTGCAAGGTGCAATTCCGAAATTTTTTGCTTTTTCCCGCTCCTCTTAGCATGATAAAGAAGATTCAAAGAGAGTGAGGTGCCAGCTCCTTTCATTCAGTCAGTAGCTTCAAACATTTCTGGTATATGAATAACATGTTTTTCAATGGCAAAAATCAATGAATATTGTAAATGCACAAACAGTAATTTCTCCGCATTTCAAGGTGCAATTCTGAAATTTTTTGCTTTTTCCTGCTCCTCTTAGCATGATAAAGAAGATTCAAAGAGAGTGAGATGCCAGCTCCTTTCATTCAGTCAGTAGCTTCAATCATTTCTGGACGTTTTTCAATGGCAAAAATCAATGAATATTGTAAATGCACAAACAGTAATTTCTCCGCATTGCAAGGTGCAATTCTGAAATTTTTTGCTTTTTCCTGCTCCTCTTAGCATGATAAAGAAGATTCAAATAGAGTGAGATGTCAGCTCCTTTCATTCAGTCAGTAGCTTCAAACATTTCTGGTATATGAATAACATGATGTTTTTCAATGGCAAAAATCAATGAATATTGTAAATGCACAAACAGTAATTTCTCCGCATTGCAAGGTGCAATTCTGAAATTTTTTGCTTTTTCCTGCTCCTCTTAGCATGATAAAGAAGATTCAAAGAGAGTGAGATGCCAGCTCCTTTCATTCAGTCAGTAGCTTCAATCATTTCTGGATGTTTTTCAATGGCAAAAATCAATGAATATTGTAAATGCACAAACAGTAATTTCTCCGCATTGCAAGGTGCAATTCTGAAATTTTTTGCTTTTTCCTGCTCCTCTTAGCATGATAAAGAAGATTCAAAGAGAGTGAGATGCCAGCTCCTTTCGTTCAGTCAGTAGCTTCAATCATTTCTGGACGTTTTTCAATGGCAAAAATCAATGAATATTATAAATGCACAAACAGTAATTTCTCCGCATTGCAAGGTGCAATTCTGAAATTTTTTACTTTTTCCTGCTCCTCTTAGCATGATAAAGAAGATTCAAAGAGAGTGAGATGCCAGCTCCTTTCATTCAGTCAGTAGCTTCAATCATTTCTGGTATATGAATAACATGATGTTTTTCAATGGCAAAAATCAATGAATATTGTAAATGCACAAATAGTAATTTCTCCGCATTGCAAGGTGCAATTCTGAAATTTTTTGCTTTTTACTGCTCCTCTTAGCATGATAAAGAAGATTCAAAGAGAGTGAGATGCCAGCTCCTTTCATTCAGTCAGTAGCTTCAAACATTTCTGGTATATGAATAACATGATGTTTTTCAATGGCAAAAATCAATGAATATTGTAAATGCACAAACAGTAATTTCTCCGCATTGCAAGGTGCAAGTCTGAAATTTTTTGCTTTTTCCTGCTCCTCTTAGCATGATAAAGAAGATTCAAAGAGAGTGAGATGCCAGCTACTTTCATTCAGTCAGTAGCTTCAATCATTTCTGGACGTTTTTCAATGGTAAAAATCAATGAATATTGTAAATGCACAAACAGTAATTTCTCCACATTGCAAGGTGCAATTCTGAAATTTTTTGCTTTTTCCTGCTCCTCTTAGCATGATAAAGAAGATTCAAAGAGAGTGAGATGCCAGCTCCTTTCATTCAGTCAGTAGCTTCAAACATTTCTGGTATATGAATAACATGATGTTTTTCAATGGCAAAAATCAATGAATATTGTAAATGCACAAACAGTAATTTCTCCGCATTGCAAGGTGGAATTCTGAAATTTTTTGCTTTTTCCTGCTCCTCTTAGCATGATAAAGAAGATTCAAAGAGAGTGAGATGCCAGCTCCTTTCATTCAGTCAGTAGCTTCAAACATTTCTGGTATATGAATAACATGATGTTTTTCAATGGCAAAAATCAATGAATATTGTAAATGCACAAACAGTAATTTCTCCGCATTGCAAGGTGCAAGTCTGAAATTTTTTGCTTTTTCCTGCTCCTCTTAGCATGATAAAGAAGATTCAAAGAGAGTGAGATGCCAGCTACTTTCATTCAGTCAGTAGCTTCAATCATTTCTGGACGTTTTTCAATGGTAAAAATCAATGAATATTGTAAATGCACAAACAGTAATTTCTCCACATTGCAAGGTGCAATTCTGAAATTTTTTGCTTTTTCCTGCTCCTCTTAGCATGATAAAGAAGATTCAAAGAGAGTGAGATGCCAGCTCCTTTCATTCAGTCAGTAGCTTCAAACATTTCTGGTATATGAATAACATGATGTTTTTCAATGGCAAAAATCAATGAATATTGTAAATGCACAAACAGTAATTTCTCCGCATTGCAAGGTGCAATTCTGAAATTTTTTGCTTTTTCCTGCTCCTCTTAGCATGATAAAGAAGATTCAAAGAGAGTGAGATGCCAGCTCCTTTCATTCAGTCAGTAGCTTCAATCATTTCTGGATGTTTTTCAATGGCAAAAATCAATGAATATTGTAAATGCACAAACTGTAATTTCTCCGCATTGCAAGGTGCAATTCTGAAATTTTTTGCTTTTTCCTGCTCCTCTTAGCATGATAAAGAAGATTCAAAGAGAGTGAGATGCCAGCTCCTTTCATTCAGTCAGTAGCTTCAATCATTTCTGGACGTTTTTCAATGGCAAAAACCAATGAATATTGTAAATGCACAAACAGTAATTTCTCCGCATTGCAAGGTGCAATTCTGAAATTTTTTGCTTTTTCCTGCTCCTCTTAGCATGATAAAGAAGATTCAAAGAGAGTGAGATGCCAGCTCCTTTCATTCAGTCAGTACCTTCAATCATTTCTGGACGTTTTTCATTGGCATAAATCAATGAATATTGTAAATGCACAAACAGTAATTTCTCCGCATTGCAAGGTGCAATTCTGAAATTTTTTGCTTTTTCCCGCTCCTCTTAGCATGATAAAGAAGATTCAAAGAGAGTGAGGTGCCAGCTCCTTTCATTCGGTCAGTAGCTTCAAACATTTCTGGTATATGAATAACATGTTTTTCAATGGCAAAAATCAATGAATATTGTAAATGCACAAACAGTAATTTCTCCGCATTGCAAGGTGCAATTCTGAAATTTTTTGCTTTTTCCTGCTCCTCTTAGCATGATAAAGAAGATTCAAAGAGAGTGAGATGCCAGCTCCTTTCATTCAGTCAGTAGCTTCAATCATTTCTGGACGTTTTTCAATGGCAAAAATCAATGAATATTGTAAATGCACAAACAGTAATTTCTCCGCATTGCAAGGTGCAATTCTGAAATTTTTTGCTTTTTCCTGCTCCTCTTAGCATGATAAAGAAGATTCAAAGAGAGTGAGATGTCAGCTCCTTTCATTCAGTCAGTAGCTTCAAACATTTCTGGTATATGAATAACATGATGTTTTTCAATGGCAAAAATCAATGAATATTGTAAATGCACAAACAGTAATTTCTCCGCATTGCAAGGTGCAATTCTGAAATTTTTTGCTTTTTCCTGCTCCTCTTAGCATGATAAAGAAGATTCAAAGAGAGTGAGATGCCAGCTCCTTTCATTCAGTCAGTAGCTTCAATCATTTCTGGATGTTTTTCAATGGCAAAAATCAATGAATATTGTAAATGCACAAACAGTAATTTCTTCGCATTGTAAGGTGCAATTCTGAAATTTTTTGCTTTTTCCTGCTCCTCTTAGCATGATAAAGAAGATTCAAAGAGAGTGAGATGCCAGCTCCTTTCGTTCAGTCAGTAGCTTCAATCATTTCTGGACGTTTTTCAATGGCAAAAATCATTGAATATTATAAATGCACAAACAGTAATTGCTCCGCATTGCAAGGTGCAATTCTGAAATTTTTTGCTTTTTCCCGCTCCTCTTAGCATGATAAAGAAGATTCAAAGAGAGTGAGGTGCCAGCTCCTTTCATTCAGTCAGTAGCTTCAAACATTTCTGGTATATGAATAACATGTTTTTCAATGGCAAAAATCAATGAATATTGTAAATGCACAAACAGTAATTTCTCCGCATTGCAAGGTGCAATTCTGAAATTTTTTGCTTTTTCCTGCTCCTCTTAGCATGATAAAGAAGATTCAAAGAGAGTGAGATGCCAGCTCCTTTCATTCAGTCAGTAGCTTCAATCATTTCTGGACGTTTTTCAATGGCAAAAATCAATGAATATTGTAAATGCACAAACAGTAATTTCTCCGCATTGCAAGGTGCAATTCTGAAATTTTTTGCTTTTTCCTGCTCCTCTTAGCATGATAAAGAAGATTCAAAGAGAGTGAGATGTCAGCTCCTTTCATTCAGTCAGTAGCTTCAAACATTTCTGGTATATGAATAACATGATGTTTTTCAATGGCAAAAATCAATGAATATTGTAAATGCACAAACAGTAATTTCTCCGCATTGCAAGGTGCAATTCTGAAATTTTTTGCTTTTTCCTGCTCCTCTTAGCATGATAAAGAAGATTCAAAGAGAGTGAGATGCCAGCTCCTTTCATTCAGTCAGTAGCTTCAATCATTTCTGGATGTTTTTCAATGGCAAAAATCAATGAATATTGTAAATGCACAAACTGTAATTTCTCCGCATTGCAAGGTGCAATTCTGAAATTTTTTGCTTTTTCCTGCTCCTCTTAGCATGATAAAGAAGATTCAAAGAGAGTGAGATGCCAGCTCCTTTCATTCAGTCAGTAGCTTCAATCATTTCTGGACGTTTTTCAATGGCAAAAACCAATGAATATTGTAAATGCACAAACAGTAATTTCTCCGCATTGCAAGGTGCAATTCTGAAATTTTTTGCTTTTTCCTGCTCCTCTTAGCATGATAAAGAAGATTCAAAGAGAGTGAGATGACAGCTCCTTTCATTCAGTCAGTACCTTCAATCATTTCTGGACGTTTTTCAATGGCAAAAATCAATGAATATTGTAAATGCACAAACAGTAATTTCTCCGCATTGCAAGGTGCAATTCTGAAATTTTTTGCTTTTTCCCGCTGCTCTTAGCATGATAAAGAAGATTCAAAGAGAGTGAGGTGCCAGCTCCTTTCATTCAGTCAGTAGCTTCAAACATTTCTGGTATATGAATAACATGTTTTTCAATGGCAAAAATCAATGAATATTGTAAATGCACAAACAGTAATTTCTCCGCATTGCAAGGTGCAATTCTGAAATTTTTTGCTTTTTCCTGCTCCTCTTAGCATGATAAAGAAGATTCAAAGAGAGTGAGATGCCAGCTCCTTTCATTCAGTCAGTAGCTTCAATCATTTCTGGACGTTTTTCAATGGCAAAAATCAATGAATATTGTAAATGCACAAACAGTAATTTCTCCGCATTGCAAGGTGCAATTCTGAAATTTTTTGCTTTTTCCTGCTCCTCTTAGCATGATAAAGAAGATTCAAAGAGAGTGAGATGTCAGCTCCTTTCATTCAGTCAGTAGCTTCAAACATTTCTGGTATATGAATAACATGATGTTTTTCAATGGCAAAAATCAATGAATATTGTAAATGCACAAACAGTAATTTCTCCGCATTGCAAGGTGCAATTCTGAAATTTTTTGCTTTTTCCTGCTCCTCTTAGCATGATAAAGAAGATTCAAAGAGAGTGAGATGCCAGCTCCTTTCATTCAGTCAGTAGCTTCAATCATTTCTGGATGTTTTTCAATGGCAAAAATCAATGAATATTGTAAATGCACAAACAGTAATTTCTCCGCATTGCAAGGTGCAATTCTGAAATTTTTTGCTTTTTCCTGCTCCTCTTAGCATGATAAAGAAGATTCAAAGAGAGTGAGATGCCAGCTCCTTTCGTTCAGTCAGTAGCTTCAATCATTTCTGGACGTTTTTCAATGGCAAAAATCATTGAATATTATAAATGCACAAACAGTAATTTCTCCGCATTGCAAGGTGCAATTCTGAAATTTTTTGCTTTTTCCCGCTCCTCTTAGCATGATAAAGAAGATTCAAAGAGAGTGAGGTGCCAGCTCCTTTCATTCAGTCAGTAGCTTCAAACATTTCTGGTATATGAATAACATGTTTTTCAATGGCAAAAATCAATGAATATTGTAAATGCACAAACAGTAATTTCTCCGCATTGCAAGGTGCAATTCTGAAATTTTTTGCTTTTTCCTGCTCCTCTTAGCATGATAAAGAAGATTCAAAGAGAGTGAGATGCCAGCTCCTTTCATTCAGTCAGTAGCTTCAATCATTTCTGGACGTTTTTCAATGGCAAAAATCAATGAATATTGTAAATGCACAAACAGTAATTTCTCCGCATTGCAAGGTGCAATTCTGAAATTTTTTGCTTTTTCCTGCTCCTCTTAGCATGATAAAGAAGATTCAAAGAGAGTGAGATGTCAGCTCCTTTCATTCAGTCAGTAGCTTCAAACATTTCTGGTATATGAATAACATGATGTTTTTCAATGGCAAAAATCAATGAATATTGTAAATGCACAAACAGTAATTTCTCCGCATTGCAAGGTGCAATTCTGAAATTTTTTGCTTTTTCCTGCTCCTCTTTGCATGATAAAGAAGATTCAAAGAGAGTGAGATGCCAGCTCCTTTCATTCAGTCAGTAGCTTCAATCATTTCTGGATGTTTTTCAATGGCAAAAATCAATGAATATTGTAAATGCACAAACAGTAATTTCTCCGCATTGCAAGGTGCAATTCTGAAATTTTTTGCTTTTTCCTGCTCCTCTTAGCATGATAAAGAAGATTCAAAGAGAGTGAGATGCCAGCTCCTTTCGTTCAGTCAGTAGCTTCAATCATTTCTGGACGTTTTTCAATGGCAAAAATCATTGAATATTATAAATGCACAAACAGTAATTTCTCCGCATTGCAAGGTGCAATTCTGAAATTTTTTACTTTTTCCTGCTCCTCTTAGCATGATAAAGAAGATTCAAAGAGAGTGAGATGCCAGCTCCTTTCATTCAGTCAGTAGCTTCAATCATTTCTGGTATATGAAAAACATGATGTTTTTCAATGGCAAAAATCAATGAATATTGTAAATGCACAAACAGTAATTTCTCCGCATTGCAAGGTGCAATTCTGAAATTTTTTGCTTTTTCCTGCTCCTCTTAGCATGATAAAGAAGATTCAAAGAGAGTGAGATGCCAGCTCCTTTCATTCAGTCAGTAGCTTCAAACATTTCTGGTATATGAATAACATGATGTTTTTCAATGGCAAAAATCAATGAATATTGTAAATGCACAAACAGTAATTTCTCCGCATTGCAAGGTGCAAGTCTGAAATTTTTTGCTTTTTCCTGCTCCTCTTAGCATGATAAAGAAGATTCAAAGAGAGTGAGATGCCAGGTACTTTCATTCAGTCAGTAGCTTCAATCATTTCTGGACGTTTTTCAATGGTAAAAATCAATGAATATTGTAAATGCACAAACAGTAATTTCTCCACATTGCAAGGTGCAATTCTGAAATTTTTTGCTTTTTCCTGCTCCTCTTAGCATGATAAAGAAGATTCAAAGAGAGTGAGATGCCAGCTCCTTTCATTCAGTCAGTAGCTTCAAACATTTCTGGTATATGAATAACATGATGTTTTTCAATGGCAAAAATCAATGAATATTGTAAATGCACAAACAGTAATTTCTCCGCATTGCAAGGTGCAATTCTGAAATTTTTTGCTTTTTCCTGCTCCTCTTAGCATGATAAAGAAGATTCAAAGAGAGTGAGATGCCAGCTCCTTTCATTCAGTCAGTAGCTTCAAACATTTCTGGTATATGAATAACATGATGTTTTTCAATGGCAAAAATCAATGAATATTGTAAATGCACAAACAGTAATTTCTCCGCATTGCAAGGTGCAAGTCTGAAATTTTTTGCTTTTTCCTGCTCCTCTTAGCATGATAAAGAAGATTCAAAGAGAGTGAGATGCCAGCTACTTTCATTCAGTCAGTAGCTTCAATCATTTCTGGACGTTTTTCAATGGTAAAAATCAATGAATATTGTAAATGCACAAACAGTAATTTCTCCACATTGCAAGGTGCAATTCTGAAATTTTTTGCTTTTTCCTGCTCCTCTTAGCATGATAAAGAAGATTCAAAGAGAGTGAGATGCCAGCTCCTTTCATTCAGTCAGTAGCTTCAAACATTTCTGGTATATAAATAACATGATGTTTTTCAATGGCAAAAATCAATGAATATTGTAAATGCACAAACAGTAATTTCTCCGCATTGCAAGGTGCTATTCTGAAATTTTTTGCTTTTTCCTGCTCCTCTTAGCATGATAAAGAAGATTCAAAGAGAGTGAGATGCCAGCTCCTTTCATTCAGTCAGTAGCTTCAATCATTTCTGGATGTTTTTCAATGGCAAAAATCAATGAATATTGTAAATGCACAAACTGTAATTTCTCCGCATTGCAAGGTGCAATTCTGAAATTTTTTGCTTTTTCCTGCTCCTCTTAGCATGATAAAGAAGATTCAAAGAGAGTGAGATGTCAGCTCCTTTCATTCAGTCAGTAGCTTCAAACATTTCTAGTATATGAATAACATGATGTTTTTCAATGGCAAAAATCAATGAATATTGTAAATGCACAAACAGTAATTTCTCCGCATTGCAAGGTGCAATTCTGAAATTTTTTGCTTTTTCCTGCTCCTCTTAGCATGATAAAGAAGATTCAAAGAGAGTGAGATGCCAGCTCCTTTCATTCAGTCAGTAGCTTCAATCATTTCTGGATGTTTTTCAATGGCAAAAATCAATGAATATTGTAAATGCACAAACAGTAATTTCTCCGCATTGCAAGGTGCAATTCTGAAATTTTTTGCTTTTTCCTGCTCCTCTTAGCATGATAAAGAAGATTCAAAGAGAGTGAGATGCCAGCTCCTTTCGTTCAGTCAGTAGCTTTAATCATTTCTGGACGTTTTTCAATGGCAAAAATCAATGAATATTATAAATGCACAAACAGTAATTTCTCCGCATTGCAAGGTGCAATTCTGAAATTTTTTGCTTTTTCCCGCTCCTCTTAGCATGATAAAGAAGATTCAAAGAGAGTGAGGTGCCAGCTCCTTTCATTCAGTCAGTAGCTTCAAACATTTCTGGTATATGAATAACATGTTTTTCAATGGCAAAAATCAATGAATATTGTAAATGCACAAACAGTAATTTCTCCGCATTGCAAGGTGCAATTCTGAAATTTTTTGCTTTTTCCTGCTCCTCTTAGCATGATAAAGAAGATTCAAAGAGAGTGAGATGCCAGCTCCTTTCATTCAGTCAGTAGCTTCAATCATTTCTGGACGTTTTTCAATGGCAAAAATCAATGAATATTGTAAATGCACAAACAGTAATTTCTCCGCATTGCAAGGTGCAATTCTGAAATTTTTTGCTTTTTCCTGCTCCTCTTAGCATGATAAAGAAGATTCAAAGAGAGTGAGATGTCAGCTCCTTTCATTCAGTCAGTAGCTTCAAACATTTCTGGTATATGAATAACATGATGTTTTTCAATGGCAAAAATCAATGAATATTGTAAATGCACAAACAGTAATTTCTCCGCATTGCAAGGTGCAATTCTGAAATTTTTTGCTTTTTCCTGCTCCTCTTAGCATGATAAAGAAGATTCAAAGAGAGTGAGATGCCAGCTCCTTTCATTCAGTCAGTAGCTTCAATCATTTCTGGATGTTTTTCAATGGCAAAAATCAATGAATATTGTAAATGCACAAACAGTAATTTCTCCGCATTGCAAGGTGCAATTCTGAAATTTTTTGCTTTTTCCTGCTCCTCTTAGCATGATAAAGAAGATTCAAAGAGAGTGAGATGCCAGCTCCTTTCGTTCAGTCAGTAGCTTCAATCATTTCTGGACGTTTTTCAATGGCAAAAATCATTGAATATTATAAATGCACAAACAGTAATTTCTCCGCATTGCAAGGTGCAATTCTGAAATTTTTTACTTTTTCCTGCTCCTCTTAGCATGATAAAGAAGATTCAAAGAGAGTGAGATGCCAGCTCCTTTCATTCAGTCAGTAGCTTCAATCATTTCTGGTATATGAATAACATGATGTTTTTCAATGGCAAAAATCAATGAATATTGTAAATGCACAAACAGTAATTTCTCCGCATTGCAAGGTGCAATTCTGAAATTTTTTGCTTTTTCCTGCTCCTCTTAGCATGATAAAGAAGATTCAAAGAGAGTGAGATGCCAGCTCCTTTCATTCAGTCAGTAGCTTCAAACATTTCTGGTATATGAATAACATGATGTTTTTCAATGGCAAAAATCAATGAATATTGTAAATGCACAAACAGTAATTTCTCCGCATTGCAAGGTGCAAGTCTGAAATTTTTTGCTTTTTCCTGCTCCTCTTAGCATGATAAAGAAGATTCAAAGAGAGTGAGATGCCAGCTACTTTCATTCAGTCAGTAGCTTCAATCATTTCTGGACGTTTTTCAATGGTAAAAATCAATGAATATTGTAAATGCACAAACAGTAATTTCTCCACATTGCAAGGTGCAATTCTGAAATTTTTTGCTTTTTCCTGCTCCTCTTAGCATGATAAAGAAGATTCAAAGAGAGTGAGATGCCAGCTCCTTTCATTCAGTCAGTAGCTTCAAACATTTCTGGTATATGAATAACATGATGTTTTTCAATGGCAAAAATCAATGAATATTGTAAATGCACAAACAGTAATTTCTCCGCATTGCAAGGTGCAATTCTGAAATTTTTTGCTTTTTCCTGCTCCTCTTAGCATGATAAAGAAGATTCAAAGAGAGTGAGATGCCAGCTCCTTTCATTCAGTCAGTAGCTTCAAACATTTCTGGTATATGAATAACATGATGTTTTTCAATGGCAAAAATCAATGAATATTGTAAATGCACAAACAGTAATTTCTCCGCATTGCAAGGTGCAAGTCTGAAATTTTTTGCTTTTTCCTGCTCCTCTTAGCATGATAAAGAAGATTCAAAGAGAGTGAGATGCCAGCTCCTTTCATTCAGTCAGTAGCTTCAATCATTTCTGGACGTTTTTCAATGGTAAAAATCAATGAATATTGTAAATGCACAAACAGTAATTTCTCCACATTGCAAGGTGCAATTCTGAAATTGTTTGCTTTTTCCTGCTCCTCTTAGCATGATAAAGAAGATTCAAAGAGAGTGAGATGCCAGCTCCTTTCATTCAGTCAGTAGCTTCAAACATTTCTGGTATATGAATAACATGATGTTTTTCAATGGCAAAAATCAATGAATATTGTAAATGCACAAACAGTAATTTCTCCGCATTGCAAGGTGCTATTCTGAAATTTTTTGCTTTTTCCTGCTCCTCTTAGCATGATAAAGAAGATTCAAAGAGAGTGAGATGCCAGCTCCTTTCATTCAGTCAGTAGCTTCAAACATTTCTGGTATATGAATAACATGATGTTTTTCAATGGCAAAAATCAATGAATATTGTAAATGCACAAACAGTAATTTCTCCGCATTGCAAGGTGCAATTCTGAAATTTTTTGCTTTTTCCTGCTCCTCTTAGCATGATAAAGAAGATTCAAAGAGAGTGAGATGCCAGCTCCTTTCATTCAGTCAGTAGCTTCAAACATTTCTGGTATATGAATAACATGATGTTTTTCAATGGCAAAAATCAATGAATATTGTAAATGCACAAACAGTAATTTCTCCGCATTGCAAGGTGCAAGTCTGAAATTTTTTGCTTTTTCCTGCTCCTCTTAGCATGATAAAGAAGATTCAAAGAGAGTGAGATGCCAGCTACTTTCATTCAGTCAGTAGCTTCAATCATTTCTGGACGTTTTTCAATGGTAAAAATCAATGAATATTGTAAATGCACAAACAGTAATTTCTCCACATTGCAAGGTGCAATTCTGAAATTGTTTGCTTTTTCCTGCTCCTCTTAGCATGATAAAGAAGATTCAAAGAGAGTGAGATGCCAGCTCCTTTCATTCAGTCAGTAGCTTCAAACATTTCTGGTATATGAATAACATGATGTTTTTCAATGGCAAAAATCAATGAATATTGTAAATGCACAAACAGTAATTTCTCCGCATTGCAAGGTGCTATTCTGAAATTTTTTGCTTTTTCCTGCTCCTCTTAGCATGATAAAGAAGATTCAAAGAGAGTGAGATGCCAGCTCCTTTCATTCAGTCAGTAGCTTCAATCATTTCTGGATGTTTTTCAATGGCAAAAATCAATGAATATTGTAAATGCACAAACTGTAATTTCTCCGCATTGCAAGGTGCAATTCTGAAATTTTTTGCTTTTTCCTGCTCCTCTTAGCATGATAAAGAAGATTCAAAGAGAGTGAGATGCCAGCTCCTTTCATTCAGTCAGTAGCTTCAATCATTTCTGGACGTTTTTCAATGGCAAAAATCAATGAATATTGTAAATGCACACACAGTAATTTCTCCGCATTGCAAGGTGCAATTCTGAAATTTTTTGCTTTTTCCTGCTCCTCTTAGCATGATAAAGAAGATTCAAAGAGAGTGAGATGCCAGCTCCTTTCATTCAGTCAGTACCTTCAATCATTTCTGGACGTTTTTCAATGGCAAAAATCAATGAATATTGTAAATGCACAAACAGTAATTTCTCCGCATTGCAAGGTGCAATTCTGAAATTTTTTGCTTTTTCCCGCTCCTCTTAGCATGATAAAGAAGATTCAAAGAGAGTGAGGTGCCAGCTCCTTTCATTCAGTCAGTAGCTTCAAACATTTCTGGTATATGAATAACATGTTTTTCAATGGCAAAAATCAATGAATATTGTAAATGCACAAACAGTAATTTCTCCGCATTGCAAGGTGCAATTCTGAAATTTTTTGCTTTTTCCTGCTCCTCTTAGCATGATAAAGAAGATTCAAAGAGAGTGAGATGCCAGCTCCTTTCATTCAGTCAGTAGCTTCAATCATTTCTGGACGTTTTTCAATGGCAAAAATCAATGAATATTGTAAATGCACAAACAGTAATTTCTCCGCATTGCAAGGTGCAATTCTGAAATTTTTTGCTTTTTCCTGCTCCTCTTAGCATGATAAAGAAGATTCAAAGAGAGAGAGATGCCAGCTCCTTTCATTCAGTCAGTAGCTTCAATCATTTCTGGACGTTTTTCAATGGCAAAAATCAATGAATATTGTAAATGCACAAACAGTAATTTCTCCGCATTGCAAGGTGCAATTCTGAAATTTTTTGCTTTTTCCTGCTCCTCTTAGCATGATAAAGAAGATTCAAAGAGAGTGAGATGCCAGCTCCTTTCATTCAGTCAGTAGCTTCAAACATTTCTGGTATATGAATAACATGATGTTTTTCAATGGCAAAAATCAATGAATATTGTAAATGCACAAACAGTAATTTCTCCGCATTGCAAGGTGCAAGTCTGAAATTTTTTGCTTTTTCCTGCTCCTCTTAGCATGATAAAGAAGATTCAAAGAGAGTGAGATGCCAGCTCCTTTCATTCAGTCAGTAGCTTCAAACATTTCTGGTATATGAATAACATGATGTTTTTCAATGGCAAAAATCAATGAATATTGTAAATGCACAAACAGTAATTTCTCCGCATTGCAAGGTGCAAGTCTGAAATTTTTTGCTTTTTCCTGCTCCTCTTAGCATGATAAAGAAGATTCAAAGAGAGTGAGATGCCAGCTCCTTTCATTCAGTCAGTAGCTTCAATCATTTCTGGACGTTTTTCAATGGTAAAAATCAATGAATATTGTAAATGCACAAACAGTAATTTCTCCACATTGCAAGGTGCAATTCTGAAATTGTTTGCTTTTTCCTGCTCCTCTTAGCATGATAAAGAAGATTCAAAGAGAGTGAGATGCCAGCTCCTTTCATTCAGTCAGTAGCTTCAAACATTTCTGGTATATGAATAACATGATGTTTTTCAATGGCAAAAATCAATGAATATTGTAAATGCACAAACAGTAATTTCTCCGCATTGCAAGGTGCTATTCTGAAATTTTTTGCTTTTTCCTGCTCCTCTTAGCATGATAAAGAAGATTCAAAGAGAGTGAGATGCCAGCTCCTTTCATTCAGTCAGTAGCTTCAAACATTTCTGGTATATGAATAACATGATGTTTTTCAATGGCAAAAATCAATGAATATTGTAAATGCACAAACAGTAATTTCTCCGCATTGCAAGGTGCAATTCTGAAATTTTTTGCTTTTTCCTGCTCCTCTTAGCATGATAAAGAAGATTCAAAGAGAGTGAGATGCCAGCTCCTTTCATTCAGTCAGTAGCTTCAAACATTTCTGGTATATGAATAACATGATGTTTTTCAATGGCAAAAATCAATGAATATTGTAAATGCACAAACAGTAATTTCTCCGCATTGCAAGGTGCAAGTCTGAAATTTTTTGCTTTTTCCTGCTCCTCTTAGCATGATAAAGAAGATTCAAAGAGAGTGAGATGCCAGCTACTTTCATTCAGTCAGTAGCTTCAATCATTTCTGGACGTTTTTCAATGGTAAAAATCAATGAATATTGTAAATGCACAAACAGTAATTTCTCCACATTGCAAGGTGCAATTCTGAAATTGTTTGCTTTTTCCTGCTCCTCTTAGCATGATAAAGAAGATTCAAAGAGAGTGAGATGCCAGCTCCTTTCATTCAGTCAGTAGCTTCAAACATTTCTGGTATATGAATAACATGATGTTTTTCAATGGCAAAAATCAATGAATATTGTAAATGCACAAACAGTAATTTCTCCGCATTGCAAGGTGCTATTCTGAAATTTTTTGCTTTTTCCTGCTCCTCTTAGCATGATAAAGAAGATTCAAAGAGAGTGAGATGCCAGCTCCTTTCATTCAGTCAGTAGCTTCAATCATTTCTGGATGTTTTTCAATGGCAAAAATCAATGAATATTGTAAATGCACAAACTGTAATTTCTCCGCATTGCAAGGTGCAATTCTGAAATTTTTTGCTTTTTCCTGCTCCTCTTAGCATGATAAAGAAGATTCAAAGAGAGTGAGATGCCAGCTCCTTTCATTCAGTCAGTAGCTTCAATCATTTCTGGACGTTTTTCAATGGCAAAAATCAATGAATATTGTAAATGCACACACAGTAATTTCTCCGCATTGCAAGGTGCAATTCTGAAATTTTTTGCTTTTTCCTGCTCCTCTTAGCATGATAAAGAAGATTCAAAGAGAGTGAGATGCCAGCTCCTTTCATTCAGTCAGTACCTTCAATCATTTCTGGACGTTTTTCAATGGCAAAAATCAATGAATATTGTAAATGCACAAACAGTAATTTCTCCGCATTGCAAGGTGCAATTCTGAAATTTTTTGCTTTTTCCCGCTCCTCTTAGCATGATAAAGAAGATTCAAAGAGAGTGAGGTGCCAGCTCCTTTCATTCAGTCAGTAGCTTCAAACATTTCTGGTATATGAATAACATGTTTTTCAATGGCAAAAATCAATGAATATTGTAAATGCACAAACAGTAATTTCTCCGCATTGCAAGGTGCAATTCTGAAATTTTTTGCTTTTTCCTGCTCCTCTTAGCATGATAAAGAAGATTCAAAGAGAGTGAGATGCCAGCTCCTTTCATTCAGTCAGTAGCTTCAATCATTTCTGGACGTTTTTCAATGGCAAAAATCAATGAATATTGTAAATGCACAAACAGTAATTTCTCCGCATTGCAAGGTGCAATTCTGAAATTTTTTGCTTTTTCCTGCTCCTCTTAGCATGATAAAGAAGATTCAAAGAGAGAGAGATGCCAGCTCCTTTCATTCAGTCAGTAGCTTCAATCATTTCTGGACGTTTTTCAATGGCAAAAATCAATGAATATTGTAAATGCACAAACAGTAATTTCTCCGCATTGCAAGGTGCAATTCTGAAATTTTTTGCTTTTTCCTGCTCCTCTTAGCATGATAAAGAAGATTCAAAGAGAGTGAGATGCCAGCTCCTTTCATTCAGTCAGTAGCTTCAAACATTTCTGGTATATGAATAACATGATGTTTTTCAATGGCAAAAATCAATGAATATTGTAAATGCACAAACAGTAATTTCTCCGCATTGCAAGGTGCAAGTCTGAAATTTTTTGCTTTTTCCTGCTCCTCTTAGCATGATAAAGAAGATTCAAAGAGAGTGAGATGCCAGCTACTTTCATTCAGTCAGTAGCTTTAATCATTTCTGGACGTTTTTCAATGGTAAAAATCAATGAATATTGTAAATGCACAAACAGTAATTTCTCCACATTGCAAGGTGCAATTCTGAAATTTTTTGCTTTTTCCTGCTCCTCTTAGCATGATAAAGAAGATTCAAAGAGAGTGAGATGCCAGCTCCTTTCATTCAGTCAGCAGCTTCAAACATTTCTGATATATGAATAACATGATGTTTTTCAATGGCAAAAATCAATGAATTTTGTAAATGCACAAACAGTAATTTCTCCGCATTGCAAGGTGCAATTCTGAAATTTTTTGCTTTTTCCTGCTCCTCTTAGCATGATAAAGAAGATTCAAAGAGAGTGAGATGCCAGCTCCTTTCATTCAGTCAGTAGCTTCAAACATTTCTGGTATATGAATAACATGATGTTTTTCAATGGCAAAAATCAATGAATATTGTAAATGCACAAACAGTAATTTCTCCGCATTGCAAGGTGCTATTCTGAAATTTTTTGCTTTTTCCTGCTCCTCTTAGCATGATAAAGAAGATTCAAAGAGAGTGAGATGCCAGCTCCTTTCATTCAGTCAGTAGCTTCAATCATTTCTGGATGTTTTTCAATGGCAAAAATCAATGAATATTGTAAATGCACAAACTGTAATTTCTCCGCATTGCAAGGTGCAATTCTGAAATTTTTTGCTTTTTCCTGCTCCTCTTAGCATGATAAAGAAGATTCAAAGAGAGTGAGATGCCAGCTCCTTTCATTCAGTCAGTAGCTTCAATCATTTCTGGACGTTTTTCAATGGCAAAAATCAATGAATATTGTAAATGCACACACAGTAATTTCTCCGCATTGCAAGGTGCAATTCTGAAATTTTTTGCTTTTTCCTGCTCCTCTTAGCATGATAAAGAAGATTCAAAGAGAGTGAGATGCCAGCTCCTTTCATTCAGTCAGTACCTTCAATCATTTCTGGACGTTTTTCAATGGCAAAAATCAATGAATATTGTAAATGCACAAACAGTAATTTCTCCGCATTGCAAGGTGCAATTCTGAAATTTTTTGCTTTTTCCCGCTCCTCTTAGCATGATAAAGAAGATTCAAAGAGAGTGAGGTGCCAGCTCCTTTCATTCAGTCAGTAGCTTCAAACATTTCTGGTATATGAATAACATGTTTTTCAATGGCAAAAATCAATGAATATTGTAAATGCACAAACAGTAATTTCTCCGCATTGCAAGGTGCAATTCTGAAATTTTTTGCTTTTTCCTGCTCCTCTTAGCATGATAAAGAAGATTCAAAGAGAGTGAGATGCCAGCTCCTTTCATTCAGTCAGTACCTTCAATCATTTCTGGACGTTTTTCAATGGCAAAAATCAATGAATATTGTAAATGCACAAACAGTAATTTCTCCGCATTGCAAGGTGCAATTCTGAAATTTTTTGCTTTTTCCCGCTCCTCTTAGCATGATAAAGAAGATTCAAAGAGAGTGAGGTGCCAGCTCCTTTCATTCAGTCAGTAGCTTCAAACATTTCTGGTATATGAATAACATGTTTTTCAATGGCAAAAATCAATGAATATTGTAAATGCACAAACAGTAATTTCTCCGCATTGCAAGGTGCAATTCTGAAATTTTTTGCTTTTTCCTGCTCCTCTTAGCATGATAAAGAAGATTCAAAGAGAGTGAGATGCCAGCTCCTTTCATTCAGTCAGTAGCTTCAATCATTTCTGGACGTTTTTCAATGGCAAAAATCAATGAATATTGTAAATGCACAAACAGTAATTTCTCCGCATTGCAAGGTGCAATTCTGAAATTTTTTGCTTTTTCCTGCTCCTCTTAGCATGATAAAGAAGATTCAAAGAGAGAGAGATGCCAGCTCCTTTCATTCAGTCAGTAGCTTCAATCATTTCTGGACGTTTTTCAATGGCAAAAATCAATGAATATTGTAAATGCACAAACAGTAATTTCTCCGCATTGCAAGGTGCAATTCTGAAATTTTTTGCTTTTTCCTGCTCCTCTTAGCATGATAAAGAAGATTCAAAGAGAGTGAGATGCCAGCTCCTTTCATTCAGTCAGTAGCTTCAAACATTTCTGGTATATGAATAACATGATGTTTTTCAATGGCAAAAATCAATGAATATTGTAAATGCACAAACAGTAATTTCTCCGCATTGCAAGGTGCAAGTCTGAAATTTTTTGCTTTTTCCTGCTCCTCTTAGCATGATAAAGAAGATTCAAAGAGAGTGAGATGCCAGCTACTTTCATTCAGTCAGTAGCTTTAATCATTTCTGGACGTTTTTCAATGGTAAAAATCAATGAATATTGTAAATGCACAAACAGTAATTTCTCCACATTGCAAGGTGCAATTCTGAAATTTTTTGCTTTTTCCTGCTCCTCTTAGCATGATAAAGAAGATTCAAAGAGAGTGAGATGCCAGCTCCTTTCATTCAGTCAGCAGCTTCAAACATTTCTGATATATGAATAACATGATGTTTTTCAATGGCAAAAATCAATGAATATTGTAAATGCACAAACAGTAATTTCTCCGCATTGCAAGGTGCAATTCTGAAATTTTTTGCTTTTTCCTGCTCCTCTTAGCATGATAAAGAAGATTCAAAGAGAGTGAGATGCCAGCTCCTTTCATTCAGTCAGTAGCTTCAAACATTTCTGGTATATGAATAACATGATGTTTTTCAATGGCAAAAATCATTGAATATTGTAAATGCACAAACAGTAATTTCTCCGCATTGCAAGGTGCAATTCTGAAATTTTTTGCTTTTTCCTGCTCCTCTTAGCATGATAAAGAAGATTCAAAGAGAGTGAGATGCCAGCTCCTTTCATTCAGTCAGTAGCTTCAATCATTTCTGGACGTTTTTCAATGGCAAAAATCAATGAATATTGTAAATGCACAAACAGTAATTTCTCCGCATTGCAAGGTGCAAGTCTGAAATTTTTTGCTTTTTCCTGCTCCTCTTAGCATGATAAAGAAGATTCAAAGAGAGTGAGATGCCAGCTCCTTTCATTCAGTCAGTAGCTTCAATCATTTCTGGACGTTTTTCAATGGCAAAAATCAATGAATATTGTAAATGCACAAACAGTAATTTCTCCGCATTGCAAGGTGCAATTCTGAAATTTTTTGCTTTTTCCTGCTCCTCTTAGCATGATAAAGAAGATTCAAAGAGAGTGAGATACCAGCTCCTTTCGTTCAGTCAGTAGCTTCAATCATTTCTGGACGTTTTTCAATGGCAAAAATCATTGAATATTATAAATGCACAAACAGTAATTTCTCCGCATTGCAAGGTGCAATTCTGAAATTTTTTACTTTTTCCTGCTCCTCTTAGCATGATAAAGAAGATTCAAAGAGAGTGAGATGCCAGCTCCTTTCATTCAGTCAGTAGCTTCAATCATTTCTGGTATATGAATAACATGATGTTTTTCAATGGCAAAAATCAATGAATATTGTAAATGCACAAACAGTAATTTCTCCGCATTGCAAGGTGCAATTCTGAAATTTTTTGCTTTTTCCTGCTCCTCTTAGCATGATAAAGAAGATTCAAAGAGAGAGAGATGCCAGCTCTTTTCATTCAGTCAGTAGCTTCAATCATTTCTGGACGTTTTTCAATGGCAAAAATCAATGAATATTGTAAATGCACAAACAGTAATTTCTCCGCATTGCAAGGTGCAATTCTGAAATTTTTTGCTTTTTCCTGCTCCTCTTAGCATGATAAAGAAGATTCAAAGAGAGTGAGATGCCAGCTCCTTTCATTCAGTCAGTAGCTTCAAACATTTCTGGTATATGAATAACATGATGTTTTTCAATGGCAAAAATCAATGAATATTGTAAATGCACAAACAGTAATTTCTCCGCATTGCAAGGTGCAAGTCTGAAATTTTTTGCTTTTTCCTGCTCCTCTTAGCATGATAAAGAAGATTCAAAGAGAGTGAGATGCCAGCTACTTTCATTCAGTCAGTAGCTTTAATCATTTCTGGACGTTTTTCAATGGTAAAAATCAATGAATATTGTAAATGCACAAACAGTAATTTCTCCACATTGCAAGGTGCAATTCTGAAATTTTTTGCTTTTTCCTGCTCCTCTTAGCATGATAAAGAAGATTCAAAGAGAGTGAGATGCCAGCTCCTTTCATTCAGTCAGCAGCTTCAAACATTTCTGATATATGAATAACATGATGTTTTTCAATGGCAAAAATCAATGAATATTGTAAATGCACAAACAGTAATTTCTCCGCATTGCAAGGTGCAATTCTGAAATTTTTTGCTTTTTCCTGCTCCTCTTAGCATGATAAAGAAGATTCAAAGAGAGTGAGATGCCAGCTCCTTTCATTCAGTCAGTAGCTTCAAACATTTCTGGTATATGAATAACATGATGTTTTTCAATGGCAAAAATCAATGAATATTGTAAATGCACAAACAGTAATTTCTCCGCATTGCAAGGTGCAATTCTGAAATTTTTTGCTTTTTCCTGCTCCTCTTAGCATGATAAAGAAGATTCAAAGAGAGTGAGATGCCAGCTCCTTTCATTCAGTCAGTAGCTTCAATCATTTCTGGACGTTTTTCAATGGCAAAAATCAATGAATATTGTAAATGCACAAACAGTAATTTCTCCGCATTGCAAGGTGCAATTCTGAAATTTTTTGCTTTTTCCTGCTCCTCTTAGCATGATAAAGAAGATTCAAAGAGAGTGAGATGTCAGCTCCTTTCATTCAGTCATTAGCTTCAAACATTTCTGGTATATGAATAACATGATGTTTTTCAATGGCAAAAATCAATGAATATTGTAAATGCACAAACAGTAATTTCTCCGCATTGCAAGGTGCAATTCTGAAATTTTTTGCTTTTTCCTGCTCCTCTTAGCATGATAAAGAAGATTCAAAGAGAGTGAGATGCCAGCTCCTTTCATTCAGTCAGTAGCTTCAATCATTTCTGGACGTTTTTCAATGGCAAAAATCAATGAATATTGTAAATGCACAAACAGTAATTTCTCCGCATTGCAAGGTGCAATTCTGAAATTTTTTGCTTTTTCCTGCTCCTCTTAGCATGATAAATAAGATTCAAAGAGAGTGAGATACCAGCTCCTTTCGTTCAGTCAGTAGCTTCAATCATTTCTGGACGTTTTTCAATGGCAAAAATCATTGAATATTATAAATGCACAAACAGTAATTTCTCCGCATTGCAAGGTGCAATTCTGAAATTTTTTACTTTTTCCTGCTCCTCTTAGCATGATAAAGAAGATTCAAAGAGAGTGAGATGCCAGCTCCTTTCATTCAGTCAGTAGCTTCAATCATTTCTGGTATATGAATAACATGATGTTTTTCAATGGCAAAAATCAATGAATATTGTAAATGCACAAACAGTAATTTCTCCGCATTGCAAGGTGCAATTCTGAAATTTTTTGCTTTTTCCTGCTCCTCTTAGCATGATAAAGAAGATTCAAAGAGAGTGAGATGCCAGCTCCTTTCATTCAGTCAGTAGCTTCAATCATTTCTGGACGTTTTTCAATGGCAAAAATCAATGAATATTGTAAATGCACAAACAGTAATTTCTCCGCATTGCAAGGTGCAATTCTGAAATTTTTTGCTTTTTCCTGCTCCTCTTAGCATGATAAACAAGATTCAAAGAGAGTGAGATGCCAGCTCCTTTCATTCAGTCAGTAGCTTCAATCATTTCTGGACGTTTTTCAATGGCAAAAATCAATGAATATTGTAAATGCACAAACAGTAATTTCTCCGCATTGCAAGGTGCAATTCTGAAATTTTTTGCTTTTTCCTGCTCCTCTTAGCATGATAAAGAAGATTCAAAGAGAGTGAGATGCCAGCTCCTTTCATTCAGTCAGTAGCTTCAATCATTTCTGGACGTTTTTCAATGGCAAAAATCAATGAATATTGTAAATGCACAAACAGTAATTTCTCCGCATTGCAAGGTGCAATTCTGAAATTTTTTGCTTTTTCCTGCTCCTCTTAGCATGATAAAGAAGATTCAAAGAGAGTGAGATGCCAGCTCCTTTCATTCAGTCAGTAGCTTCAATCATTTCTGGTATATGAATAACATGATGTTTTTCAATGGCAAAAATCAATGAATATTGTAAATGCACAAACAGTAATTTCTCCGCATTGCAAGGTGCAATTCTGAAATTTTTTGCTTTTTCCTGCTCCTCTTAGCATGATAAAGAAGATTCAAAGAGAGTGAGATGCCAGCTCCTTTCATTCAGTCAGTAGCTTCAATCATTTCTGGACGTTTTTCAATGGCAAAAATCAATGAATATTGTAAATGCACAAACAGTAATTTCTCCGCATTGCAAGGTGCAATTCTGAAATTTTTTGCTTTTTCCTGCTCCTCTTAGCATGATAAACATGATTCAAAGAGAGTGAGTTGCCAGCTCCTTTCATTCAGTCAGTAGCTTCAATCATTTCTGGACGTTTTTCAATTGCAAAAATCAATGAATATTGTAAATGCACAAACAGTAATTTCTCCGCATTGCAAGGTGCAATTCTGAAATTTTTTGCTTTTTCCTGCTCCTCTTAGCATGATAAAGACGATTCAAAGAGAGTGAGATGCCAGCTACTTTCATTCAGTCAGTAGCTTCAATCATTTCTGGTATATGAATAACATGATGTTTTTCAATGGCAAAAATCAATGAATATTGTAAATGCACAAACAGTAATTTCTCCGCATTGCAAGGTGCAATTCTGAAATTTTTTGCTTTTTCCTGCTCCTCTTAGCATGATAAAGAAGATTCAAAGAGAGTGAGGTGCCAGCTTCTTTCATTCAGTCAGTAGCTTCAAACATTTCTGGTATATGAATAACATGTTTTTCAATGGCAAAAATCAATGAATATTGTAAATGCACAAACAGTAATTTCTCCGCATTGCAAGGTGCAATTGTGAAATTTTTTGCTTTTTCCTGCTCCTCTTAGCATGATAAAGAAGATTCAAAGAGAGTGAGATGCCAGCTCCTTTCATTCAGTCAGTAGCTTCAATCATTTCTGGACGTTTTTCAATGGCAAAAATCAATGAATATTGTAAATGCACAAACAGTAATTTCTCCGCATTGCAAGGTGCAATTCTGAAATTTTTTGCTTTTTCCTGCTCCTCTTAGCATGATAAAGAAGATTCAAAGAGAGTGAGATGCCAGCTCCTTTCATTCAGTCAGTAGCTTCAATCATTTCTGGACGTTTTTCAATGGCAAAAATCAATGAATATTGTAAATGCACAAACAGTAATTTCTCCGCATTGCAAGGTGCAATTCTGAAATTTTTTGCTTTTTCCTGCTCCTCTTAGCATGATAAAGAAGATTCAAAGAGAGTGAGATGCCAGCTCCTTTCATTCAGTCAGTAGCTTCAAACATTTCTGGTATATGAATAACATGATGTTTTTCAATGGCAAAAATCAATGAATATTGTAAATGCACAAACAGTAATTTCTCCGCATTGCAAGGTGCAAGTCTGAAATTTTTTGCTTTTTCCTGCTCCTCTTAGCATGATAAAGAAGATTCAAAGAGAGTGAGATGCCAGCTACTTTCATTCAGTCAGTAGCTTCAATCATTTCTGGACGTTTTTCAATGGTAAAAATCAATGAATATTGTAAATGCACAAACAGTAATTTCTCCACATTGCAAGGTGCAATTCTGAAATTTTTTGCTTTTTCCTGCTCCTCTTAGCATGATAAAGAAGATTCAAAGAGAGTGAGATGCCAGCTCCTTTCATTCAGTCAGTAGCTTCAAACATTTCTTGGATATGAATAACATGATGTTTTCAATGGCAAAAATCAATGAATATTGTAAATGCACAAACAGTAAATTCTCCGCATTGCAAGGTGCAATTCTGAAATTTTTTGCTTTTTCCTGCTCCTCTTAGCATGATAAAGAAGATTCAAAGAGAGTGAGATGCCAGCTCCTTTCATTCAGTCAGTAGCTTCAAACATTTCTGGTATATGAATAACATGATGTTTTTCAATGGCAAAAATCAATGAATATTGTAAATGCACAAACAGTAATTTCTCCGCATTGCAAGGTGCAAGTCTGAAATTTTTTGCTTTTTCCTGCTTCTCTTAGCATGATAAAGAAGATTCAAAGAGAGTGAGATGCCAGCTACTTTCATTCAGTCAGTAGATTCAATCATTTCTGGACGTTTTTCAATGTTAAAAATCAATGAATATTGTAAATGCACAAACAGTAATTTCTCCACATTGCAAGGTGCAATTCTGAATTTTTTTGCTTTTTCCTGCTCCTCTTAGCATGATAATGAAGATTCAAAGAGAGTAAGATGCCAGCTCCTTTCATTCAGTCAGTAGCTTCAAACATTTCTGGTATATGAATAACATGATGTTTTTAAATGGCAAAAATCAATGAATATTGTAAATGCACAAACAGTAATTTCTCCGCATTGCAAGGTGCAATTCTGAAATTTTTTGCTTTTTCCTGCTCCTCTTAGCATGATAAAGAAGATTCAAAGAGAGTGAGATGCCAGCTCCTTTCATTCAGTCAGTAGCTTCAATCATTTCTGGATGTTTTTCAATGGCAAAAATCAATGAATATTGTAAATGCACAAACTGTAATTTCTCCGCATTGCAAGGTGCAATTCTGAAATTTTTTACTTTTTCCTGCTCCTCTTAGCATGATAAAGAAGATTCAAAGAGAGTGAGATGCCAGCTCCTTTCATTCAGTCAGTAGCTTCAATCATTTCTGGACGTTTTTCAATGGCAAAAATCAATGAATATTGTAAATGCACAAACAGTAATTTCTCCGCATTGCAAGGTGCAATTCTGAAATTTTTTGCTTTTTCCTGCTCCTCTTAGCATGATAAAGAAGATTCAAAGAGAGTGAGATGCCAGCTCCTTTCATTCAGTCAGTACTTTCAATCATTTCTGGACGTTTTTCAATGGCAAAAATCAATGAATATTGTAAATGCACAAACAGTAATTTCTCCGCATTGCAAGGTGCAATTCTGAAATTTTTTGCTTTTTCCTGCTCCTCTTAGCATGATAAAGAAGATTCAAAGAGAGTGAGATGCCAGCTCCTTTCATTCAGTCAGTAGCTTCAATCATTTCTGGACGTTTTTCAATGGCAAAAATCAATGAATATTGTAAATGCACAAACAGTAATTTCTCCGCATTGCAAGGTGCAATTCTGAAATTTTTTGCTTTTTCCTGCTCCTCTTAGCATGATAAAGAAGATTCAAAGAGAGTGAGATGCCAGCTCCTTTCATTCAGTCAGTAGCTTCAAACATTTCTGGTATATGAATAACATGATGTTTTTCAATGGCAAAAATCAATGAATATTGTAAATGCACAAACAGCAATTTCTCCGCATTGCAAGGTGCAAGTCTGAAATTTTTTGCTTTTTCCTGCTCCTCTTAGCATGATAAAGAAGATTCAAAGAGAGTGAGATGCCAGCTACTTTCATTCAGTCAGTAGCTTCAATCATTTCTGGACGTTTTTCAATGGTAAAAATCAATGAATATTGTAAATGCACAAACAGTAATTTCTCCACATTGCAAGGTGCAATTCTGAAATTTTTTGCTTTTTCCTGCTCCTCTTAGCATGATAAAGAAGATTCAAAGAGAGTGAGATGCCAGCTCCTTTCATTCAGTCAGTAGCTTCAAACATTTCTGGTATATGAATAACATGATGTTTTCAATGGCAAAAATCAATGAATATTGTAAATGCACAAACAGTAAATTCTCCGCATTGCAATGTGCAATTCTGAAATTTTTTGCTTTTTCCTGCTCCTCTTAGCATGATAAAGAAGATTCAAAGAGAGTGAGATGCCAGCTCCTTTCATTCAGTCAGTAGCTTCAAACATTTCTGGTATATGAATAACATGATGTTTTTCAATGGCAAAAATCAATGAATATTGTAAATGCACAAACAGTAATTTCTCCGCATTGCAAGGTGCAAGTCTGAAATTTTTTGCTTTTTCCTGCTCCTCTTAGCATGATAAAGAAGATTCAAAGAGAGTGAGATGCCAGCTCCTTTCATTCAGTCAGTAGCTTCAATCATTTCTGGACGTTTTTCAATGGCAAAAATCAATGAATATTGTAAATGCACAAACAGTAATTTCTCTGCATTGCAAGGTGCAATTCTGAAATTTTTTGCTTTTTCCTGCTCCTCTTAGCATGATAAAGAAGATTCAAAGAGAGTGAGATGCCAGCTCCTTTCATTCAGTCAGTACTTTCAATCATTTCTGGACGTTTTTCAATGGCAAAAATCAATGAATATTGTAAATGCACAAACAGTAATTTCTCCGCATTGCAAGGTGCAATTCTGAAATTTTTTGCTTTTTCCTGCTCCGCTTAGCATGATAAAGAAGATTCAAAGAGAGTGAGATGCCAGCTCCTTTCATTCAGTCAGTAGCTTCAAACATTTCTGGTATATGAATAACATGATGTTTTTCAATGTCAAAAATCAATGAATATTGTAAATGCACAAACAGTAATTTCTCCGCATTGCAAGGTGCAAGTCTGAAATTTTTTGCTTTTTCCTGCTCCTCTTAGCATGATAAAGAAGATTCAAAGAGAGTGAGATGCCAGCTACTTTCATTCAGTCAGTAGCTTCAATCATTTCTGGACGTTTTTCAATGGTAAAAATCAATGAATATTGTAAATGCACAGTAATTTCTCCACATTGCAAGGTGCAATTCTGAAATTTTTTGCTTTTTCCTGCTCCTCTTAGCATGATAAAGAAGATTCAAAGAGAGTGAGATGCCAGCTCCTTTCATTCAGTCAGTAGCTTCAAACATTTCTGGTATATGAATAACATGATGTTTTTCAATGGCAAAAATCAATGAATATTGTAAATGCACAAACAGTAATTTCTCCGCATTGCAAGGTGCAATTCTGAAATTTTTTGCTTTTTCCTGCTCCTCTTAGCATGATAAAGAAGATTCAAAGAGAGTGAGATGCCAGCTCCTTTCATTCAGTCAGTAGCTTCAAACATTTCTGGTATATGAATAACATGATGTTTTTCAATGGCAAAAATCAATGAATATTGTAAATGCACAAACAGTAATTTCTCCGCATTGCAAGGTGCAATTCTGAAATTTTTTGCTTTTTCCTGCTCCTCTTAGCATGATAAAGAAGATTCAAAGAGAGTGAGATGCCAGCTCCTTTCATTCAGTCAGTAGCTTCAATCATTTCTGGACGTTTTTCAATGGCAAAAATCAATGAATATTGTAAATGCACAAACAGTAATTTCTCTGCATTGCAAGGTGCAATTCTGAAATTTTTTGCTTTTTCCTGCTCCTCTTAGCATGATAAAGAAGATTCAAAGAGAGTGAGATGTCAGCTCCTTTCATTCAGTCAGTAGCTTCAAACATTTCTGGTATATGAATAACATGATGTTTTTCAATGGCAAAAATCAATGAATATTGTAAATGCACAAACAGTAATTTCTCCGCATTGCAAGGTGCAATTCTGAAATTTTTTGCTTTTTCCTGCTCCTCTTAGCATGATAAAGAAGATTCAAAGAGAGTGAGATGCCAGCTCCTTTCATTCAGTCAGTAGCTTCAAACATTTCTGGTATATGAATAACATGATGTTTTTCAATGGCAAAAATCAATGAATATTGTAAATGCACAAACAGTAATTTCTCCGCATTGCAAGGTGCAATTCTGAAATTTTTTGCTTTTTCCTGCTCCTCTTAGCATGATAAAGAAGATTCAAAGAGAGTGAGATGCCAGCTCCTTTCATTCAGTCAGTAGCTTCAATCATTTCTGGACGTTTTTCAATGGCAAAAATCAATGAATATTGTAAATGCACAAACAGTAATTTCTCTGCATTGCAAGGTGCAATTCTGAAATTTTTTGCTTTTTCCTGCTCCTCTTAGCATGATAAAGAAGATTCAAAGAGAGTGAGATGTCAGCTCCTTTCATTCAGTCAGTAGCTTCAAACATTTCTGGTATATGAATAACATGATGTTTTTCAATGGCAAAAATCAATGAATATTGTAAATGCACAAACAGTAATTTCTCCGCATTGCAAGGTGCAATTCTGAAATTTTTTGCTTTTTCCTGCTCCTCTTAGCATGATAAAGAAGATTCAAAGAGAGTGAGATGCCAGCTCCTTTCATTCAGTCAGTAGCTTCAATCATTTCTGGACGTTTTTCAATGGCAAAAATCAATGAATATTGTAAATGCACAAACAGTAATTTCTCTGCATTGCAAGGTGCAATTCTGAAATTTTTTGCTTTTTCCTGCTCCTCTTAGCATGATAAAGAAGATTCAAAGAGAGTGAGATGCCAGCTCCTTTCGTTCAGTCAGAAGCTTCAATCATTTCTGGACGTTTTTCAATGGCAAAAATCATTGAATATTATAAATGCACAAACAGTAATTTCTCCGCATTGCAAGGTGCAATTCTGAAATTTTTTACTTTTTCCTGCTCCTCTTAGCATGATAAAGAAGATTCAAAGAGAGTGAGATGCCAGCTCCTTTCATTCAGTCAGTAGCTTCAATCATTTCTGGTATATGAATAACATGATGTTTTTCAATGGCAAAAATCAATGAATATTGTAAATGCACAAACAGTAATTTCTCCGCATTGCAAGGTGCAATTCTGAAATTTTTTGCTTTTTCCTGCTCCTCTTAGCATGATAAAGAAGATTCAAAGAGAGTGAGATGCCAGCTCCTTTCATTCAGTCAGTAGCTTCAATCATTTCTGGACGTTTTTCAATGGCAAAAATCAATGAATATTGTAAATGCACAAACAGTAATTTCTCCGCATTGCAAGGTGCAATTCTGAAATTTTTTGATTTTTCCTGCTCCTCTTAGCATGATAAAGAAGATTCAAAGAGAGTGAGATGCCAGCTACTTTCATTCAGTCAGTAGCTTCAAACATTTCTGGTATATGAATAACATAATGTTTTTCAATGGCAAAAATCAATGAATATTGTAAATGCACAAACAGTAATTTCTCCGCATTGCAAGGTGCAAGTCTGAAATTTTTTGCTTTTTCCTGCTCCTCTTAGCATGATAAAGAAGATTCAAAGAGAGTGAGATGCCAGCTACTTTCATTCAGTCAGTAGCTTCAATCATTTCTGGACGTTTTTCAATGGTAAAAATCAATGAATATTGTAAATGCACAAACAGTAATTTCTCCACATTGCAAGGTGCAATTCTGAAATTTTTTGCTTTTTCCTGCTCCTCTTAGCATGATAAAGAATATTCAAAGAGAGTGAGATGCCAGCTCCTTTCATTCAGTCAGTAGCTTCAAACATTTCTGGTATATGAATAACATGATGTTTTTCAATGGCAAAAATCAATGAATATTGTAAATGCACAAACTGTAATTTCTCCGCATTGCAAGGTGCAATTCTGAAATTTTTTGCTTTTTCCTGCTCCTCTTAGCATGATAAAGAAGATTCAAAGAGAGTGAGATGCCAGCTCCTTTCATTCAGTCAGTAGCTTCAATCATTTCTGGATGTTTTTCAATGGCAAAAATCAATGAATATTGTAAATGCACAAACTGTAATTTCTCCGCATTGCAAGGTGCAATTCTGAAATTTTTTCCTTTTTCCTGCTCCTCTTAGCATGATAAAGAAGATTCAAAGAGAGTGAGATGCCAGCTCCTTTCATTCAGTCAGTAGCTTCAATCATTTCTGGACGTTTTTCAATGGCAAAAATCAATGAATATTGTAAATGCACAAACAGTAATTTCTCCGCATTGCAAGGTGCAATTCTGAAATTTTTTGCTTTTTCCTGCTCCTCTTAGCATGATAAAGAAGATTCAAAGAGAGTGAGATGCCAGCTCCTTTCATTCAGTCAGTACCTTCAATCATTTCTGGACGTTTTTCAATGGCAAAAATCAATGAATATTGTAAATGCACAAACAGTAATTTCTCCGCATTGCAAGGTGCAATTCTGAAATTTTTTGCTTTTTCCCGCTCCTCTTAGCATGATAAAGAAGATTCTAAGAGAGTGAGGTGCCAGCTCCTTTCATTCAGTCAGTAGCTTCAAACATTTCTGGTATATGAATAACATGTTTTTCAATGGCAAAAATCAATGAATATTGTAAATGCACAAACAGTAATTTCTCCGCATTGCAAGGTGCAATTCTGAAATTTTTTGATTTTTCCTGCTCCTCTTAGCATGATAAAGAAGATTCAAAGAGAGTGAGATGCCAGCTCCTTTCATTCAGTCAGTAGCTTCAATCATTTCTGGACGTTTTTCAATGGCAAAAATCAATGAATATTGTAAATGCACAAACAGTAATTTCTCCGCATTGCAAGGTGCAATTCTGAAATTTTTTGCTTTTTCCTGCTCCTCTTAGCATGATAAAGAAGATTCAAAGAGAGTGAGATGCCAGCTCCTTTCATTCAGTCAGTAGCTTCAAACATTTCTGGTATATGAATAACATGATGTTTTTCAATGGCAAAAATCAATGAATATTGTAAATGCACAAACAGTAATTTCTCCGCATTGCAAGGTGCAAGTCAGAAATTTTTTGCTTTTTCCTGCTCCTCTTAGCATGATAAAGAAGATTCAAAGAGAGTGAGATGCCAGCTACTTTCATTCAGTCAGTAGCTTCAATCATTTCTGGACGTTTTTCAATGGT
The DNA here is from genome assembly GCF_046119375.1 of Phyllobates terribilis. NCBI lineage: Eukaryota > Metazoa > Chordata > Amphibia > Anura > Dendrobatidae > Phyllobates > Phyllobates terribilis. The sequence goes on along the minus strand of NW_027363655.1, from coordinate 66,734 downwards.
AAAAATCAATGAATATTGTAAATGCACAAACAGTAATTTCTCCACATTGCAAGGTGCAATTCTGAAATTTTTTGCTTTTTCCTGCTCCTCTTAGCATGATAAAGAAGATTCAAAGAGAGTGAGATGCCAGCTCCTTTCATTCAGTCAGTAGCTTCAAACATTTCTGGTATATGAATAACATGATGTTTTTCAATGGCAAAAATCAATGAATATTGTAAATGCACAAACAGTAATTTCTCCGCATTGCAAGGTGCAATTCTGAAATTTTTTGCTTTTTCCTGCTCCTCTTTGCATGATAAAGAAGATTCAAAGAGACTGAGATGCCAGCTCCTTTCATTCAGTCAGTAGCTTCAATCATTTCTGGATGTTTTTCAATGGCAAAAATCAATGAATATTGTAAATGCACAAACTGTAATTTCTCCGCATTGCAAGGTGCAATTCTGAAATTTTTTGCTTTTTCCTGCTCCTCTTAGCATGATAAAGAAGATTCAAAGAGAGTGAGATGCCAGCTCCTTTCATTCAGTCAGTAGCTTCAAACATTTCTGGTATATGAATAACATGATGTTTTTCAATGGCAAAAATCAATGAATATTGTAAATGCACAAACAGTAATTTCTCCGCATTGCAAGGTGCAAGTCAGAAATTTTTTGCTTTTTCCTGCTCCTCTTAGCATGATAAAGAAGATTCAAAGAGAGTGAGATGCCAGCTACTTTCATTCAGTCAGTAGCTTCAATCATTTCTGGACGTTTTTCAATGGTAAAAATCAATGAATATTGTAAATGCACAAACAGTAATTTCTCCACATTGCAAGGTGCAATTCTGAAATTTTTTGCTTTTTCCTGCTCCTCTTAGCATGATAAAGAAGATTCAAAGAGAGTGAGATGCCAGCTCCTTTCATTCAGTCAGTAGCTTCAAACATTTCTGGTATATGAATAACATGATGTTTTTCAATGGCAAAAATTAATGAATATTGTAAATGCACAAACAGTAATTTCTCCGCATTGCAAGGTGCAATTCTGAAATTTTTTGCTTTTTCCTGCTCCTCTTAGCATGATAAAGAAGATTCAAAGAGAGTGAGATGCCAGCTCCTTTCATTCAGTCAGTAGCTTCAATCATTTCTGGATGTTTTTCAATGGCAAAAATCAATGAATATTGTAAATGCACAAACTGTAATTTCTCCGCATTGCAAGGTGCAATTCTGAAATTTTTTGCTTTTTCCTGCTCCTCTTAGCATGATAAAGAAGATTCAAAGAGAGTGAGATGCCAGCTCCTTTCATTCAGTCAGTAGCTTCAAACATTTCTGGTATATGAATAACATGTTTTTCAATGGCAAAAATCAATGAATATTGTAAATGCACAAACAGTAATTTCTCCGCATTGGAAGGTGCAATTCTGAAATTTTTTGCTTTTTCCCGCTCCTCTTAGCATGATAAAGAAGATTCAAAGAGAGTGAGGTGCCAGCTCCTTTCATTCAGTCAGTAGCTTCAAACATTTCTGGTATATGAATAACATGTTTTTCAATGGCAAAAATCAATGAATATTGTAAATGCACAAACAGTAATTTCTCCGCATTGCAAGGTGCAATTCTGAAATTTTTTGATTTTTCCTGCTCCTCTTAGCATGATAAAGAAGATTCAAAGAGAGTGAGATGCCGGCTCCTTTCATTCAGTCAGTAGCTTCAATCATTTCTGGACGTTTTTCAATGTCAAAAATCAATGAATATTGTAAATGCACAAACCGTAATTTCTCCGCATTGCAAGGTGCAATTCTGAAATTTTTTGCTTTTTCCTGCTCCTCTTAGCATGATAAAGAAGATTCAAAGAGAGTGAGATGCCAGCTCCTTTCATTCAGTCAGTAGCTTCAAACATTTCTGGTATATGAATAACATGATGTTTTTCAATGGCAAAAATCAATGAATATTGTAAATGCACAAACAGTAATTTCTCCGCATTGCAAGGTGCAATTCTGAAATTTTTTGATTTTTCCTGCTCCTCTTAGCATGATAAAGAAGATTCAAAGAGAGTGAGATGCCAGCTCCTTTCATTCAGTCAGTAGCTTCAAACATTTCTGGTATATGAATAACATGATGTTTTTCAATGGCAAAAATCAATGAATATTGTAAATGCACAAACAGTAATTTCTCCGCATTGCAAGGTGCAAGTCAGAAATTTTTTGCTTTTTCCTGCTCCTCTTAGCATGATAAAGAAGATTCAAAGAGAGTGAGATGCCAGCTACTTTCATTCAGTCAGTAGCTTCAATCATTTCTGGACGTTTTTCAATGGTAAAAATCAATGAATATTGTAAATGCACAAACAGTAATTTCTCCACATTGCAAGGTGCAATTCTGAAATTTTTTGCTTTTTCCTGCTCCTCTTAGCATGATAAAGAAGATTCAAAGAGAGTGAGATGCCAGCTCCTTTCATTCAGTCAGTAGCTTCAAACATTTCTGGTATATGAATAACATGATGTTTTTCAATGGCAAAAATCAATGAATATTGTAAATGCACAAACAGTAATTTCTCCGCATTGCAAGGTGCAATTCTTAAATTTTTTGCTTTTTCCTGCTCCTCTTAGCATGATAAAGAAGATTCAAAGAGAGTGAGATGCCAGCTCCTTTCATTCAGTCAGTAGCTTCAATCATTTCTGGATGTTTTTCAATGGCAAAAATCAATGAATATTGTAAATGCACAAACTGTAATTTCTCCGCATTGCAAGGTGCAATTCTGAAATTTTTTGCTTTTTCCTGCTCCTCTTAGCATGATAAAGAAGATTCAAAGAGAGTGAGATGCCAGCTCCTTTCATTCAGTCAGTAGCTTCAATCATTTCTGGACGTTTTTCAGTGGCAAAAATCAATGAATATTGTAAATGCACAAACAGTAATTTCTCCGCATTGCAAGGTGCAATTCTGAAATTTTTTGCTTTTTCCTGCTCCTCTTAGCATGATAAAGAAGATTCAAAGAGAGTGAGATGCCAGCTCCTTTCATTCAGTCAGTACCTTCAATCATTTCTGGACGTTTTTCAATGGCAAAAATCAATGAATATTGTAAATGCACAAACAGTAATTTCTCCGCATTGCAAGGTGCAATTCTGAAATTTTTTGCTTTTTCCCGCTCCTCTTAGCATGATAAAGAAGATTCAAAGAGAGTGAGGTGCCAGCTCCTTTCATTCAGTCAGTAGCTTCAAACATTTCTGGTATATGAATAACATGATGTTTTTCAATGGCAAAAATCAATGAATATTGTAAATGCACAAACAGTAATTTCTCCGCATTGCAAGGTGCAAGTCTGAAATTTTTTGCTTTTTCCTGCTCCTCTTAGCATGATAAAGAAGATTCAAAGAGAGTGAGATGCCAGTTACTTTCATTCAGTCAGTAGCTTCAATCATTTCTGGACGTTTTTCAATGGTAAAAATCAATGAATATTGTAAATGCACAAACAGTAATTTCTCCACATTGCAAGGTGCAATTCTGAAATTTTTTGCTTTTTCCTGCTAATCCTAGCATGATAAAGAAGATTCAAAGAGAGTGAGATGCCAGCTCCTTTCATTCAGTCAGTAGCTTCAAACATTTCTGGTATATGAATAACATGATGTTTTTCAATGGCAAAAATCAATGAATATTGTAAATGCACAAACAGTAATTTCTCCGCATTGCAAGGTGCAAGTCTGAAATTTTTTGCTTTTTCCTGCTCCTCTTAGCATGATAAAGAAGATTCAAAGAGAGTGAGATGCCAGTTACTTTCATTCAGTCAGTAGCTTCAATCATTTCTGGACGTTTTTCAATGGTAAAAATCAATGAATATTGTAAATGCACAAACAGTAATTTCTCCACATTGCAAGGTGCAATTCTGAAATTTTTTGCTTTTTCCTGCTCCTCTTAGCATGATAAAGAAGATTCAAAGAGAGTGAGATGCCAGCTCCTTTCATTCAGTCAGTAGCTTCAAACATTTCTGGTATATGAATAACATGATGTTTTTCAATGGCAAAAATCAATGAATATTGTAAATGCACAAACAGTAATTTCTCCGCATTGCAAGGTGCAATTCTGAAATTTTTTGCTTTTTCCTGCTCCTCTTAGCATGATAAAGAAGATTCAAAGAGAGTGAGATGCCAGCTCCTTTCATACAGTCAGTAGCTTCAAACATTTCTGGTATATGAATAACATGATGTTTTTCAATGGCAAAAATCAATGAATATTGTAAATGCACAAACAGTAATTTCTCCGCATTGCAAGGTGCAATTCTGAAATTTTTTGCTTTTTCCTGCTCCTCTTAGCATGATAAAGAAGATTCAAAGAGAGTGAGATGCCAGCTCCTTTCATTCAGTCAGTAGCTTCAATCATTTCTGGACGTTTTTCAATGGCAAAAATCAATGAATATTGTAAATGCACAAACAGTAATTTCTCCACATTGCAAGGTGCAATTCTGAAATTTTTTGCTTTTTCCTGCTCCTCTTAGCATGATAAAGAAGATTCAAAGAGAGTGAGATGCCAGCTCCTTTCATTCAGTCAGTAGCTTCAAACATTTCTGGTATATGAATAACATGATGTTTTTCAATGGCAAAAATCAATGAATATTGTAAATGCACAAACAGTAATTTCTCCGCATTGCAAGGTGCAATTCTGAAATTTTTTGCTTTTTCCTGCTCCTCTTAGCATGATAAAGAAGATTCAAAGAGAGTGAGATGCCAGCTCCTTTCATTCAGTCAGTAGCTTCAATCATTTCTGGATGTTTTTCAATGGCAAAAATCAATGAATATTGTAAATGCACAAACTGTAATTTCTCCGCATTGCAAGGTGCAATTCTGAAATTTTTTGCTTTTTCCTGCTCCTCTTAGCATGATAAAGAAGATTCAAAGAGAGTGAGATGCCAGCTCCTTTCATTCAGTCAGTAGCTTCAATCATTTCTGGACGTTTTTCAGTGGCAAAAATCAATGAATATTGTAAATGCACAAACAGTAATTTCTCCGCATTGCAAGGTGCAATTCTGAAATTTTTTGCTTTTTCCTGCTCCTCTTAGCATGATAAAGAAGATTCAAAGAGAGTGAGATGCCAGCTCCTTTCATTCAGTCAGTACCTTCAATCATTTCTGGACATTTTTCAATGGCAAAAATCAATGAATATTGTAAATGCACAAACAGTAATTTCTCCGCATTGCAAGGTGCAATTCTGAAATTTTTTGCTTTTTCCCGCTCCTCTTAGCATGATAAAGAAGATTCAAAGAGAGTGAGGTGCCAGCTCCTTTCATTCAGTCAGTAGCTTCAAACATTTCTGGTATATGAATAACATGATGTTTTTCAATGGCAAAAATCAATGAATATTGTAAATGCACAAACAGTAATTTCTCCGCATTGCAAGGTGCAAGTCTGAAATTTTTTGCTTTTTCCTGCTCCTCTTAGCATGATAAAGAAGATTCAAAGAGAGTGAGATGCCAGTTACTTTCATTCAGTCAGTAGCTTCAATCATTTCTGGACGTTTTTCAATGGTAAAAATCAATGAATATTGTAAATGCACAAACAGTAATTTCTCCACATTGCAAGGTGCAATTCTGAAATTTTTTGCTTTTTCCTGCTAATCCTAGCATGATAAAGAAGATTCAAAGAGAGTGAGATGCCAGCTCCTTTCATTCAGTCAGTAGCTTCAAACATTTCTGGTATATGAATAACATGATGTTTTTCAATGGCAAAAATCAATGAATATTGTAAATGCACAAACAGTAATTTCTCCGCATTGCAAGGTGCAAGTCTGAAATTTTTTGCTTTTTCCTGCTCCTCTTAGCATGATAAAGAAGATTCAAAGAGAGTGAGATGCCAGTTACTTTCATTCAGTCAGTAGCTTCAATCATTTCTGGACGTTTTTCAATGGTAAAAATCAATGAATATTGTAAATGCACAAACAGTAATTTCTCCACATTGCAAGGTGCAATTCTGAAATTTTTTGCTTTTTCCTGCTCCTCTTAGCATGATAAAGAAGATTCAAAGAGAGTGAGATGCCAGCTCCTTTCATTCAGTCAGTAGCTTCAAACATTTCTGGTATATGAATAACATGATGTTTTTCAATGGCAAAAATCAATGAATATTGTAAATGCACAAACAGTAATTTCTCCGCATTGCAAGGTGCAATTCTGAAATTTTTTGCTTTTTCCTGCTCCTCTTAGCATGATAAAGAAGATTCAAGGAGAGTGAGATGCCAGCTCCTTTCATACAGTCAGTAGCTTCAAACATTTCTGGTATATGAATAACATGATGTTTTTCAATGGCAAAAATCAATGAATATTGTAAATGCACAAACAGTAATTTCTCCGCATTGCAAGGTGCAATTCTGAAATTTTTTGCTTTTTCCTGCTCCTCTTAGCATGATAAAGAAGATTCAAAGAGAGTGAGATGCCAGCTCCTTTCATTCAGTCAGTAGCTTCAATCATTTCTGGACGTTTTTCAATGGCAAAAATCAATGAATATTGTAAATGCACAAACAGTAATTTCTCCACATTGCAAGGTGCAATTCTGAAATTTTTTGCTTTTTCCTGCTCCTCTTAGCATGATAAAGAAGATTCAAAGAGAGTGAGATGCCAGCTCCTTTCATTCAGTCAGTAGCTTCAAACATTTCTGGTATATGAATAACATGATGTTTTTCAATGGCAAAAATCAATGAATATTGTAAATGCACAAACAGTAATTTCTCCGCATTGCAAGGTGCAATTCTGAAATTTTTTGCTTTTTCCTGCTCCTCTTAGCATGATAAAGAAGATTCAAAGAGAGTGAGATGCCAGCTCCTTTCATTCAGTCAGTAGTTCCAAACATTTCTGGTATATGAATAACATGATGTTTTTCAATGGCAAAAATCAATGAATATTGTAAATGCACAAACAGTAATTTCTCCGCATTGCAAGGTGCAATTCTGAAATTTTTTGCTTTTTCCTGCTCCTCTTAGCATGATAAAGAAGATTCAAAGAGAGTGAGATGCCAGCTCCTTTCGTTCAGTCAGTAGCTTCAATCATTTCTGGACGTTTTTCAATGGCAAAAATCATTGAATATTATAAATGCACAAACAGTAATTTCTCCGCATTGCAAGGTGCAATTCTGAAATTTTTTACTTTTTCCTGCTCCTCTTAGCATGATAAAGAAGATTCAAAGAGAGTGAGATGCCAGCTCCTTTCATTCAGTCAGTAGCTTCAATCATTTCTGGTATATGAATAACATGATGTTTTTCAATGGCAAAAATCAATGAATATTGTAAATGCACAAACAGTAATTTCTCCGCATTGCAAGGTGCAATTCTGAAATTTTTTGCTTTTTCCTGCTCCTCTTAGCATGATAAAGAAGATTCAAAGAGAGTGAGATGCCAGCTCCTTTCATTCAGTCAGTAGCTTCTATCATTTCTGGACGTTTTTCAATGGCAAAAATCAATGAATATTGTAAATGCACAAACAGTAATTTCTCCGCATTGCAAGGTGCAATTCTGAAATTTTTTGCTTTTTCCTGCTCCTCTTAGCATGATAAACAAGATTCAAAGAGAGTGAGATGCCAGCTCCTTTCATTCAGTCAGTAGCTTCAATCATTTCTGGACGTTTTTCAATGGCAAAAATCAATGAATATTGTAAATGCACAAACAGTAATTTCTCCGCATTGCAAGGTGCAATTCTGAAATTTTTTGCTTTTTCCTGCTCCTCTTAGCATGATAAAGAAGATTCAAAGAGAGTGAGATGCCAGCTCCTTTCATTCAGTCAGTAGCTTCAATCATTTCTGGACGTTTTTCAATGGCAAAAATCAATGAATATTGTAAATGCACAAACAGTAATTTCTCCGCATTGCAAGGTGCAATTCTGAAATTTTTTGCTTTTTCCTGCTCCTCTTAGCATGATAAAGAAGATTCAAAGAGAGTGAGATGCCAGCTCCTTTCATTCAGTCAGTGGCTTCAAACATTTCTGGTATATGAATAACATGATGTTTTTCAATGGCAAAAATCAATGAATATTGTAAATGCACAAACAGTAATTTCTCCGCATTGCAAGGTGCAATTCTGAAATTTTTTGCTTTTTCCTGCTCCTCTTAGCATGATAAAGAAGATTCAAAGAGAGTGAGATGCCAGCTCGTTTCGTTCAGTCAGTAGCTTCAATCATTTCTGGACGTTTTTCAATGGCAAAAATCATTTAATATTATAAATGCACAAACAGTAATTTCTCCGCATTGCAAGGTGCAATTCTGAAATTTTTTACTTTTTCCTGCTCCTCTTAGCATGATAAAGAAGATTCAAAGAGAGTGAGATGCCAGCTCCTTTCATTCAGTCAGTAGCTTCAAACATTTCTGGTATATGAAAAACATGTTTTTCAATGGCAAAAATCAATGAATATTGTAAATGCACAAACAGTAATATCTCCACATTGCAAGGTGCAATTCTGAAATTTTTTGCTTTTTCCTGCTAATCCTAGCATGATAAAGAAGATTCAAAGAGAGTGAGATGCCAGCTCCTTTCATTCAGTCAGTAGCTTCAAACATTTCTGGACGTTTTTCAATGGCAAAAATCAATGAATATTGTAAATGCACAAACAGTAATATCTCCACATTGCAAGGTGCAATTCTGAAATTTTTTGCTTTTTCCTGTTAATCCTAGCATGATAAAGAAGATTCAAAGAGAGTGAGATGCCAGCTTCTTTCATTCAGTCAGTAGCTTCAAACATTTCTGGTATATGAAAAACATGTTTTTCAATGGCAAAAATCAATGAATATTGTAAATGCACAAACAGTAATATCTCCACATTGCAAGGTGCAATTCTGAAATTTTTTGCTTTTTCCTGCTAATCCTAGCATGATAAAGAAGATTCAAAGAGAGTGAGATGCCAGCTCCTTTCATTCAGTCAGTAGCTTCAAACATTTCTGGTATATGAAAAACATGTTTTTCAATGGCAAAAATCAATGAATATTGTAAATGCACAAACAGTAATATCTCCACATTGCAAGGTGCAATTCTGAATTTTTTTGCTTTTTCCTGCTAATCCTAGCATGATAAAGAAGATTCAAAGAGAGTGAGATGCCAGCTCCTTTCATTCAGTCAGTAGCTTCAAACATTTCTGGACGTTTTTCAATGGCAAAAATCAATGAATATTGTAAATGCACAAACAGTAATATCTCCACATTGCAAGGTGCAATTCTGAAATTTTTTGCTTTTTCCTGTTAATCCTAGCATGATAAAGAAGATTCAAAGAGAGTGAGATGCCAGCTCCTTTCATTCAGTCAGTAGCTTCAAACATTTCTGGTATATGAAAAACATGTTTTTCAATGGCAAAAATCAATGAATATTGTAAATGCACAAACAGTAATATCTCCACATTGCAAGGTGCAATTCTGAAATTTTTTGCTTTTTCCTGCTAATCCTAGCATGATAAAGAAGATTCAAAGAGAGTGAGATGCCAGCTCCTTTCATTCAGTCAGTAGCTTCAAACATTTCTGGTATATGAAAAACATGTTTTTCAATGGCAAAAATCAATGAATATTGTAAATGCACAAACAGTAATATCTCCACATTGCAAGGTGCAATTCTGAAATTTTTTGCTTTTTCCTGCTAATCCTAGCATGATAAAGAAGATTCAAAGAGAGTGAGATGCCAGCTCCTTTCATTCAGTCAGTAGCTTCAAACATTTCTGGCATATGAAAAACATGTTTTTCAATGGCAAAAATCAATGAATATTGTAAATGCACAAACAGTAATATCTCCACATTGCAAGGTGCAATTCTGAAATTTTTAGCTTTTTCCTGTTAATCCTAGCATGATAAAGAAGATTCAAAGAGAGTGAGATGCCAGCTCCTTTCATTCAGTCAGTAGCTTCAAACATTTCTGGACGTTTTTCAATGGCAAAAATCAATGAATATTGTAAATGCACAAACAGTAATATCTCCACATTGCAAGGTGCAATTCTGAAATTTTTTGCTTTTTCCTGTTAATCCTAGCATGATAAAGAAGATTCAAAGAGAGTGAGATGCCAGCTCCTTTCATTCAGTCAGTAGCTTCAAACATTTCTGGTATATGAAAAACGTTTTTCAATGGCAAAAATCAATGAATATTGTAAATGCACAAACAGTAATATCTCCACATTGCAAGGTGCAATTCTGAAATTTTTTGCTTTTTCCTGCTAATCCTAGCATGATAAAGAAGATTCAAAGAGAGTGAGATGCCAGCTCCTTTCATTCAGTCAGTAGCTTCAAACATTTCTGGACGTTTTTCAATGGCAAAAATCAATGAATATTGTAAATGCACAAACAGTAATATCTCCACATTGCAAGGTGCAATTCTGAAATTTTTTGCTTTTTCCTGCTAATCCTAGCATGATAAAGAAGATTCAAAGAGAGTGAGATGCCAGCTCCTTTCATTCAGTCAGTAGCTTCAAACATTTCTGGTATATGAAAAACATGTTTTTCAATGGCAAAAATCAATGAATATTGTAAATGCACAAACAGTAATATCTCCACATTGCAAGGTGCAATTCTGAAATTTTTTGCTTTTTCCTGCTAATCCTAGCATGATAAAGAAGATTCAAAGAGAGTGAGATGCCAGCTCCTTTCATTCAGTCAGTAGCTTCAAACATTTCTGGTATATGAAAAACATGTTTTTCAATGGCAAAAATCAATGAATATTGTAAATGCACAAACAGTAATATCTCCACATTGCAAGGTGCAATTCTGAAATTTTTTGCTTTTTCCTGCTAATCCTAGCATGATAAAGAAGATTCAAAGAGAGTGAGATGCCAGCTCCTTTCATTCAGTCAGTAGCTTCAAACATTTCTGGTATATGAAAAACATGTTTTTCAATGGCAAAAATCAATGAATATTGTAAATGCACAAACAGTAATATCTCCACATTGCAAGGTGCAATTCAGAAATTTTTTGCTTTTTCCTGCTAATCCTAGCATGATAAAGAAGATTCAAAGAGAGTGAGATGCCAGCTCCTTTCATTCAGTCAGTAGCTTCAAACATTTCTGGACGTTTTTCAATGGCAAAAATCAATGAATATTGTAAATGCACAAACAGTAATATCTCCACATTGCAAGGTGCAATTCTGAAATTTTTTGCTTTTTCCTGTTAATCCTAGCATGATAAAGAAGATTCAAAGAGAGTGAGATGCCAGCTTCTTTCATTCAGTCAGTAGCTTCAAACATTTCTGGTATATGAAAAACATGTTTTTCAATGGCAAAAATCAATGAATATTGTAAATGCACAAACAGTAATATCTCCACATTGCAAGGTGCAATTCTGAAATTTTTTGCTTTTTCCTGCTAATCCTAGCATGATAAAGAAGATTCAAAGAGATTGAGATGCCAGCTCCTTTCATTCAGTCAGTAGCTTCAAACATTTCTGGTATATGAAAAACATGTTTTTCAATGGCAAAAATCAATGAATATTGTAAATGCACAAACAGGAATATCTCCACATTGCAAGGTGCAATTCTGAATTTGTTTGCTTTTTCCTGCTAATCCTAGCATGATAAAGAAGATTCAAAGAGAGTGAGATGCCAGCTCCTTTCATTCAGTCAGTAGCTTCAAACATTTCTGGTATATGAAAAACATGTTTTTCAATGGCAAAAATCAATGAATATTGTAAATGCACAAACAGTAATATCTCCACATTGCAAGGTGCAATTCTGAAATTTTTAGCTTTTTCCTGTTAATCCTAGCATGATAAAGAAGATTCAAAGAGAGTGAGATGCCAGCTCCTTTCATTCAGTCAGTAGCTTCAAACATTTCTGGACGTTTTTCAATGGCAAAAATCAATGAATATTGTAAATGCACAAACAGTAATATCTCCACATTGCAAGGTGCAATTCTGAAATTTTTTGCTTTTTCCTGTTAATCCTAGCATGATAAAGAAGATTCAAAGAGAGTGAGATGCCAGCTCCTTTCATTCAGTCAGTAGCTTCAAACATTTCTGGTATATGAAAAACATGTTTTTCAATGGCAAAAATCAATGAATATTGTAAATGCACAAACAGTATTATCTCCACATTGCAAGGTGCAATTCTGAAATTTTTTGCTTTTTCCTGCTAATCCTAGCATGATAAAGAAGATTCAAAGAGAGTGAGATGCCAGCTCCTTTCATTCAGTCAGTAGCTTCAAACATTTCTGGTATATGAAAAACATGTTTTTCAATGGCAAAAATCAATGAATATTGTAAATGCACAAACAGTAATATCTCCACATTGCAAGGTGCAATTCTGAAATTTTTTGCTTTTTCCTGCTAATCCTAGCATGATAAAGAAGATTCAAAGAGAGTGAGATGCCAGCTCCTTTCATTCAGTCAGTAGCTTCAAACATTTCTGGACGTTTTTCAATGGCAAAAATCAATGAATATTGTAAATGCACAAACAGTAATATCTCCACATTGCAAGGTGCAATTCTGAAATTTTTTGCTTTTTCCAGCTAATCCTAGCATGATAAAGAAGATTCAAAGAGAGTGAGATGCCAGCTCCTTTCATTCAGTCAGTAGCTTCAAACATTTCTGGTATATGAAAAACATGTTTTTCAATGGCAAAAATCAATGAATATTGTAAATGCACAAACAGTAATATCTCCACATTGCAAGGTGCAATTCTGAAATTTTTTGCTTTTTCCTGCTAATCCTAGCATGATAAAGAAGATTCAAAGAGAGTGAGATGCCAGCTCCTTTCATTCAGTCAGTAGCTTCAAACATTTCTGGACGTTTTTCAATGGCAAAAATCAATGAATATTGTAAATGCACAAACAGTAATATCTCCACATTGCAAGGTGCAATTCTGAAATTTTTTGCTTTTTCCTGCTAATCCTAGCATGATAAAGAAGATTCAAAGAGAGTGAGATGCCAGCTCCTTTCATTCAGTCAGTAGCTTCAAACATTTCTGGTATATGAAAAACATGTTTTTCAATGGCAAAAATCAATGAATATTGTAAATGCACAAACAGTAATATCTCCACATTGCAAGGTGCAATTCTGAAATTTTTTGCTTTTTCCTGCTAATCCTAGCATGATAAAGAAGATTCAAAGAGAGTGAGATGCCAGCTCCTTTCATTCAGTCAGTAGCTTCAAACATTTCTGGACGTTTTTCAATGGGAAAAATCAATGAATATTGTAAATGCACAAACAGTAATATCTCCACATTGCAAGGTGCAATTCTGAAATTTTTTGCTTTTTCCTGTTAATCCTAGCATGATAAAGAAGATTCAAAGAGAGTGAGATGCCAGCTCCTTTCATTCAGTCAGTAGCTTCAAACATTTCTGGTATATGAAAAACATGTTTTTCAATGGCAAAAATCAATGAATATTGTAAATGCACAAACAGTAATATCTCCACATTGCAAGGTGCAATTCTGAAATTTTTTGCTTTTTCCTGCTAATCCTAGCATGATAAAGAAGATTCAAAGAGAGTGAGATGCCAGCTCCTTTCATTCAGTCAGTAGCTACAAACATTTCTGGTATATGAAAAACATGTTTTTCATTGGCAAAAATCAATGAATATTGTAAATGCACAAACAGTAATATCTCCACATTGCAAGGTGCAATTCAGAAATTTTTTGCTTTTTCCTGCTAATCCTAGCATGATAAAGAAGATTCAAAGAGAGTGAGATGCCAGCTCCTTTCATTCAGTCAGTAGCTTCAAACATTTCTGGACGTTTTTCAATGGCAAAAATCAATGAATATTGTAAATGCACAAACAGTAATATCTCCACATTGCAAGGTGCAATTCTGAAATTTTTTTCTTTTTCCTGTTAATCCTAGCATGATAAAGAAGATTCAAAGAGAGTGAGATGCCAGCTTCTTTCATTCAGTCAGTAGCTTCAAACATTTCTGGTATATGAAAAACATGTTTTTCAATGGCAAAAATCAATGAATATTGTAAATGCACAAACAGTAATATCTCCACATTGCAAGGTGCAATTCTGAATTTTTTTGCTTTTTCCTGCTAATCCTAGCATGATAAAGAAGATTCAAAGAGAGTGAGATGCCAGCTCCTTTCATTCAGTCAGTAGCTTCAAACATTTCTGGTATATGAAAAACATGTTTTTCAATGGCAAAAATCAATGAATATTGTAAATGCACAAACAGTAATATCTCCACATTGCAAGGTGCAATTCTGAAATTTTTAGCTTTTTCCTGTTAATCCTAGCATGATAAAGAAGATTCAAAGAGAGTGAGATGCCAGCTCCTTTCATTCAGTCAGTAGCTTCAAACATTTCTGGACGTTTTTCAATGGCAAAAATCAATGAATATTGTAAATGCACAAACAGTAATATCTCCACATTGCAAGGTGCAATTCTGAAATTTTTTGCTTTTTCCTGTTAATCCTAGCATGATAAAGAAGATTCAAAGAGAGTGAGATGCCAGCTCCTTTCATTCAGTCAGTAGCTTCAAACATTTCTGGTATATGAAAAACATGTTTTTCAATGGCAAAAATCAATGAATATTGTAAATGCACAAACAGTAATATCTCCACATTGCAAGGTGCAATTCTGAAATTTTTTGCTTTTTCCTGCTAATCCTAGCATGATAAAGAAGATTCAAAGAGAGTGAGATGCCAGCTCCTTTCATTCAGTCAGTAGCTTCAAACATTTCTGGTATATGAAAAACATGTTTTTCAATAGCAAAAATCAATGAATATTGTAAATGCACAAACAGTAATATCTCCACATTGCAAGGTGCAATTCTGAATTTTTTTGCTTTTTCCTGCTAATCCTAGCATGATAAAGAAGATTCAAAGAGAGTGAGATGCCAGCTCCTTTCATTCAGTCAGTAGCTTCAAACATTTCTGGCATATGAAAAACATGTTTTTCAATGGCAAAAATCAATGAATATTGTAAATGCACAAACAGTAATATCTCCACATTGCAAGGTGCAATTCTGAAATTTTTAGCTTTTTCCTGTTAATCCTAGCATGATAAAGAAGATTCAAAGAGAGTGAGATGCCAGCTCCTTTCATTCAGTCAGTAGCTTCAAACATTTCTGGACGTTTTTCAATGGCAAAAATCAATGAATATTGTAAATGCACAAACAGTAATATCTCCACATTGCAAGGTGCAATTCTGAAATTTTTTGCTTTTTCCTGTTAATCCTAGCATGATAAAGAAGATTCAAAGAGAGTGAGATGCCAGCTCCTTTCATTCAGTCAGTAGCTTCAAACATTTCTGGTATATGAAAAACGTTTTTCAATGGCAAAAATCAATGAATATTGTAAATGCGCAAACAGTAATATCTCCACATTGCAAGGTGCAATTCTGAAATTTTTTGCTTTTTCCTGCTAATCCTAGCATGATAAAGAAGATTCAAAGAGAGTGAGATGCCAGCTCCTTTCATTCAGTCAGTAGCTTCAAACATTTCTGGACGTTTTTCAATGGCAAAAATCAATGAATATTGTAAATGCACAAACAGTAATATCTCCACATTGCAAGGTGCAATTCTGAAATTTTTTGCTTTTTCCTGCTAATCCTAGCATGATAAAGAAGATTCAAAGAGAATGAGATGCCAGCTCCTTTCATTCAGTCAGTAGCTTCAAACATTTCTGGTATATGAAAAACATGTTTTTCAATGGCAAAAATCAATGAATATTGTAAATGCACAAACAGTAATATCTCCACATTGCAAGGTGCAATTCTGAAATTTTTTGCTTTTTCCTGCTAATCCTAGCATGATAAAGAAGATTCAAAGAGAGTGAGATGCCAGCTCCTTTCATTCAGTCAGTAGCTTCAAACATTTCTGGACGTTTTTCAATGGCAAAAATCAATGAATATTGTAAATGCACAAACAGTAATATCTCCACATTGCAAGGTGCAATTCTGAAATTTTTTGCTTTTTCCTGCTAATCCTAGCATGATAAAGAAGATTCAAAGAGAGTGAGATGCCAGCTCCTTTCATTCAGTCAGTAGCTTCAAACATTTCTGGTATATGAAAAACATGTTTTTCAATGGCAAAAATCAATGAATATTGTAAATGCACAAACAGTAATATCTCCACATTGCAAGGTGCAATTCTGAAATTTTTTGCTTTTTCCTGCTAATCCTAGCATGATAAAGAAGATTCAAAGAGAGTGAGATGCCAGCTCCTTTCATTCAGTCAGTAGCTTCAAACATTTCTGGACGTTTTTCAATGGGAAAAATCAATGAATATTGTAAATGCACAAACAGTAATATCTCCACATTGCAAGGTGCAATTCTGAAATTTTTTGCTTTTTCCTGTTAATCCTAGCATGATAAAGAAGATTCAAAGAGAGTGAGATGCCAGCTCCTTTCATTCAGTCAGTAGCTTCAAACATTTCTGGTATATGAAAAACATGTTTTTCAATGGCAAAAATCAATGAATATTGTAAATGCACAAACAGTAATATCTCCACATTGCAAGGTGCAATTCTGAAATTTTTTGCTTTTTCCTGCTAATCCTAGCATGATAAAGAAGATTCAAAGAGAGTGAGATGCCAGCTCCTTTCATTCAGTCAGTAGCTTCAAACATTTCTGGCATATGAAAAACATGTTTTTCAATGGCAAAAATCAATGAATATTGTAAATGCACAAACAGTAATATCTCCACATTGCAAGGTGCAATTCTGAAATTTTTAGCTTTTTCCTGTTAATCCTAGCATGATAAAGAAGATTCAAAGAGAGTGAGATGCCAGCTCCTTTCATTCAGTCAGTAGCTTCAAACATTTCTGGACGTTTTTCAATGGCAAAAATCAATGAATATTGTAAATGCACAAACAGTAATATCTCCACATTGCAAGGTGCAATTCTGAAATTTTTTGCTTTTTCCTGTTAATCCTAGCATGATAAAGAAGATTCAAAGAGAGTGAGATGCCAGCTCCTTTCATTCAGTCAGTAGCTTCAAACATTTCTGGTATATGAAAAACGTTTTTCAATGGCAAAAATCAATGAATATTGTAAATGCGCAAACAGTAATATCTCCACATTGCAAGGTGCAATTCTGAAATTTTTTGCTTTTTCCTGCTAATCCTAGCATGATAAAGAAGATTCAAAGAGAGTGAGATGCCAGCTCCTTTCATTCAGTCAGTAGCTTCAAACATTTCTGGACGTTTTTCAATGGCAAAAATCAATGAATATTGTAAATGCACAAACAGTAATATCTCCACATTGCAAGGTGCAATTCTGAAATTTTTTGCTTTTTCCTGCTAATCCTAGCATGATAAAGAAGATTCAAAGAGAATGAGATGCCAGCTCCTTTCATTCAGTCAGTAGCTTCAAACATTTCTGGTATATGAAAAACATGTTTTTCAATGGCAAAAATCAATGAATATTGTAAATGCACAAACAGTAATATCTCCACATTGCAAGGTGCAATTCTGAAATTTTTTGCTTTTTCCTGCTAATCCTAGCATGATAAAGAAGATTCAAAGAGAGTGAGATGCCAGCTCCTTTCATTCAGTCAGTAGCTTCAAACATTTCTGGACGTTTTTCAATGGCAAAAATCAATGAATATTGTAAATGCACAAACAGTAATATCTCCACATTGCAAGGTGCAATTCTGAAATTTTTTGCTTTTTCCTGCTAATCCTAGCATGATAAAGAAGATTCAAAGAGAGTGAGATGCCAGCTCCTTTCATTCAGTCAGTAGCTTCAAACATTTCTGGTATATGAAAAACATGTTTTTCAATGGCAAAAATCAATGAATATTGTAAATGCACAAACAGTAATATCTCCACATTGCAAGGTGCAATTCTGAAATTTTTTGCTTTTTCCTGCTAATCCTAGCATGATAAAGAAGATTCAAAGAGAGTGAGATGCCAGCTCCTTTCATTCAGTCAGTAGCTTCAAACATTTCTGGACGTTTTTCAATGGGAAAAATCAATGAATATTGTAAATGCACAAACAGTAATATCTCCACATTGCAAGGTGCAATTCTGAAATTTTTTGCTTTTTCCTGTTAATCCTAGCATGATAAAGAAGATTCAAAGAGAGTGAGATGCCAGCTCCTTTCATTCAGTCAGTAGCTTCAAACATTTCTGGTATATGAAAAACATGTTTTTCAATGGCAAAAATCAATGAATATTGTAAATGCACAAACAGTAATATCTCCACATTGCAAGGTGCAATTCTGAAATTTTTTGCTTTTTCCTGCTAATCCTAGCATGATAAAGAAGATTCAAAGAGAGTGAGATGCCAGCTCCTTTCATTCAGTCAGTAGCTTCAAACATTTCTGGTATATGAAAAACATGTTTTTCAATGGCAAAAATCAATGAATATTGTAAATGCACAAACAGTAATATCTCCACATTGCAAGGTGCAATTCAGAAATTTTTTGCTTTTTCCTGCTAATCCTAGCATGATAAAGAAGATTCAAAGAGAGTGAGATGCCAGCTCCTTTCATTCAGTCAGTAGCTTCAAACATTTCTGGACGTTTTTCAATGGCAAAAATCAATGAATATTGTAAATGCACAAACAGTAATATCTCCACATTGCAAGGTGCAATTCTGAAATTTTTTGCTTTTTCCTGTTAATCCTAGCATGATAAAGAAGATTCAAAGAGAGTGAGATGCCAGCTCCTTTCATTCAGTCAGTAGCTTCAAACATTTCTGGTATATGAAAAACATGTTTTTCAATGGCAAAAATCAATGAATATTGTAAATGCACAAACAGTAATATCTCCACATTGCAAGGTGCAATTCTGAAATTTTTTGCTTTTTCCTGTTAATCCTAGAATGATAAAGAAGATTCAAAGAGAGTGAGATGCCAGCTCCTTTCATTCAGTCAGTAGCTTCAAACATTTCTGGTATATGAAAAACATGTTTTTCAATGGCAAAAATCAATGAATATTGTAAATGCACAAACAGTAATATCTCCACATTGCAAGGTGCAATTCTGAAATTTTTTGCTTTTTCCTGCTAATCCTAGCATGATAAAGAAGATTCAAAGAGAGTGAGATGCCAGCTCCTTTCATTCAGTCAGTAGCTTCAAACATTTCTGGACGTTTTTCAATGGCAAAAATCAATGAATATTGTAAATGCACAAACAGTAATATCTCCACATTGCAAGGTGCAATTCTGAAATTTTTTGCTTTTTCCTGTTAATCCTAGCATGATAAAGAAGATTCAAAGAGAGTGAGATGCCAGCTCCTTTCATTCAGTCAGTAGCTTCAAACATTTCTGGTATATGAAAAACATGTTTTTCAATGGCAAAAATCAATGAATATTGTAAATGCACAAACAGTAATATCTCCACATTGCAAGGTGCAATTCTGAAATTTTTTGCTTTTTCCTGCTAATCCTAGCATGATAAAGAAGATTCAAAGAGAGTGAGATGCCAGCTCCTTTCATTCAGTCAGTAGCTTCAAACATTTCTGGTATATGAAAAACATGTTTTTCAATGGCAAAAATCAATGAATATTGTAAATGCACAAACAGTAATATCTCCACATTGCAAGGCGCAATTCTGAAATTTTTTGCTTTTTCCTGCTAATCCTAGCATGATAAAGAAGATTCAAAGAGAGTGAGATGCCAGCTCCTTTCATTCAGTCAGTAGCTTCAAACATTTCTGGTATATGAAAAACATGTTTTTCAATGGCAAAAATCAATGAATATTGTAAATGCACAAACAGTAATATCTCCACATTGCAAGGTGCAATTCTGAAATTTTTAGCTTTTTCCTGTTAATCCTAGCATGATAAAGAAGATTCAAAGAGAGCGAGATGCCAGCTCCTTTCATTCAGTCAGTAGCTTCAAACATTTCTGGACGTTTTTCAATGGCAAAAATCAATGAATATTGTAAATGCACAAACAGTAATATCTCCACATTGCAAGGTGCAATTCTGAAATTTTTTGCTTTTTCCTGTTAATCCTAGCATGATAAAGAAGATTCAAAGAGAGTGAGATGCCAGCTCCTTTCATTCAGTCAGTAGCTTCAAACATTTCTGGTATATGAAAAACGTTTTTCAATGGCAAAAATCAATGAATATTGTAAATGCGCAAACAGTAATATCTCCACATTGCAAGGTGCAATTCTGAAATTTTTTGCTTTTTCCTGCTAATCCTAGCATGATAAAGAAGATTCAAAGAGAGTGAGATGCCAGCTCCTTTCATTCAGTCAGTAGCTTCAAACATTTCTGGACGTTTTTCAATGGCAAAAATCAATGAATATTGTAAATGCACAAACAGTAATATCTCCACATTGCAAGGTGCAATTCTGAAATTTTTTGCTTTTTCCTGCTAATCCTAGCATGATAAAGAAGATTCAAAGAGAATGAGATGCCAGCTCCTTTCATTCAGTCAGTAGCTTCAAACATTTCTGGTATATGAAAAACATGTTTTTCAATGGCAAAAATCAATGAATATTGTAAATGCACAAACAGTAATATCTCCACATTGCAAGGTGCAATTCTGAAATTTTTTGCTTTTTCCTGCTAATCCTAGCATAATAAAGAAGATTCAAAGAGAGTGAGATGCCAGCTCCTTTCATTCAGTCAGTAGCTTCAAACATTTCTGGACGTTTTTCAATGGCAAAAATCAATGAATATTGTAAATGCACAAACAGTAATATCTCCACATTGCAAGGTGCAATTCTGAAATTTTTTGCTTTTTCCTGCTAATCCTAGCATGATAAAGAAGATTCAAAGAGAGTGAGATGCCAGCTCCTTTCATTCAGTCAGTAGCTTCAAACATTTCTGGTATATGAAAAACATGTTTTTCAATGGCAAAAATCAATGAATATTGTAAATGCACAAACAGTAATATCTCCACATTGCAAGGTGCAATTCTGAAATTTTTTGCTTTTTCCTGCTAATCCTAGCATGATAAAGAAGATTCAAAGAGAGTGAGATGCCAGCTCCTTTCATTCAGTCAGTAGCTTCAAACATTTCTGGACGTTTTTCAATGGGAAAAATCAATGAATATTGTAAATGCACAAACAGTAATATCTCCACATTGCAAGGTGCAATTCTGAAATTTTTTGCTTTTTCCTGTTAATCCTAGCATGATAAAGAAGATTCAAAGAGAGTGAGATGCCAGCTCCTTTCATTCAGTCAGTAGCTTCAAACATTTCTGGTATATGAAAAACATGTTTTTCAATGGCAAAAATCAATGAATATTGTAAATGCACAAACAGTAATATCTCCACATTGCAAGGTGCAATTCTGAAATTTTTTGCTTTTTCCTGCTAATCCTAGCATGATAAAGAAGATTCAAAGAGAGTGAGATGCCAGCTCCTTTCATTCAGTCAGTAGCTTCAAACATTTCTGGTATATGAAAAACATGTTTTTCAATGGCAAAAATCAATGAATATTGTAAATGCACAAACAGTAATATCTCCACATTGCAAGGTGCAATTCAGAAATTTTTTGCTTTTTCCTGCTAATCCTAGCATGATAAAGAAGATTCAAAGAGAGTGAGATGCCAGCTCCTTTCATTCAGTCAGTAGCTTCAAACATTTCTGGACGTTTTTCAATGGCAAAAATCAATGAATATTGTAAATGCACAAACAGTAATATCTCCACATTGCAAGGTGCAATTCTGAAATTTTTTGCTTTTTCCTGTTAATCCTAGCATGATAAAGAAGATTCAAAGAGAGTGAGATGCCAGCTCCTTTCATTCAGTCAGTAGCTTCAAACATTTCTGGTATATGAAAAACATGTTTTTCAATGGCAAAAATCAATGAATATTGTAAATGCACAAACAGTAATATCTCCACATTGCAAGGTGCAATTCTGAAATTTTTTGCTTTTTCCTGTTAATCCTAGAATGATAAAGAAGATTCAAAGAGAGTGAGATGCCAGCTCCTTTCATTCAGTCAGTAGCTTCAAACATTTCTGGTATATGAAAAACATGTTTTTCAATGGCAAAAATCAATGAATATTGTAAATGCACAAACAGTAATATCTCCACATTGCAAGGTGCAATTCTGAAATTTTTTGCTTTTTCCTGCTAATCCTAGCATGATAAAGAAGATTCAAAGAGAGTGAGATGCCAGCTCCTTTCATTCAGTCAGTAGCTTCAAACATTTCTGGACGTTTTTCAATGGCAAAAATCAATGAATATTGTAAATGCACAAACAGTAATATCTCCACATTGCAAGGTGCAATTCTGAAATTTTTTGCTTTTTCCTGTTAATCCTAGCATGATAAAGAAGATTCAAAGAGAGTGAGATGCCAGCTCCTTTCATTCAGTCAGTAGCTTCAAACATTTCTGGTATATGAAAAACATGTTTTTCAATGGCAAAAATCAATGAATATTGTAAATGCACAAACAGTAATATCTCCACATTGCAAGGTGCAATTCTGAAATTTTTTGCTTTTTCCTGCTAATCCTAGCATGATAAAGAAGATTCAAAGAGAGTGAGATGCCAGCTCCTTTCATTCAGTCAGTAGCTTCAAACATTTCTGGTATATGAAAAACATGTTTTTCAATGGCAAAAATCAATGAATATTGTAAATGCACAAACAGTAATATCTCCACATTGCAAGGCGCAATTCTGAAATTTTTTGCTTTTTCCTGCTAATCCTAGCATGATAAAGAAGATTCAAAGAGAGTGAGATGCCAGCTCCTTTCATTCAGTCAGTAGCTTCAAACATTTCTGGTATATGAAAAACATGTTTTTCAATGGCAAAAATCAATGAATATTGTAAATGCACAAACAGTAATATCTCCACATTGCAAGGTGCAATTCTGAAATTTTTAGCTTTTTCCTGTTAATCCTAGCATGATAAAGAAGATTCAAAGAGAGCGAGATGCCAGCTCCTTTCATTCAGTCAGTAGCTTCAAACATTTCTGGACGTTTTTCAATGGCAAAAATCAATGAATATTGTAAATGCACAAACAGTAATATCTCCACATTGCAAGGTGCAATTCTGAAATTTTTTGCTTTTTCCTGTTAATCCTAGCATGATAAAGAAGATTCAAAGAGAGTGAGATGCCAGCTCCTTTCATTCAGTCAGTAGCTTCAAACATTTCTGGTATATGAAAAACGTTTTTCAATGGCAAAAATCAATGAATATTGTAAATGCACAAACAGTAATATCTCCACATTGCAAGGTGCAATTCTGAAATTTTTTGCTTTTTCCTGCTAATCCTAGCATGATAAAGAAGATTCAAAGAGAGTGAGATGCCAGCTCCTTTCATTCAGTCAGTAGCTTCAAACATTTCTGGACGTTTTTCAATGGCAAAAATCAATGAATATTGTAAATGCACAAACAGTAATATCTCCACATTGCAAGGTGCAATTCTGAAATTTTTTTCTTTTTCCTGCTAATCCTAGCATGATAAAGAAGATTCAAAGAGAGTGAGATGCCAGCTCCTTTCATTCAGTCAGTAGCTTCAAACATTTCTGGTATATGAAAAACATGTTTTTCAATGGCAAAAATCAATGAATATTGTAAATGCACAAACAGTAATATCTCCACATTGCAAGGTGCAATTCTGAAATTTTTTGCTTTTTCCTGCTAATCCTAGCATGATAAAGAAGATTCAAAGAGAGTGAGATGCCAGCTCCTTTCATTCAGTCAGTAGCTTCAAACATTTCTGGACGTTTTTCAATGGCAAAAATCAATGAATATTGTAAATGCACAAACAGTAATATCTCCACATTGCAAGGTGCAATTCTGAAATTTTTTGCTTTTTCCTGCTAATCCTAGCATGATAAAGAAGATTCAAAGAGAGTGAGATGCCAGCTCCTTTCATTCAGTCAGTAGCTTCAAACATTTCTGGTATATGAAAAACATGTTTTTCAATGGCAAAAATCAATGAATATTGTAAATGCACAAACAGTAATATCTCCACATTGCAAGGTGCAATTCTGAAATTTTTTGCTTTTTCCTGCTAATCCTAGCATGATAAAGAAGATTCAAAGAGAGTGAGATGCCAGCTCCTTTCGTTCAGTCAGTAGCTTCAAACATTTCTGGTATATGAAATACATGTTTTTCAATGGCAAAAATCAATGAATATTGTAAATGCACAAACAGTAATATCTCCACATTGCAAGGTGCAATTCTGAAATTTTTTGCTTTTTCCTGCTAATCCTAGCATGATAAAGAAGATTCAAAGAGAGTGAGATGCCAGCTCCTTTCATTCAGTCAGTAGCTTCAAACATTTCTGGTATATGAAAAACATGTTTTTCAATGGCAAAAATCAATGAATATTGTAAATGCACAAACAGTAATATCTCCACATTGCAAGGTGCAATTCTGAAATTTTTAGCTTTTTCCTGTTAATCCTAGCATGTTAAAGAAGATTCAAAGAGAGTGAGATGCCAGCTCCTTTCATTCAGTCAGTAGCTTCAAACATTTCTGGACGTTTTTCAATGGCAAAAATCAATGAATATTGTAAATGCACAAACAGTAATATCTCCACATTGCAAGGTGCAATTCTGAAATTTTTTGCTTTTTCCTGTTAATCCTAGCATGATAAAGAAGATTCAAAGAGAGTGAGATGCCAGCTCCTTTCATTCAGTCAGTAGCTTCAAACATTTCTGGTATATGAAAAACGTTTTTCAATGGCAAAAATCAATGAATATTGTAAATGCACAAACAGTAATATCTCCACATTGCAAGGTGCAATTCTGAAATTTTTTGCTTTTTCCTGCTAATCCTAGCATGATAAAGAAGATTCAAAGAGAGTGAGATGCCAGCTCCTTTCATTCAGTCAGTAGCTTCAAACATTTCTGGACGTTTTTCAATGGCAAAAATCAATGAATATTGTAAATGCACAAACAGTAATATCTCCACATTGCAAGGTGCAATTCTGAAATTTTTTGCTTTTTCCTGCTAATCCTAGCATGATAAAGAAGATTCAAAGAGAGTGAGATGCCAGCTCCTTTCATTCAGTCAGTAGCTTCAAACATTTCTGGTATATGAAAAACATGTTTTTCAATGGCAAAAATCAATGAATATTGTAAATGCACAAACAGTAATATCTCCACATTGCAAGGTGCAATTCTGAAATTTTTTGCTTTTTCCTGCTAATCCTAGCATGATAAAGAAGATTCAAAGAGAGTGAGGTGCCAGCTCCTTTCATTCAGTCAGTAGCTTCAAACATTTCTGGACGTTTTTCAATGGCAAAAATCAATGAATATTGTAAATGCACAAACAGTAATATCTCCACATTGCAAGGTGAAATTCTGAAATTTTTTGCTTTTTCCTGCTAATCCTAGCATGATAAAGAAGATTCAAAGAGAGTGAGATGCCAGCTCCTTTCATTCAGTCAGTAGCTTCAAACATTTCTGGTATATGAAAAACATGTTTTTCAATGGCAAAAATCAATGAATATTGTAAATGCACAAACAGTAATATCTCCACATTGCAAGGTGCAATTCTGAAATTTTTTGCTTTTTCCTGCTAATCCTAGCATGATAAAGAAGATTCAAAGAGAGTGAGATGCCAGCTCCTTTCATTCAGTCAGTAGCTTCAAACATTTCTGGACGTTTTTCAATGGCAAAAATCAATGAATATTGTAAATGCACAAACAGTAATATCTCCACATTGCAAGGTGCAATTCTGAAATTTTTTGCTTTTTCCTGCTAATCCTAGCATGATAAAGAAGATTCAAAGAGAGTGAGATGCCAGCTCCTTTCATTCAGTCAGTAGCTTCAAACATTTCTGGTATATGAAAAACATGTTTTTCAATGGCAAAAATCAATGAATATTGTAAATGCACAAACAGTAATATCTCCACATTGCAAGGTGCAATTCTGAAATTTTTTGCTTTTTCCTGCTAATCCTAGCATGATAAAGAAGATTCAAAGAGAGTGAGATGCCAGCTCCTTTCATTCAGTCAGTAGCTTCAAACATTTCTGGTATATGAAAAACATGTTTTTCAATGGCAAAAATCAATGAATATTGTAAATGCACAAACAGTAATATCTCCACATTGCAAGGTGCAATTCAGAAATTTTTTGCTTTTTCCTGCTAATCCTAGCATGATAAAGAAGATTCAAAGAGAGTGAGATGCCAGCTCCTTTCATTCAGTCAGTAGCTTCAAACATTTCTGGACGTTTTTCAATGGCAAAAATCAATGAATATTGTAAATGCACAAACAGTAATATCTCCACATTGCAAGGTGCAATTCTGAAATTTTTTGCTTTTTCCTGTTAATCCTAGCATGATAAAGAAGATTCAAAGAGAGTGAGATGCCAGCTCCTTTCATTCAGTCAGTAGCTTCAAACATTTCTGGTATATGAAAAACATGTTTTTCAATGGCAAAAATCAATGAATATTGTAAATGCACAAACAGTAATATCTCCACATTGCAAGGTGCAATTCTGAAATTTTTTGCTTTTTCCTGCTAATCCTAGCATGATAAAGAAGATTCAAAGAGAGTGAGATGCCAGCTCCTTTCATTCAGTCAGTAGCTTCAAACATTTCTGGTATATGAAAAACATGTTTTTCAATGGCAAAAATCAATGAATATTGTAAATGCACAAACAGTAATATCTCCACATTGCAAGGTGCAATTCTGAATTTTTTTGCTTTTTCCTGCTAATCCTAGCATGATAAAGAAGATTCAAAGAGAGTGAGATGCCAGCTCCTTTCATTCAGTCAGTAGCTTCAAACATTTCTGGTATATGAAAAACATGTTTTTCAATGGCAAAAATCAATGAATATTGTAAATGCACAAACAGTAATATCTCCACATTGCAAGGTGCAATTCTGAAATTTTTAGCTTTTTCCTGTTAATCCTAGCATGATAAAGATTCAAAGAGAGTGAGATGCCAGCTCCTTTCATTCAGTCAGTAGCTTCAAACATTTCTGGACGTTTTTCAATAGCAAAAATCAATGAATATTGTAAATGCACAAACAGTAATATCTCCACATTGCAAGGTGCAATTCTGAAATTTTTTGCTTTTTCCTGTTAATCCTAGCATGATAAAGAAGATTCAAAGAGAGTGAGATGGAAGCTCCTTTCATTCAGTCAGTAGCTTCAAACATTTCTGGACGTTTTTCAATGGCAAAAATCAATGAATATTGTAAATGCACAAACAGTAATATCTCCACATTGCAAGGTGCAATTCTGAAATTTTTTGCTTTTTCCTGCTAATCCTAGCATGATAAAGAAGATTCAAAGAGAGTGAGATGCCAGCTCCTTTCATTCAGTCAGTAGCTTCAAACATTTCTGGTATATGAAAAACATGTTTTTCAATGGCAAAAATCAATGAATATTGTAAATGCACAAACAGTAATATCTCCACATTGCAAGGTGCAATTCTGAAATTTTTTGCTTTTTCCTGCTAATCCTAGCATGATAAAGAAGATTCAAAGAGAGTGAGATGCCAGCTCCTTTCATTCAGTCAGTAGCTTCAAACATTTCTGGACGTTTTTCAATGGCAAAAATCAATGAATATTGTAAATGCACAAACAGTAATATCTCCACATTGCAAGGTGCAATTCTGAAATTTTTTGCTTTTTCCTGCTAATCCTAGCATGATTAAGAAGATTCAAAGAGAGTGAGATGCCAGCTCCTTTCATTCAGTCAGTAGCTTCAAACATTTCTGGTATATGAAAAACATGTTTTTCAATGGCAAAAATCAATGAATATTGTAAATGCACAAACAGTAATATCTCCACATTGCAAGGTGCAATTCTGAAATTTTTTGCTTTTTCCTGCTAATCCTAGCATGATAAAGAAGATTCAAAGAGAGTGAGATGCCAGCTCCTTTCATTCAGTCAGTAGCTTCAAACATTTCTGGACGTTTTTCAATGGCAAAAATCAATGAATATTGTAAATGCACAAACAGTAATATCTCCACATTGCAAGGTGCAATTCTGAAATTTTTTGCTTTTTCCTGTTAATCCTAGCATGATAAAGAAGATTCAAAGAGAGTGAGATGCCAGCTCCTTTCATTCAGTCAGTAGCTTCAAACATTTCTGGTATATGAAAAACATGTTTTTCAATGGCAAAAATCAATGAATATTGTAAATGCACAAACAGTAATATCTCCACATTGCAAGGTGCAATTCTGAAATTTTTTGCTTTTTCCTGCTAATCCTAGCATGATAAAGAAGATTCAAAGAGAGTGAGATGCCAGCTCCTTTCGTTCAGTCAGTAGCTTCAAACATTTCTGGTATATGAAAAACATGTTTTTCAATGGCAAAAATCAATGAATATTGTAAATTCACAAACAGTAATATCTCCACATTGCAAGGTGCAATTCTGAAATTTTTTGCTTTTTCCTGTTAATCCTAGCATGATAAAGAAGATTCAAAGAGAGTGAGATGCCAGCTCCTTTCATTCAGTCAGTAGCTTCAAACATTTCTTTTATATGAAAAACATGTTTTTCAATGGCAAAAATCAATGAATATTGTAAATGCACAAACAGTAATATCTCCACATTGCAAGGTGCAATTCTGAAATTTTTTGCTTTTTCCTGTTAATCCTAGCATGATAAAGAAGATTCAAAGAGAGTGAGATGCCAGCTCCTTTCATTCAGTCAGTAGCTTCAAACATTTCTGGTATATGAAAAACATGTTTTTCAATGGCAAAAATCAATGAATATTGTAAATGCACAAACATTAATATCTCCACATTGCAAGGTGCAATTCTGAAATTTTTTGCTTTTTCCTGCTAATCCTAGCATGATAAAGAAGATTCAAAGAGAGTGAGATGCCAGCTCCTTTCGTTCAGTCAGTAGCTTCAAACATTTCTGGTATATGAAAAACATGTTTTTCAATGGCAAAAATCAATGAATATTGTAAATGCACAAACAGTAATATCTCCACATTGCAAGGTGCAATTCTGAAATTTTTTGCTTTTTCCTGTTAATCCTAGCATGATAAAGAAGATTCAAAGAGAGTGAGATGCCAGCTCCTTTCATTCAGTCAGTAGCTTCAAACATTTCTGGTATATGCAAAACATGTTTTTCAATGGCAAAAATCAATGAATATTGTAAATGCACAAACAGTAATATCTCCACATTGCAAGGTGCAATTCTGAAATTTTTTGCTTTTTCCTGTTAATCCTAGCATGATAAAGAAGATTCAAAGAGAGTGAGATGCCAGCTCCTTTCATTCAGTCAGTAGCTTCAAACATTTCTGGTATATGAAAAACATGTTTTTCACTGGCAAAAATCAATGAATATTGTAAATGCACAAACAGTAATATCTCCACATTGCAAGGTGCAATTCTGAAATTTTTTGCTTTTTCCTGCTAATCCTAGCATGATAAAGAAGATTCAAAGAGAGTGAGATGCCAGCTCCTTTCATTCAGTCAGTAGCTTCAAACATTTCTGGACGTTTTTCAATGGCAAAAATCAATGAATATTGTAAATGCACAAACAGTAATATCTCCACATTGCAAGGTGCAATTCTGAAATTTTTTGCTTTTTCCTGTTAATCCTAGCATGATAAAGAAGATTCAAAGAGAGTGAGATGCCAGCTCCTTTCATTCAGTCAGTAGCTTCAAACATTTCTGGTATATGAAAAACATGTTTTTCAATGGCAAAAATCAATGAATATTGTAAATGCACAAACAGTAATATCTCCACATTGCAAGGTGCAATTCTGAAATTTTTTGCTTTTTCCTGCTAATCCTAGCATGATAAAGAAGATTCAAAGAGAGTGAGATGCCAGCTCCTTTCATTCAGTCAGTAGCTTCAAACATTTCTGGTATATGAAAAACATGTTTTTCAATGGCAAAAATCAATGAATATTGTAAATGCACAAACAGTAATATCTCCACATTGCAAGGTGCAATTCTGAAATTTTTTGCTTTTTCCTGTTAATCCTAGCATGATAAAGAAGATTCAAAGAGAGTGAGATGCCAGCTCCTTTCATTCAGTCAGTAGCTTCAAACATTTCTGGTATATGAAAAACATCTTTTTCAATGGCAAAAATCAATGAATATTGTAAATGCACAAACAGTAATATCTCCACATTGCAAGGTGCAATTCTGAAATTTTTTGCTTTTTCCTGCTAATTCTAGCATGATAAAGAAGATTCAAAGAGAGTGAGATGCCAGCTCCTTTCATTCAGTCAGTAGCTTCAAACATTTCTGGTATATGAAAAACATGTTTTTCAATGGCAAAAATCAATGAATATTGTAAATGCACAAACAGTAATATCTCCACATTGCAAGGTGCAATTCTGAAATTTTTTGCTTTTTCCTGCTAATCCTAGCATGATAAAGAAGATTCAAAGAGAGTGAGATGCCAGCTCCTTTCATTCAGTCAGTAGCTTCAAACATTTCTGGACGTTTTTCAATGGCAAAAATCAATGAATATTGTAAATGCACAAACAGTAATATCTCCACATTGCAAGGTGCAATTCTGAAATTTTTTGCTTTTTCCTGTTAATCCTAGCATGATAAAGAAGATTCAAAGAGAGTGAGATGCCAGCTCCTTTCATTCAGTCAGTAGCTTCAAAC
The DNA here is from genome assembly GCF_046119375.1 of Phyllobates terribilis. Lineage (NCBI taxonomy): Eukaryota > Metazoa > Chordata > Amphibia > Anura > Dendrobatidae > Phyllobates > Phyllobates terribilis. The sequence continues at coordinate 36,443 of NW_027363655.1, read as the reverse complement.
ATTTCTGGTATATGAAAAACATGTTTTTCAATGGCAAAAATCAATGATTATTGTAAATGCACAAACAGTAATATCTCCACATTGCAAGGTGCAATTCTGAAATTTTTTGCTTTTTCCTGTTAATCCTAGCATGATAAAGAAGATTCAAAGAGAGTGAGATGCCAGCTCCTTTCATTCAGTCAGTAGCTTCAAACATTTCTGGTATATGAAAAACATGTTTTTCAATGGCAAAAATCAATGAATATTGTATATGCACAAACAGTAATATCTCCACATTGCAAGCTGCAATTCTGAAATTTTTTGCTTTTTCCTGCTAATCCTAGCATGATAAAGAAGATTCAAAGAGAGTGAGATGCCAGCTCCTTTCATTCAGTCAGTAGCTTCAAACATTTCTGGACGTTTTTCAATGGCAAAAATCAATGAATATTGTAAATGCACAAACAGTAATATCTCCACATTGCAAGGTGCAATTCTGAAATTTTTTGCTTTTTCCTGTTAATCCTAGCATGATAAAGAAGATTCAAAGAGAGTGAGATGCCAGCTCCTTTCATTCAGTCAGTAGCTTCAAACATTTCTGGTATATGAAAAACATGTTTTTCAATGGCAAAAATCAATGAATATTGTAAATGCACAAACAGTAATATCTCCACATTGCAAGGTGCAATTCTGAAATTTTTTGCTTTTTCCTGCTAATCCTAGCATGATAAAGAAGATTCAAAGAGAGTGAGATGCCAGCTCCTTTCATTCAGTCAGTAGCTTCAAACATTTCTGGTATATGAAAAACATGTTTTTCAATGGCAAAAATCAATGATTATTGTAAATGCACAAACAGTAATATCTCCACATTGCAAGGTGCAATTCTGAAATTTTTTGCTTTTTCCTGTTAATCCTAGCATGATAAAGAAGATTCAAAGAGAGTGAGATGCCAGCTCCTTTCATTCAGTCAGTAGCTTCAAACATTTCTGGTATATGAAAAACATGTTTTTCAATGGCAAAAATCAATGAATATTGTATATGCACAAACAGTAATATCTCCACATTGCAAGCTGCAATTCTGAAATTTTTTGCTTTTTCCTGCTAATCCTAGCATGATAAAGAAGATTCAAAGAGAGTGAGATGCCAGCTCCTTTCATTCAGTCAGTAGCTTCAAACATTTCTGGACGTTTTTCAATGGCAAAAATCAATGAATATTGTAAATGCACAAACAGTAATATCTCCACATTGCAAGGTGAAATTCTGAAATTTTTTGCTTTTTCCTGTTAATCCTAGCATGATAAAGAAGATTCAAAGAGAGTGAGATGCCAGCTCCTTTCATTCAGTCAGTAGCTTCAAACATTTCTGGTATATGAAAAACATGTTTTTCAATGGCAAAAATCAATGAATATTGTAAATGCACAAACAGTAATATCTCCACATTGCAAGGTGCAATTCTGAAATTTTTTGCTTTTTCCTGCTAATCCTAGCATGATAAAGAAGATTCAAAGAGAGTGAGATGCCAGCTCCTTTCATTCAGTCAGTAGCTTCAAACATTTCTGGTATATGAAAAACATGTTTTTCAATGGCAAAAATCAATGAATATTGTAAATGCACAAACAGTAATATCTCCACATTGCAAGGTGCAATTCTGAAATTTTTTGCTTTTTCCTGCTAATCCTAGCATGATAAAGAAGATTCAAAGAGAGTGAGATGCCAGCTCCTTTCATTCAGTCAGTAGCTTCAAACATTTCTGGTATATGAAAAACATGTTTTTCAATGGCAAAAATCAATGAATATTGTAAATGCACAAACAGTAATATCTCCACATTGCAAGGTGCAATTCTGAAATTTTTAGCTTTTTCCTGTTAATCCTAGCATGATAAAGATTCAAAGAGAGTGAGATGCCAGCTCCTTTCATTCAGTCAGTAGCTTCAAACATTTCTGGACGTTTTTCAATGGCAAAAATCAATGAATATTGTAAATGCACAAACAGTAATATCTCCACATTGCAAGGTGCAATTCTGAAATTTTTTGCTTTTTCCTGTTAATCCTAGCATGATAAAGAAAATTCAAAGAGAGTGAGATGCCAGCTCCTTTCATTCAGTCAGTAGCTTCAAACATTTCTGGTATATGAAAAACGTTTTTCAATGGCAAAAATCAATGAATATTGTAAATGCACAAACAGTAATATCTCCACATTGCAAGGTGCAATTCTGAAATTTTTTGCTTTTTCCTGCTAATCCTAGCATGATAAAGAAGATTCAAAGAGAGTGAGATGCCAGCTCCTTTCATTCAGTCAGTAGCTTCAAACATTTCTGGACGTTTTTCAATGGCAAAAATCAATGAATATTGTAAATGCACAAACAGTAATATCTCCACATTGCAAGGTGCAATTCTGAAATTTTTTGCTTTTTCCTGCTAATCCTAGCATGATAAAGAAGATTCAAAGAGAGTGAGATGCCAGCTCCTTTCATTCAGTCAGTAGCTTCAAACATTTCTGGTATATGAAAAACATGTTTTTCAATGGCAAAAATCAATGAATATTGTAAATGCACAAACAGTAATATCTCCACATTGCAAGGTGCAATTCTGAAATTTTTTGCTTTTTCCTGCTAATCCTAGCATGATAAAGAAGATTCAAAGAGAGTGAGATGCCAGCTCCTTTCATTCAGTCAGTAGCTTCAAACATTTCTGGACGTTTTTCAATGGCAAAAATCAATGAATATTGTAAATGCACAAACAGTAATATCTCCACATTGCAAGGTGCAATTCTGAAATTTTTTGCTTTTTCCTGTTAATCCTAGCATGATAAAGAAGATTCAAAGAGAGTGAGATGCCAGCTCCTTTCATTCAGTCAGTAGCTTCAAACATTTCTGGTATATGAAAAACATGTTTTTCAATGGCAAAAATCAATGAATATTGTAAATGCACAAACAGTAATATCTCCACATTGCAAGGTGCAATTCTGAAATTTTTTGCTTTTTCCTGCTAATCCTAGCATGATAAAGAAGATTCAAAGAGAGTGAGATGCCAGCTCCTTTCATTCAGTCAGTAGCTTCAAACATTTCTGGTATATGAAAAACATGTTTTTCAATGGCAAAAATCAATGAATATTGTAAATGCACAAACAGTAATATCTCCACATTGCAAGGTGCAATTCTGAAATTTTTTGCTTTTTCCTGCTAATCCTAGCATGATAAAGAAGATTCAAAGAGAGTGAGATGCCAGCTCCTTTCATTCAGTCAGTAGCTTCAAACATTTCTGGCATATGAAAAACATGTTTTTCAATGGCAAAAATCAATGAATATTGTAAATGCACAAACAGTAATATCTCCACATTGCAAGGTGCAATTCTGAAATTTTTAGCTTTTTCCTGTTAATCCTAGCATGATAAAGAAGATTCAAAGAGAGTGAGATGCCAGCTCCTTTCATTCAGTCAGTAGCTTCAAACATTTCTGGACGTTTTTCAATGGCAAAAATCAATGAATATTGTAAATGCACAAACAGTAATATCTCCACATTGCAAGGTGCAATTCTGAAATTTTTTGCTTTTTCCTGTTAATCCTAGCATGATAAAGAAGATTCAAAGAGAGTGAGATGCCAGCTCCTTTCATTCAGTCAGTAGCTTCAAACATTTCTGGTATATGAAAAACGTTTTTCAATGGCAAAAATCAATGAATATTGTAAATGCACAAACAGTAATATCTCCACATTGCAAGGTGCAATTCTGAAATTTTTTGCTTTTTCCTGCTAATCCTAGCATGATAAAGAAGATTCAAAGAGAGTGAGATGCCAGCTCCTTTCATTCAGTCAGTAGCTTCAAACATTTCTGGACGTTTTTCAATGGCAAAAATCAATGAATATTGTAAATGCACAAACAGTAATATCTCCACATTGCAAGGTGCAATTCTGAAATTTTTTGCTTTTTCCTGCTAATCCTAGCATGATAAAGAAGATTCAAAGAGAATGAGATGCCAGCTCCTTTCATTCAGTCAGTAGCTTCAAACATTTCTGGTATATGAAAAACATGTTTTTCAATGGCAAAAATCAATGAATATTGTAAATGCACAAACAGTAATATCTCCACATTGCAAGGTGCAATTCTGAAATTTTTTGCTTTTTCCTGCTAATCCTAGCATGATAAAGAAGATTCAAAGAGAGTGAGATGCCAGCTCCTTTCATTCAGTCAGTAGCTTCAAACATTTCTGGACGTTTTTCAATGGCAAAAATCAATGAATATTGTAAATGCACAAACAGTAATATCTCCACATTGCAAGGTGCAATTCTGAAATTTTTTGCTTTTTCCTGCTAATCCTAGCATGATAAAGAAGATTCAAAGAGAGTGAGATGCCAGCTCCTTTCATTCAGTCAGTAGCTTCAAACATTTCTGGTATATGAAAAACATGTTTTTCAATGGCAAAAATCAATGAATATTGTAAATGCACAAACAGTAATATCTCCACATTGCAAGGTGCAATTCTGAAATTTTTTGCTTTTTCCTGCTAATCCTAGCATGATAAAGAAGATTCAAAGAGAGTGAGATGCCAGCTCCTTTCATTCAGTCAGTAGCTTCAAACATTTCTGGACGTTTTTCAATGGGAAAAATCAATGAATATTGTAAATGCACAAACAGTAATATCTCCACATTGCAAGGTGCAATTCTGAAATTTTTTGCTTTTTCCTGTTAATCCTAGCATGATAAAGAAGATTCAAAGAGAGTGAGATGCCAGCTCCTTTCATTCAGTCAGTAGCTTCAAACATTTCTGGTATATGAAAAACATGTTTTTCAATGGCAAAAATCAATGAATATTGTAAATGCACAAACAGTAATATCTCCACATTGCAAGGTGCAATTCTGAAATTTTTTGCTTTTTCCTGCTAATCCTAGCATGATAAAGAAGATTCAAAGAGAGTGAGATGCCAGCTCCTTTCATTCAGTCAGTAGCTTCAAACATTTCTGGTATATGAAAAACATGTTTTTCAATGGCAAAAATCAATGAATATTGTAAATGCACAAACAGTAATATCTCCACATTGCAAGGTGCAATTGAGAAATTTTTTGCTTTTTCCTGCTAATCCTAGCATGATAAAGAAGATTCAAAGAGAGTGAGATGCCAGCTCCTTTCATTCAGTCAGTAGCTTCAAACATTTCTGGACGTTTTTCAATGGCAAAAATCAATGAATATTGTAAATGCACAAACAGTAATATCTCCACATTGCAAGGTGCAATTCTGAAATTTTTTTCTTTTTCCTGTTAATCCTAGCATGATAAAGAAGATTCAAAGAGAGTGAGATGCCAGCTCCTTTCATTCAGTCGGTAGCTTCAAACATTTCTGGTATATGAAAAACATGTTTTTCAATGGCAAAAATCAATGAATATTGTAAATGCACAAACAGTAATATCTCCACATTGCAAGGTGCAATTCTGAAATTTTTTGCTTTTTCCTGTTAATCCTAGAATGATAAAGAAGATTCAAAGAGAGTGAGATGCCAGCTCCTTTCATTCAGTCAGTAGCTTCAAACATTTCTGGTATATGAAAAACATGTTTTTCAATGGCAAAAATCAATGAATATTGTAAATGCACAAACAGTAATATCTCCACATTGCAAGGTGCAATTCTGAAATTTTTTGCTTTTTCCTGCTAATCCTAGCATGATAAAGAAGATTCAAAGAGAGTGAGATGCCAGCTCCTTTCATTCAGTCAGTAGCTTCAAACATTTCTGGACGTTTTTCAATGGCAAAAATCAATGAATATTGTAAATGCACAAACAGTAATATCTCCACATTGCAAGGTGCAATTCTGAAATTTTTTGCTTTTTCCTGTTAATCCTAGCATGATAAAGAAGATTCAAAGAGAGTGAGATGCCAGCTCCTTTCATTCAGTCAGTAGCTTCAAACATTTCTGGTATATGAAAAACATGTTTTTCAATGGCAAAAATCAATGAATATTGTAAATGCACAAACAGTAATATCTCCACATTGCAAGGTGCAATTCTGAAATTTTTTGCTTTTTCCTGCTAATCCTAGCATGATAAAGAAGATTCAAAGAGAGTGAGATGCCAGCTCCTTTCATTCAGTCAGTAGCTTCAAACATTTCTGGTATATGAAAAACATGTTTTTCAATGGCAAAAATCAATGAATATTGTAAATGCACAAACAGTAATATCTCCACATTGCAAGGCGCAATTCTGAAATTTTTTGCTTTTTCCTGCTAATCCTAGCATGATAAAGAAGATTCAAAGAGAGTGAGATGCCAGCTCCTTTCATTCAGTCAGTAGCTTCAAACATTTCTGGTATATGAAAAACATGTTTTTCAATGGCAAAAATCAATGAATATTGTAAATGCACAAACAGTAATATCTCCACATTGCAAGGTGCAATTCTGAAATTTTTAGCTTTTTCCTGTTAATCCTAGCATGATAAAGAAGATTCAAAGAGAGCGAGATGCCAGCTCCTTTCATTCAGTCAGTAGCTTCAAACATTTCTGGACGTTTTTCAATGGCAAAAATCAATGAATATTGTAAATGCACAAACAGTAATATCTCCACATTGCAAGGTGCAATTCTGAAATTTTTTGCTTTTTCCTGTTAATCCTAGCATGATAATGAAGATTCAAAGAGATTGAGATGCCAGCTCCTTTCATTCAGTCAGTAGCTTCAAACATTTCTGGTATATGAAAAACGTTTTTCAATGGCAAAAATCAATGAATATTGTAAATGCACAAACAGTAATATCTCCACATTGCAAGGTGCAATTCTGAAATTTTTTGCTTTTTCCTGCTAATCCTAGCATGATAAAGAAGATTCAAAGAGAGTGAGATGCCAGCTCCTTTCATTCAGTCAGTAGCTTCAAACATTTCTGGTATATGAAAAACATGTTTTTCAATGGCAAAAATCAATGAATATTGTAAATGCACAAACAGTAATATCTCCACATTGCAAGGTGCAATTCTGAAATTTTTTGCTTTTTCCTGCTAATCCTAGCATGATAAAGAAGATTCAAAGAGAGTGAGATGCCAGCTCCTTTCATTCAGTCAGTAGCTTCAAACATTTCTGGACGTTTTTCAATGGCAAAAATCAATGAATATTGTAAATGCACAAACAGTAATATCTCCACATTGCAAGGTGCAATTCTGAAATTTTTTGCTTTTTCCTGCTAATCCTAGCATGATAAAGAAGATTCAAAGAGAGTGAGATGCCAGCTCCTTTCATTCAGTCAGTAGCTTCAAACATTTCTGGTATATGAAAAACATGTTTTTCAATGGCAAAAATCAATGAATATTGTAAATGCACAAACAGTAATATCTCCACATTGCAAGGTGCAATTCTGAAATTTTTTGCTTTTTCCTGCTAATCCTAGCATGATAAAGAAGATTCAAAGAGAGTGAGATGCCAGCTCCTTTCATTCAGTCAGTAGCTTCAAACATTTCTGGACGTTTTTCAATGGCAAAAATCAATGAATATTGTAAATGCACAAACAGTAATATCTCCACATTGCAAGGTGCAATTCTGAAATTTTTTGCTTTTTCCTGCTAATCCTAGCATGATAAAGAAGATTCAAAGAGAGTGAGATGCCAGCTCCTTTCATTCAGTCAGTAGCTTCAAACATTTCTGGTATATGAAAAACATGTTTTTCAATGGCAAAAATCAATGAATATTGTAAATGCACAAACAGTAATATCTCCACATTGCAAGGTGCAATTCTGAAATTTTTTGCTTTTTCCTGCTAATCCTAGCATGATAAAGAAGATTCAAAGAGAGTGAGATGCCAGCTCCTTTCATTCAGTCAGTAGCTTCAAACATTTCTGGTATATGAAATACATGTTTTTCAATGGCAAAAATCAATGAATATTGTAAATGCACAAACAGTAATATCTCCACATTGCAAGGTGCAATTCTGAAATTTTTTGCTTTTTCCTGCTAATCCTAGCATGATAAAGAAGATTCAAAGAGAGTGAGATGCCAGCTCCTTTCATTCAGTCAGTAGCTTCAAACATTTCTGGTATATGAAAAACATGTTTTTCAATGGCAAAAATCAATGAATATTGTAAATGCACAAACAGTAATATCTCCACATTGCAAGGTGCAATTCTGAAATTTTTAGCTTTTTCCTGTTAATCCTAGCATGATAAAGAAGATTCAAAGAGAGTGAGATGCCAGCTCCTTTCATTCAGTCAGTAGCTTCAAACATTTCTGGACGTTTTTCAATGGCAAAAATCAATGAATATTGTAAATGCACAAACAGTAATATCTCCACATTGCAAGGTGCAATTCTGAAATTTTTTGCTTTTTCCTGTTAATCCTAGCATGATAAAGAAGATTCAAAGAGAGTGAGATGCCAGCTCCTTTCATTCAGTCAGTAGCTTCAAACATTTCTGGTATATGAAAAACGTTTTTCAATGGCAAAAATCAATGAATATTGTAAATGCACAAACAGTAATATCTCCACATTGCAAGGTGCAATTCTGAAATTTTTTGCTTTTTCCTGCTAATCCTAGCATGATAAAGAAGATTCAAAGAGAGTGAGATGCCAGCTCCTTTCATTCAGTCAGTAGCTTCAAACATTTCTGGACGTTTTTCAATGGCAAAAATCAATGAATATTGTAAATGCACAAACAGTAATATCTCCACATTGCAAGGTGCAATTCTGAAATTTTTTGCTTTTTCCTGCTAATCCTAGCATGATAAAGAAGATTCAAAGAGAGTGAGATGCCAGCTCCTTTCATTCAGTCAGTAGCTTCAAACATTTCTGGTATATGAAAAACATGTTTTTCAATGGCAAAAATCAATGAATATTGTAAATGCACAAACAGTAATATCTCCACATTGCAAGGTGCAATTCTGAAATTTTTTGCTTTTTCCTGCTAATCCTAGCATGATAAAGAAGATTCAAAGAGAGTGAGATGCCAGCTCCTTTCATTCAGTCAGTAGCTTCAAACATTTCTGGACGTTTTTCAATGGCAAAAATCAATGAATATTGTAAATGCACAAACAGTAATATCTCCACATTGCAAGGTGCAATTCTGAAATTTTTTGCTTTTTCCTGCTAATCCTAGCATGATAAAGAAGATTCAAAGAGAGTGAGATGCCAGCTCCTTTCATTCAGTCATTAGCTTCAAACATTTCTGGTATATGAAAAACATGTTTTTCAATGGCAAAAATCAATGAATATTGTAAATGCACAAACAGTAATATCTCCACATTGCAAGGTGCAATTCTGAAATTTTTTGCTTTTTCCTGCTAATCCTAGCATGATAAAGAAGATTCAAAGAGAGTGAGATGCCAGCTCCTTTCATTCAGTCAGTAGCTTCAAACATTTCTGGTATATGAAATACATGTTTTTCAATGGCAAAAATCAATGAATATTGTAAATGCACAAACAGTAATATCTCCACATTGCAAGGTGCAATTCTGAAATTTTTTGCTTTTTCCTGTTAATCCTAGAATGATAAAGAAGATTCAAAGAGAGTGAGATGCCAGCTCCTTTCATTCAGTCAGTAGCTTCAAACATTTCTGGTATATGAAAAACATGTTTTTCAATGGCAAAAATCAATGAATATTGTAAATGCACAAACAGTAATATCTCCACATTGCAAGGTGCAATTCTGAAATTTTTTGCTTTTTCCTGCTAATCCTAGCATGATAAAGAAGATTCAAAGAGAGTGAGATGCCAGCTCCTTTCATTCAGTCAGTAGCTTCAAACATTTCTGGACGTTTTTCAATGGCAAAAATCAATGAATATTGTAAATGCACAAACAGTAATATCTCCACATTGCAAGGTGCAATTCTGAAATTTTTTGCTTTTTCCTGTTAATCCTAGCATGATAAAGAAGATTCAAAGAGAGTGAGATGCCAGCTCCTTTCATTCAGTCAGTAGCTTCAAACATTTCTGGTATATGAAAAACATGTTTTTCAATGGCAAAAATCAATGAATATTGTAAATGCACAAACAGTAATATCTCCACATTGCAAGGTGCAATTCTGAAATTTTTTGCTTTTTCCTGCTAATCCTAGCATGATAAAGAAGATTCAAAGAGAGTGAGATGCCAGCTCCTTTCATTCAGTCAGTAGCTTCAAACATTTCTGGTATATGAAAAACATGTTTTTCAATGGCAAAAATCAATGAATATTGTAAATGCACAAACAGTAATATCTCCACATTGCAAGGCGCAATTCTGAAATTTTTTGCTTTTTCCTGCTAATCCTAGCATGATAAAGAAGATTCAAAGAGAGTGAGATGCCAGCTCCTTTCATTCAGTCAGTAGCTTCAAACATTTCTGGTATATGAAAAACATGTTTTTCAATGGCAAAAATCAATGAATATTGTAAATGCACAAACAGTAATATCTCCACATTGCAAGGTGCAATTCTGAAATTTTTAGCTTTTTCCTGTTAATCCTAGCATGATAAAGAAGATTCAAAGAGAGCGAGATGCCAGCTCCTTTCATTCAGTCAGTAGCTTCAAACATTTCTGGACGTTTTTCAATGGCAAAAATCAATGAATATTGTAAATGCACAAACAGTAATATCTCCACATTGCAAGGTGCAATTCTGAAATTTTTTGCTTTTTCCTGTTAATCCTAGCATGATAATGAAGATTCAAAGAGATTGAGATGCCAGCTCCTTTCATTCAGTCAGTAGCTTCAAACATTTCTGGTATATGAAAAACGTTTTTCAATGGCAAAAATCAATGAATATTGTAAATGCACAAACAGTAATATCTCCACATTGCAAGGTGCAATTCTGAAATTTTTTGCTTTTTCCTGCTAATCCTAGCATGATAAAGAAGATTCAAAGAGAGTGAGATGCCAGCTCCTTTCATTCAGTCAGTAGCTTCAAACATTTCTGGTATATGAAAAACATGTTTTTCAATGGCAAAAATCAATGAATATTGTAAATGCACAAACAGTAATATCTCCACATTGCAAGGTGCAATTCTGAAATTTTTTGCTTTTTCCTGCTAATCCTAGCATGATAAAGAAGATTCAAAGAGAGTGAGATGCCAGCTCCTTTCATTCAGTCAGTAGCTTCAAACATTTCTGGACGTTTTTCAATGGCAAAAATCAATGAATATTGTAAATGCACAAACAGTAATATCTCCACATTGCAAGGTGCAATTCTGAAATTTTTTGCTTTTTCCTGCTAATCCTAGCATGATAAAGAAGATTCAAAGAGAGTGAGATGCCAGCTCCTTTCATTCAGTCAGTAGCTTCAAACATTTCTGGTATATGAAAAACATGTTTTTCAATGGCAAAAATCAATGAATATTGTAAATGCACAAACAGTAATATCTCCACATTGCAAGGTGCAATTCTGAAATTTTTTGCTTTTTCCTGCTAATCCTAGCATGATAAAGAAGATTCAAAGAGAGTGAGATGCCAGCTCCTTTCATTCAGTCAGTAGCTTCAAACATTTCTGGACGTTTTTCAATGGCAAAAATCAATGAATATTGTAAATGCACAAACAGTAATATCTCCACATTGCAAGGTGCAATTCTGAAATTTTTTGCTTTTTCCTGCTAATCCTAGCATGATAAAGAAGATTCAAAGAGAGTGAGATGCCAGCTCCTTTCATTCAGTCAGTAGCTTCAAACATTTCTGGTATATGAAAAACATGTTTTTCAATGGCAAAAATCAATGAATATTGTAAATGCACAAACAGTAATATCTCCACATTGCAAGGTGCAATTCTGAAATTTTTTGCTTTTTCCTGCTAATCCTAGCATGATAAAGAAGATTCAAAGAGAGTGAGATGCCAGCTCCTTTCATTCAGTCAGTAGCTTCAAACATTTCTGGTATATGAAATACATGTTTTTCAATGGCAAAAATCAATGAATATTGTAAATGCACAAACAGTAATATCTCCACATTGCAAGGTGCAATTCTGAAATTTTTTGCTTTTTCCTGCTAATCCTAGCATGATAAAGAAGATTCAAAGAGAGTGAGATGCCAGCTCCTTTCATTCAGTCAGTAGCTTCAAACATTTCTGGTATATGAAAAACATGTTTTTCAATGGCAAAAATCAATGAATATTGTAAATGCACAAACAGTAATATCTCCACATTGCAAGGTGCAATTCTGAAATTTTTAGCTTTTTCCTGTTAATCCTAGCATGATAAAGAAGATTCAAAGAGAGTGAGATGCCAGCTCCTTTCATTCAGTCAGTAGCTTCAAACATTTCTGGACGTTTTTCAATGGCAAAAATCAATGAATATTGTAAATGCACAAACAGTAATATCTCCACATTGCAAGGTGCAATTCTGAAATTTTTTGCTTTTTCCTGTTAATCCTAGCATGATAAAGAAGATTCAAAGAGAGTGAGATGCCAGCTCCTTTCATTCAGTCAGTAGCTTCAAACATTTCTGGTATATGAAAAACGTTTTTCAATGGCAAAAATCAATGAATATTGTAAATGCACAAACAGTAATATCTCCACATTGCAAGGTGCAATTCTGAAATTTTTTGCTTTTTCCTGCTAATCCTAGCATGATAAAGAAGATTCAAAGAGAGTGAGATGCCAGCTCCTTTCATTCAGTCAGTAGCTTCAAACATTTCTGGACGTTTTTCAATGGCAAAAATCAATGAATATTGTAAATGCACAAACAGTAATATCTCCACATTGCAAGGTGCAATTCTGAAATTTTTTGCTTTTTCCTGCTAATCCTAGCATGATAAAGAAGATTCAAAGAGAGTGAGATGCCAGCTCCTTTCATTCAGTCAGTAGCTTCAAACATTTCTGGTATATGAAAAACATGTTTTTCAATGGCAAAAATCAATGAATATTGTAAATGCACAAACAGTAATATCTCCACATTGCAAGGTGCAATTCTGAAATTTTTTGCTTTTTCCTGCTAATCCTAGCATGATAAAGAAGATTCAAAGAGAGTGAGATGCCAGCTCCTTTCATTCAGTCAGTAGCTTCAAACATTTCTGGACGTTTTTCAATGGCAAAAATCAATGAATATTGTAAATGCACAAACAGTAATATCTCCACATTGCAAGGTGCAATTCTGAAATTTTTTGCTTTTTCCTGCTAATCCTAGCATGATAAAGAAGATTCAAAGAGAGTGAGATGCCAGCTCCTTTCATTCAGTCATTAGCTTCAAACATTTCTGGTATATGAAAAACATGTTTTTCAATGGCAAAAATCAATGAATATTGTAAATGCACAAACAGTAATATCTCCACATTGCAAGGTGCAATTCTGAAATTTTTTGCTTTTTCCTGCTAATCCTAGCATGATAAAGAAGATTCAAAGAGAGTGAGATGCCAGCTCCTTTCATTCAGTCAGTAGCTTCAAACATTTCTGGTATATGAAATACATGTTTTTCAATGGCAAAAATCAATGAATATTGTAAATGCACAAACAGTAATATCTCCACATTGCAAGGTGCAATTCTGAAATTTTTTGCTTTTTCCTGCTAATCCTAGCATGATAAAGAAGATTCAAAGAGAGTGAGATGCCAGCTCCTTTCATTCAGTCAGTAGCTTCAAACATTTCTGGTATATGAAAAACATGTTTTTCAATGGCAAAAATCAATGAATATTGTAAATGCACAAACAGTAATATCTCCACATTGCAAGGTGCAATTCTGAAATTTTTAGCTTTTTCCTGTTAATCCTAGCATGATAAAGAAGATTCAAAGAGAGTGAGATGCCAGCTCCTTTCATTCAGTCAGTAGCTTCAAACATTTCTGGACGTTTTTCAATGGCAAAAATCAATGAATATTGTAAATGCACAAACAGTAATATCTCCACATTGCAAGGTGCAATTCTGAAATTTTTTGCTTTTTCCTGTTAATCCTAGCATGATAAAGAAGATTCAAAGAGAGTGAGATGCCAGCTCCTTTCATTCAGTCAGTAGCTTCAAACATTTCTGGTATATGAAAAACGTTTTTCAATGGCAAAAATCAATGAATATTGTAAATGCACAAACAGTAATATCTCCACATTGCAAGGTGCAATTCTGAAATTTTTTGCTTTTTCCTGCTAATCCTAGCATGATAAAGAAGATTCAAAGAGAGTGAGATGCCAGCTCCTTTCATTCAGTCAGTAGCTTCAAACATTTCTGGACGTTTTTCAATGGCAAAAATCAATGAATATTGTAAATGCACAAACAGTAATATCTCCACATTGCAAGGTGCAATTCTGAAATTTTTTGCTTTTTCCTGCTGATCCTAGCATGATAAAGAAGATTCAAAGAGAGTGAGATGCCAGCTCCTTTCATTCAGTCAGTAGCTTCAAACATTTCTGGTATATGAAAAACATGTTTTTCAATGGCAAAAATCAATGAATATTGTAAATGCACAAACAGTAATATCTCCACATTGCAAGGTGCAATTCTGAAATTTTTTGCTTTTTCCTGCTAATCCTAGCATGATAAAGAAGATTCAAAGAGAGTGAGATGCCAGCTCCTTTCATTCAGTCAGTAGCTTCAAACATTTCTGGACGTTTTTCAATGGCAAAAATCAATGAATATTGTAAATGCACAAACAGTAATATCTCCACATTGCAAGGTGCAATTCTGAAATTTTTTGCTTTTTCCTGCTAATCCTAGCATGATAAAGAAGATTCAAAGAGAGTGAGATGCCAGCTCCTTTCATTCAGTCAGTAGCTTCAAACATTTCTGGTATATGAAAAACATGTTTTTCAATGGCAAAAATCAATGAATATTGTAAATGCACAAACAGTAATATCTCCACATTGCAAGGTGCAATTCTGAAATTTTTTGCTTTTTCCTGCTAATCCTAGCATGATAAAGAAGATTCAAAGAGAGTGAGATGCCAGCTCCTTTCATTCAGTCAGTAGCTTCAAACATTTCTGGACGATTTTCAATGGCAAAAATCAATGAATATTGTAAATGCACAAACAGTAATATCTCCACATTGCAAGGTGCAATTCTGAAATTTTTTGCTTTTTCCTGTTAATCCTAGCATGATAAAGAAGATTCAAAGAGAGTGAGATGCCAGCTCCTTTCATTCAGTCAGTAGCTTCAAACATTTCTGGTATATGAAAAACATGTTTTTCAATGGCAAAAATCAATGAATATTGTAAATGCACAAACAGTAATATCTCCACATTGCAAGGTGCAATTCTGAAATTTTTTGCTTTTTCCTGCTAATCCTAGCATGATAAAGAAGATTCAAAGAGAGTGAGATGCCAGCTCCTTTCATTCAGTCAGTAGCTTCAAACATTTCTGGTATATGAAAAACATGTTTTTCAATGGCAAAAATCAATGAATATTGTAAATGCACAAACAGTAATATCTCCACATTGCAAGGTGCAATTCAGAAATTTATTGATTTTTCCTGCTAATCCTAGCATGATAAAGAAGATTCAAAGAGAGTGAGATGCCAGCTCCTTTCATTCAGTCAGTAGCTTCAAACATTTCTGGACGTTTTTCAATGGCAAAAATCAATGAATATTGTAAATGCACAAACAGTAATATCTCCACATTGCAAGGTGCAATTCTGAAATTTTTTGCTTTTTCCTGTTAATCCTAGCATGATAAAGAAGATTCAAAGAGAGTGAGATGCCAGCTCCTTTCATTCAGTCAGTAGCTTCAAACATTTCTGGTATATGAAAAACATGTTTTTCAATGGCAAAAATCAATGAATATTGTAAATGCACAAACAGTAATATCTCCACATTGCAAGGTGCAATTCTGAAATTTTTTGCTTTTTCCTGTTAATCCTAGCATGATAAAGAAGATTCAAAGAGAGTGAGATGCCAGCTCCTTTCATTCAGTCAGTAGCTTCAAACATTTCTGGTATATGAAAAACATGTTTTTCAATGGCAAAAATCAATGAATATTGTAAATGCACAAACAGTAATATCTCCACATTGCACGGTGCAATTCTGAAATTTTTTGCTTTTTCCTGCTAATCCTAGCATGATAAAGAAGATTCAAAGAGAGTGAGATGCCAGCTCCTTTCATTCAGTCAGTAGCTTCAAACATTTCTGGACGTTTTTCAATGGCAAAAATCAATGAATATTGTAAATGCACAAACAGTAATATCTCCACATTGCAAGGTGCAATTCTGAAATTTTTTGCTTTTTCCTGTTAATCCTAGCATGATAAAGAAGATTCAAAGAGAGTGAGATGCCAGCTCCTTTCATTCAGTCAGTAGCTTCAAACATTTCTGGTATATGAAAAACATGTTTTTCAATGGCAAAAATCAATGAATATTGTAAATGCACAAACAGTAATATCTCCACATTGCAAGGTGCAATTCTGAAATTTTTTGCTTTTTCCTGCTAATCCTAGCATGATAAAGAAGATTCAAAGAGAGTGAGATGCCAGCTCCTTTCATTCAGTCAGTAGCTTCAAACATTTCTGGTATATGAAAAACATGTTTTTCAATGGCAAAAATCAATGAATATTGTAAATGCACAAACAGTAATATCTCCCCATTGCAAGGTGCAATTCTGAAATTTTTTGCTTTTTCCTGCTAATCCTAGCATGATAAAGAAGATTCAAAGAGAGTGAGATGCCAGCTCCTTTCATTCAGTCAGTAGCTTCAAACATTTCTGGTATATGAAAAACATGTTTTTCAATGGCAAAAATCAATGAATATTGTAAATGCACAAACAGTAATATCTCCACATTGCAAGGTGCAATTCTGAAATTTTTAGCTTTTTCCTGTTAATCCTAGCATGATAAAGATTCAAAGAGAGTGAGATGCCAGCTCCTTTCATTCAGTCAGTAGCTTCAAACATTTCTGGACGTTTTTCAATGGCAAAAATCAATGAATATTGTAAATGCACAAACAGTAATATCTCCACATTGCAAGGTGCAATTCTGAAATTTTTTGCTTTTTCCTGTTAATCCTAGCATGATAAAGAAGATTCAAAGAGAGTGAGATGCCAGCTCCTTTCATTCAGTCAGTAGCTTCAAACATTTCTGGTATATGAAAAACATGTTTTTCAATGGCAAAAATCAATGAATATTGTAAATGCACAAACAGTAATATCTCCACATTGCAAGGTGCAATTCTGAAATTTTTTGCTTTTTCCTGCTAATCCTAGCATGATAAAGAAGATTCAAAGAGAGTGAGATGCCAGCTCCTTTCATTCAGTCAGTAGCTTCAAACATTTCTGGACGATTTTCAATGGCAAAAATCAATGAATATTGTAAATGCACAAACAGTAATATCTCCACATTGCAAGGTGCAATTCTGAAATTTTTTGCTTTTTCCTGTTAATCCTAGCATGATAAAGAAGATTCAAAGAGAGTGAGATGCCAGCTCCTTTCATTCAGTCAGTAGCTTCAAACATTTCTGGTATATGAAAAACATGTTTTTCAATGGCAAAAATCAATGAATATTGTAAATGCACAAACAGTAATATCTCCACATTGCAAGGTGCAATTCTGAAATTTTTTGCTTTTTCCTGCTAATCCTAGCATGATAAAGAAGATTCAAAGAGAGTGAGATGCCAGCTCCTTTCATTCAGTCAGTAGCTTCAAACATTTCTGGTATATGAAAAACATGTTTTTCAATGGCAAAAATCAATGAATATTGTAAATGCACAAACAGTAATATCTCCACATTGCAAGGTGCAATTCAGAAATTTATTGATTTTTCCTGCTAATCCTAGCATGATAAAGAAGATTCAAAGAGAGTGAGATGCCAGCTCCTTTCATTCAGTCAGTAGCTTCAAACATTTCTGGACGTTTTTCAATGGCAAAAATCAATGAATATTGTAAATGCACAAACAGTAATATCTCCACATTGCAAGGTGCAATTCTGAAATTTTTTGCTTTTTCCTGTTAATCCTAGCATGATAAAGAAGATTCAAAGAGAGTGAGATGCCAGCTCCTTTCATTCAGTCAGTAGCTTCAAACATTTCTGGTATATGAAAAACATGTTTTTCAATGGCAAAAATCAATGAATATTGTAAATGCACAAACAGTAATATCTCCACATTGCAAGGTGCAATTCTGAAATTTTTTGCTTTTTCCTGTTAATCCTAGCATGATAAAGAAGATTCAAAGAGAGTGAGATGCCAGCTCCTTTCATTCAGTCAGTAGCTTCAAACATTTCTGGTATATGAAAAACATGTTTTTCAATGGCAAAAATCAATGAATATTGTAAATGCACAAACAGTAATATCTCCACATTGCACGGTGCAATTCTGAAATTTTTTGCTTTTTCCTGCTAATCCTAGCATGATAAAGAAGATTCAAAGAGAGTGAGATGCCAGCTCCTTTCATTCAGTCAGTAGCTTCAAACATTTCTGGACGTTTTTCAATGGCAAAAATCAATGAATATTGTAAATGCACAAACAGTAATATCTCCACATTGCAAGGTGCAATTCTGAAATTTTTTGCTTTTTCCTGTTAATCCTAGCATGATAAAGAAGATTCAAAGAGAGTGAGATGCCAGCTCCTTTCATTCAGTCAGTAGCTTCAAACATTTCTGGTATATGAAAAACATGTTTTTCAATGGCAAAAATCAATGAATATTGTAAATGCACAAACAGTAATATCTCCACATTGCAAGGTGCAATTCTGAAATTTTTTGCTTTTTCCTGCTAATCCTAGCATGATAAAGAAGATTCAAAGAGAGTGAGATGCCAGCTCCTTTCATTCAGTCAGTAGCTTCAAACATTTCTGGTATATGAAAAACATGTTTTTCAATGGCAAAAATCAATGAATATTGTAAATGCACAAACAGTAATATCTCCCCATTGCAAGGTGCAATTCTGAAATTTTTTGCTTTTTCCTGCTAATCCTAGCATGATAAAGAAGATTCAAAGAGAGTGAGATGCCAGCTCCTTTCATTCAGTCAGTAGCTTCAAACATTTCTGGTATATGAAAAACATGTTTTTCAATGGCAAAAATCAATGAATATTGTAAATGCACAAACAGTAATATCTCCACATTGCAAGGTGCAATTCTGAAATTTTTAGCTTTTTCCTGTTAATCCTAGCATGATAAAGATTCAAAGAGAGTGAGATGCCAGCTCCTTTCATTCAGTCAGTAGCTTCAAACATTTCTGGACGTTTTTCAATGGCAAAAATCAATGAATATTGTAAATGCACAAACAGTAATATCTCCACATTGCAAGGTGCAATTCTGAAATTTTTTGCTTTTTCCTGTTAATCCTAGCATGATAAAGAAGATTCAAAGAGAGTGAGATGCCAGCTCCATTCATTCAGTCAGTAGCTTCAAACATTTCTGGTATATGAAAAACGTTTTTCAATGGCAAAAATCAATGAATATTGTAAATGCACAAACAGTAATATCTCCACATAGCAAGGTGCAATTCTGAAATTTTTTGCTTTTTCCTGCTAATCCTAGCATGATAAAGAAGATTCAAAGAGAGTGAGATGCCAGCTCCTTTCATTCAGTCAGTAGCTTCAAACATTTCTGGTATATGAAAAACATGTTTTTCAATGGCAAAAATCAATGAATATTGTAAATGCACAAACAGTAATATCTCCACATTGCAAGGTGCAATTCTGAAATTTTTTGCTTTTTCCTGCTAATCCTAGCATGATAAAGAAGATTCAAAGAGAGTGAGATGCCAGCTCCTTTCATTCAGTCAGTAGCTTCAAACATTTCTGGTATATGAAAAACATGTTTTTCAATGGCAAAAATCAATGAATATTGTAAATGCACAAACAGTAATATCTCCACATTGCAAGGTGCAATTCTGAAATTTTTTGCTTTTTCCTGCTAATCCTAGCATGATAAAGAAGATTCAAAGAGAGTGAGATGCCAGCTCCTTTCATTCAGTCAGTAGCTTCAAACATTTCTGGACGTTTTTCAATGGCAAAAATCAATGAATATTGTAAATGCACAAACAGTAATATCTCCACATTGCAAGGTGCAATTCTGAAATTTTTTGCTTTTTCCTGCTAATCCTAGCATGATAAAGAAGATTCAAAGAGAGTGAGATGCCAGCTCCTTTCATTCAGTCATTAGCTTCAAACATTTCTGGTATATGAAAAACATGTTTTTCAATGGCAAAAATCAATGAATATTGTAAATGCACAAACAGTAATATCTCCACATTGCAAGGTGCAATTCTGAAATTTTTTGCTTTTTCCTGCTAATCCTAGCATGATAAAGAAGATTCAAAGAGAGTGAGATGCCAGCTCCTTTCATTCAGTCAGTAGCTTCAAACATTTCTGGTATATGAAATACATGTTTTTCAATGGCAAAAATCAATGAATATTGTAAATGCACAAACAGTAATATCTCCACATTGCAAGGTGCAATTCTGAAATTTTTTGCTTTTTCCTGCTAATCCTAGCATGATAAAGAAGATTCAAAGAGAGTGAGATGCCAGCTCCTTTCATTCAGTCAGTAGCTTCAAACATTTCTGGTATATGAAAAACATGTTTTTCAATGGCAAAAATCAATGAATATTGTAAATGCACAAACAGTAATATCTCCACATTGCAAGGTGCAATTCTGAAATTTTTAGCTTTTTCCTGTTAATCCTAGCATGATAAAGAAGATTCAAAGAGAGTGAGATGCCAGCTCCTTTCATTCAGTCAGTAGCTTCAAACATTTCTGGACGTTTTTCAATGGCAAAAATCAATGAATATTGTAAATGCACAAACAGTAATATCTCCACATTGCAAGGTGCAATTCTGAAATTTTTTGCTTTTTCCTGTTAATCCTAGCATGATAAAGAAGATTCAAAGAGAGTGAGATGCCAGCTCCTTTCATTCAGTCAGTAGCTTCAAACATTTCTGGTATATGAAAAACGTTTTTCAATGGCAAAAATCAATGAATATTGTAAATGCACAAACAGTAATATCTCCACATTGCAAGGTGCAATTCTGAAATTTTTTGCTTTTTCCTGCTAATCCTAGCATGATAAAGAAGATTCAAAGAGAGTGAGATGCCAGCTCCTTTCATTCAGTCAGTAGCTTCAAACATTTCTGGACGTTTTTCAATGGCAAAAATCAATGAATATTGTAAATGCACAAACAGTAATATCTCCACATTGCAAGGTGCAATTCTGAAATTTTTTGCTTTTTCCTGCTGATCCTAGCATGATAAAGAAGATTCAAAGAGAGTGAGATGCCAGCTCCTTTCATTCAGTCAGTAGCTTCAAACATTTCTGGTATATGAAAAACATGTTTTTCAATGGCAAAAATCAATGAATATTGTAAATGCACAAACAGTAATATCTCCACATTGCAAGGTGCAATTCTGAAATTTTTTGCTTTTTCCTGCTAATCCTAGCATGATAAAGAAGATTCAAAGAGAGTGAGATGCCAGCTCCTTTCATTCAGTCAGTAGCTTCAAACATTTCTGGACGTTTTTCAATGGCAAAAATCAATGAATATTGTAAATGCACAAACAGTAATATCTCCACATTGCAAGGTGCAATTCTGAAATTTTTTGCTTTTTCCTGCTAATCCTAGCATGATAAAGAAGATTCAAAGAGAGTGAGATGCCAGCTCCTTTCATTCAGTCAGTAGCTTCAAACATTTCTGGTATATGAAAAACATGTTTTTCAATGGCAAAAATCAATGAATATTGTAAATGCACAAACAGTAATATCTCCACATTGCAAGGTGCAATTCTGAAATTTTTTGCTTTTTCCTGCTAATCCTAGCATGATAAAGAAGATTCAAAGAGAGTGAGATGCCAGCTCCTTTCATTCAGTCAGTAGCTTCAAACATTTCTGGACGATTTTCAATGGCAAAAATCAATGAATATTGTAAATGCACAAACAGTAATATCTCCACATTGCAAGGTGCAATTCTGAAATTTTTTGCTTTTTCCTGTTAATCCTAGCATGATAAAGAAGATTCAAAGAGAGTGAGATGCCAGCTCCTTTCATTCAGTCAGTAGCTTCAAACATTTCTGGTATATGAAAAACATGTTTTTCAATGGCAAAAATCAATGAATATTGTAAATGCACAAACAGTAATATCTCCACATTGCAAGGTGCAATTCTGAAATTTTTTGCTTTTTCCTGCTAATCCTAGCATGATAAAGAAGATTCAAAGAGAGTGAGATGCCAGCTCCTTTCATTCAGTCAGTAGCTTCAAACATTTCTGGTATATGAAAAACATGTTTTTCAATGGCAAAAATCAATGAATATTGTAAATGCACAAACAGTAATATCTCCACATTGCAAGGTGCAATTCAGAAATTTATTGATTTTTCCTGCTAATCCTAGCATGATAAAGAAGATTCAAAGAGAGTGAGATGCCAGCTCCTTTCATTCAGTCAGTAGCTTCAAACATTTCTGGACGTTTTTCAATGGCAAAAATCAATGAATATTGTAAATGCACAAACAGTAATATCTCCACATTGCAAGGTGCAATTCTGAAATTTTTTGCTTTTTCCTGTTAATCCTAGCATGATAAAGAAGATTCAAAGAGAGTGAGATGCCAGCTCCTTTCATTCAGTCAGTAGCTTCAAACATTTCTGGTATATGAAAAACATGTTTTTCAATGGCAAAAATCAATGAATATTGTAAATGCACAAACAGTAATATCTCCACATTGCAAGGTGCAATTCTGAAATTTTTTGCTTTTTCCTGTTAATCCTAGCATGATAAAGAAGATTCAAAGAGAGTGAGATGCCAGCTCCTTTCATTCAGTCAGTAGCTTCAAACATTTCTGGTATATGAAAAACATGTTTTTCAATGGCAAAAATCAATGAATATTGTAAATGCACAAACAGTAATATCTCCACATTGCACGGTGCAATTCTGAAATTTTTTGCTTTTTCCTGCTAATCCTAGCATGATAAAGAAGATTCAAAGAGAGTGAGATGCCAGCTCCTTTCATTCAGTCAGTAGCTTCAAACATTTCTGGACGTTTTTCAATGGCAAAAATCAATGAATATTGTAAATGCACAAACAGTAATATCTCCACATTGCAAGGTGCAATTCTGAAATTTTTTGCTTTTTCCTGTTAATCCTAGCATGATAAAGAAGATTCAAAGAGAGTGAGATGCCAGCTCCTTTCATTCAGTCAGTAGCTTCAAACATTTCTGGTATATGAAAAACATGTTTTTCAATGGCAAAAATCAATGAATATTGTAAATGCACAAACAGTAATATCTCCACATTGCAAGGTGCAATTCTGAAATTTTTTGCTTTTTCCTGCTAATCCTAGCATGATAAAGAAGATTCAAAGAGAGTGAGATGCCAGCTCCTTTCATTCAGTCAGTAGCTTCAAACATTTCTGGTATATGAAAAACATGTTTTTCAATGGCAAAAATCAATGAATATTGTAAATGCACAAACAGTAATATCTCCACATTGCAAGGTGCAATTCTGAAATTTTTTGCTTTTTCCTGCTAATCCTAGCATGATAAAGAAGATTCAAAGAGAGTGAGATGCCAGCTCCTTTCATTCAGTCAGTAGCTTCAAACATTTCTGGTATATGAAAAACATGTTTTTCAATGGCAAAAATCAATGAATATTGTAAATGCACAAACAGTAATATCTCCACATTGCAAGGTGCAATTCTGAAATTTTTAGCTTTTTCCTGTTAATCCTAGCATGATAAAGATTCAAAGAGAGTGAGATGCCAGCTCCTTTCATTCAGTCAGTAGCTTCAAACATTTCTGGACGTTTTTCAATGGCAAAAATCAATGAATATTGTAAATGCACAAACAGTAATATCTCCACATTGCAAGGTGCAATTCTGAAATTTTTTGCTTTTTCCTGTTAATCCTAGCATGATAAAGAAGATTCAAAGAGAGTGAGATGCCAGCTCCATTCATTCAGTCAGTAGCTTCAAACATTTCTGGTATATGAAAAACGTTTTTCAATGGCAAAAATCAATGAATATTGTAAATGCACAAACAGTAATATCTCCACATAGCAAGGTGCAATTCTGAAATTTTTTGCTTTTTCCTGCTAATCCTAGCATGATAAAGAAGATTCAAAGAGAGTGAGATGCCAGCTCCTTTCATTCAGTCAGTAGCTTCAAACATTTCTGGACGTTTTTCAATGGCAAAAATCAATGAATATTGTAAATGCACAAACAGTAATATCTCCACATTGCAAGGTGCAATTCTGAAATTTTTTGCTTTTTCCTGCTAATCCTAGCATGATAAAGAAGATTCAAAGAGAGTGAGATGCCAGCTCCTTTCATTCAGTCAGTAGCTTCAAACATTTCTGGTATATGAAAAACATGTTTTTCAATGGCAAAAATCAATGAATATTGTAAATGCACAAACAGTAATATCTCCACATTGCAAGGTGCAATTCTGAAATTTTTTGCTTTTTCCTGCTAATCCTAGCATGATAAAGAAGATTCAAAGAGAGTCAGATGCCAGCTCCTTTCATTCAGTCAGTAGCTTCAAACATTTCTGGTATATGAAAAACATGTTTTTCAATGGCAAAAATCAATGAATATTGTAAATGCACAAACAGTAATATCTCCACATTGCAAGGTGCAATTCTGAAATTTTTTGCTTTTTCCTGCTAATCCTAGCATGATAAAGAAGATTCAAAGAGAGTGAGATGCCAGCTCCTTTCATTCAGTCAGTAGCTTCAAACATTTCTGGACTTTTTCAATGGCAAAAATCAATGAATATTGTAAATGCACAAACAGTAATATCTCCACATTGCAAGGTGCAATTCTGAAATTTTTTGCTTTTTCCTGTTAATCCTAGCATGATAAAGAAGATTCAAAGAGAGTGAGATGCCAGCTCCTTTCATTCAGTCAGTAGCTTCAAACATTTCTGGTATATGAAAAACATGTTTTTCAATGGCAAAAATCAATGAATATTGTAAATGCACAAACAGTAATATCTCCACATTGCAAGGTGCAATTCTGAAATTTTTTGCTTTTTCCTGCTAATCCTAGCATGATAAAGAAGATTCAAAGAGAGTGAGATGCCAGCTCCTTTCGTTCAGTCAGTAGCTTCAAACATTTCTGGTATATGAAAAACATGTTTTTCAATGGCAAAAATCAATGAATATTGTAAATGCACAAACAGTAATATCTCCACATTGCAAGGTGCAATTCTGAAATTTTTTGCTTTTTCCTGTTAATCCTAGCATGATAAAGAAGATTCAAAGAGAGTGAGATGCCAGCTCCTTTCATTCAGTCAGTAGCTTCAAACATTTCTGGTATATGAAAAACATGTTTTTCAATGGCAAAAATCAATGAATATTGTAAATGCACAAACAGTAATATCTCCACATTGCAAGGTGCAATTCTGAAATTTTTTGCTTTTTCCTGTTAATCCTAGCATGATAAAGAAGATTCAAAGAGAGTGAGATGCCAGCTCCTTTCATTCAGTCAGTAGCTTCAAACATTTCTGGTATATGAAAAACATGTTTTTCAATGGCAAAAATCAATGAATATTGTAAATGCACAAACAGTAATATCTCCACATTGCAAGGTGCAATTCTGAAATTTTTAGCTTTTTCCTGCTAATCCTAGCATGATAAAGAAGATTCAAAGAGAGTGAGATGCCAGCTCCTTTCGT
The DNA here is from genome assembly GCF_046119375.1 of Phyllobates terribilis. Taxonomy (NCBI): domain Eukaryota; kingdom Metazoa; phylum Chordata; class Amphibia; order Anura; family Dendrobatidae; genus Phyllobates; species Phyllobates terribilis. Next base: position 11,039 of record NW_027363655.1, on the reverse strand, counting down.
TCAGTCAGTAGCTTCAAACATTTCTGGTATATGAAAAACATGTTTTTCAATGGCAAAAATCAATGAATATTGTAAATGCACAAACAGTAATATCTCCACATTGCAAGGTGCAATTCTGAAATTTTTTGCTTTTTCCTGTTAATCCTAGCATGATAAAGAAGATTCAAAGAGAGTGAGATGCCAGCTCCTTTCATTCAGTCAGTAGCTTCAAACATTTCTGGTATATGAAAAACATGTTTTTCAATGGCAAAAATCAATGAATATTGTAAATGCACAAACAGTAATATCTCCACATTGCAAGGTGCAATTCTGAAATTTTTTGCTTTTTCCTGTTAATCCTAGCATGATAAAGAAGATTCAAAGAGAGTGAGATGCCAGCTCCTTTCATTCAGTCAGTAGCTTCAAACATTTCTGGTATATGAAAAACATGTTTTTCAATGGCAAAAATCAATGAATATTGTAAATGCACAAACAGTAATATCTCCACATTGCAAGGTGCAATTCTGAAATTTTTTGCTTTTTCCTGCTAATCCTAGCATGATAAAGAAGATTCAAAGAGAGTGAGATGCCAGCTCCTTTCATTCAGTCAGTAGCTTCAAACATTTCTGGACGTTTTTCAATGGCAAAAATCAATGAATATTGTAAATGCACAAACAGCAATATCTCCACATTGCAAGGTGCAATTCTGAAATTTTTTGCTTTTTCCTGCTAATCCTAGCATGATAAAGAAGATTCAAAGAGAGTGAGATGCCAGCTCCTTTCATTCAGTCAGTAGCTTCAAACATTTCTGGTATATGAAAAACATGTTTTTCAATGGCAAAAATCAATGAATATTGTAAATGCACAAACAGTAATATCTCCACATTGCAAGGTGCAATTCTGAAATTTTTTGCTTTTTCCTGCTAATCCTAGCATGATAAAGAAGATTCAAAGAGAGTGAGATGCCAGCTCCTTTCATTCAGTCAGTAGCTTCAAACATTTCTGGACGTTTTTCAATGGCAAAAATCAATGAATATTGTAAATGCACAAACAGTAATATCTCCACATTGCAAGGTGCAATTCTGAAATTTTTTGCTTTTTCCTGTTAATCCTAGCATGATAAAGAAGATTCAAAGAGAGTGAGATGCCAGCTCCTTTCATTCAGTCAGTAGCTTCAAACATTTCTGGTATATGAAAAACATGTTTTTCAATGGCAAAAATCAATGATTATTGTAAATGCACAAACAGTAATATCTCCACATTGCAAGGTGCAATTCTGAAATTTTTTGCTTTTTCCTGTTAATCCTAGCATGATAAAGAAGATTCAAAGAGAGTGAGATGCCAGCTCCTTTCATTCAGTCAGTAGCTTCAAACATTTCTGGTATATGAAAAACATGTTTTTCAATGGCAAAAATCAATGAATATTGTAAATGCACAAACAGTAATATCTCCACATTGCAAGGTGCAATTCTGAAATTTTTTGCTTTTTCCTGCTAATCCTAGCATGATAAAGAAGATTCAAAGAGAGTGAGATGCCAGCTCCTTTCATTCAGTCAGTAGCTTCAAACATTTCTGGACGTTTTTCAATGGCAAAAATCAATGAATATTGTAAATGCACAAACAGTAATATCTCCACATTGCAAGGTGCAATTCTGAAATTTTTTGCTTTTTCCTGTTAATCCTAGCATGATAAAGAAGATTCAAAGAGAGTGAGATGCCAGCTCCTTTCATTCAGTCAGTAGCTTCAAACATTTCTGGTATATGAAAAACATGTTTTTCAATGGCAAAAATCAATGAATATTGTAAATGCACAAACAGTAATATCTCCACATTGCAAGGTGCAATTCTGAAATTTTTTGCTTTTTCCTGCTAATCCTAGCATGATAAAGAAGATTCAAAGAGAGTGAGATGCCAGCTCCTTTCATTCAGTCAGTAGCTTCAAACATTTCTGGTATATGAAAAACATGTTTTTCAATGGCAAAAATCAATGAATATTGTAAATGCACAAACAGTAATATCTCCACATTGCAAGGTGCAATTCTGAAATTTTTTGCTTTTTCCTGCTAATCCTAGCATGATAAAGAAGATTCAAAGAGAGTGAGATGCCAGCTCCTTTCATTCAGTCAGTAGCTTCAAACATTTCTGGTATATGAAAAACATGTTTTTCAATGGCAAAAATCAATGAATATTGTAAATGCACAAACAGTAATATCTCCACATTGCAAGGTGCAATTCTGAAATTTTTAGCTTTTTCCTGTTAATCCTAGCATGATAAAGATTCAAAGAGAGTGAGATGCCAGCTCCTTTCATTCAGTCAGTAGCTTCAAACATTTCTGGACGTTTTTCAATGGCAAAAATCAATGAATATTGTAAATGCACAAACAGTAATATCTCCACATTGCAAGGTGCAATTCTGAAATTTTTTGCTTTTTCCTGTTAATCCTAGCATGATAAAGAAGATTCAAAGAGAGTGAGATGCCAGCTCCTTTCATTCAGTCAGTAGCTTCAAACATTTCTGGTATATGAAAAACGTTTTTCAATGGCAAAAATCAATGAATATTGTAAATGCACAAACAGTAATATCTCCACATTGCAAGGTGCAATTCTGAAATTTTTTGCTTTTTCCTGCTAATCCTAGCATGATAAAGAAGATTCAAAGAGAGTGAGATGCCAGCTCCTTTCATTCAGTCAGTAGCTTCAAACATTTCTGGACGTTTTTCAATGGCAAAAATCAATGAATATTGTAAATGCACAAACAGTAATATCTCCACATTGCAAGGTGCAATTCTGAAATTTTTTGCTTTTTCCTGCTAATCCTAGCATGATAAAGAAGATTCAAAGAGAGTGAGATGCCAGCTCCTTTCATTCAGTCAGTAGCTTCAAACATTTCTGGTATATGAAAAACATGTTTTTCAATGGCAAAAATCAATGAATATTGTAAATGCACAAACAGTAATATCTCCACATTGCAAGGTGCAATTCTGAAATTTTTTGCTTTTTCCTGCTAATCCTAGCATGATAAAGAAGATTCAAAGAGAGTGAGATGCCAGCTCCTTTCATTCAGTCAGTAGCTTCAAACATTTCTGGACGTTTTTCAATGGCAAAAATCAATGAATATTGTAAATGCACAAACAGTAATATCTCCACATTGCAAGGTGCAATTCTGAAATTTTTTGCTTTTTCCTGCTAATCCTAGCATGATAAAGAAGATTCAAAGAGAGTGAGATGCCAGCTCCTTTCATTCAGTCAGTAGCTTCAAACATTTCTGGTATATGAAAAACATGTTTTTCAATGGCAAAAATCAATGAATATTGTAAATGCACAAACAGTAATATCTCCACATTGCAAGGTGCAATTCTGAAATTTTTTGCTTTTTCCTGCTAATCCTAGCATGATAAAGAAGATTCAAAGAGAGTGAGATGCCAGCTCCTTTCATTCAGTCAGTAGCTTCAAACATTTCTGGACGTTTTTCAATGGCAAAAATCAATGAATATTGTAAATGCACAAACAGTAATATCTCCACATTGCAAGGTGCAATTCTGAAATTTTTTGCTTTTTCCTGCTAATCCTAGCATGATAAAGAAGATTCAAAGAGAGTGAGATGCCAGCTCCTTTCATTCAGTCAGTAGCTTCAAACATTTCTGGTATATGAAAAACATGTTTTTCAATGGCAAAAATCAATGAATATTGTAAATGCACAAACAGTAATATCTCCACATTGCAAGGTGCAATTCTGAAATTTTTTGCTTTTTCCTGTTAATCCTAGCATGATAAAGAAGATTCAAAGAGAGTGAGATGCCAGCTCCTTTCATTCAGTCAGTAGCTTCAAACATTTCTGGTATATGAAAAACATGTTTTTCAATGGCAAAAATCAATGAATATTGTAAATGCACAAACAGTAATATCTCCACATTGCAAGGTGCAATTCTGAAATTTTTTGCTTTTTCCTGTTAATCCTAGCATGATAAAGAAGATTCAAAGAGAGTGAGATGCCAGCTCCTTTCATTCAGTCAGTAGCTTCAAACATTTCTGGTATATGAAAAACATGTTTTTCAATGGCAAAAATCAATGAATATTGTAAATGCACAAACAGTAATATCTCCACATTGCAAGGTGCAATTCTGAAATTTTTTGCTTTTTCCTGCTAATCCTAGCATGATAAAGAAGATTCAAAGAGAGTGAGATGCCAGCTCCTTTCATTCAGTCAGTAGCTTCAAACATTTCTGGACGTTTTTCAATGGCAAAAATCAATGAATATTGTAAATGCACAAACAGTAATATCTCCACATTGCAAGGTGCAATTCTGAAATTTTTTGCTTTTTCCTGTTAATCCTAGCATGATAAAGAAGATTCAAAGAGAGTGAGATGCCAGCTCCTTTCATTCAGTCAGTAGCTTCAAACATTTCTGGTATATGAAAAACATGTTTTTCAATGGCAAAAATCAATGAATATTGTAAATGCACAAACAGTAATATCTCCACATTGCAAGGTGCAATTCTGAAATTTTTTGCTTTTTCCTGCTAATCCTGGCATGATAAAGAAGATTCAAAGAGAGTGAGATGCCAGCTCCTTTCATTCAGTCAGTAGCTTCAAACATTTCTGGTATATGAAAAACATGTTTTTCAATGGCAAAAATCAATGAATATTGTAAATGCACAAACAGTAATATCTCCACATTGCAAGGTGCAATTCTGAAATTTTTTGCTTTTTCCTGCTAATCCTAGCATGATAAAGAAGATTCAAAGAGAGTGAGATGCCAGCTCCTTTCATTCAGTCAGTAGCTTCAAACATTTCTGGTATATGAAAAACATGTTTTTCAATGGCAAAAATCAATGAATATTGTAAATGCACAAACAGTAATATCTCCACATTGCAAGGTGCAATTCTGAAATTTTTAGCTTTTTCCTGTTAATCCTAGCATGATAAAGAAGATTCAAAGAGAGTGAGATGCCAGCTCCTTTCATTCAGTCAGTAGCTTCAAACATTTCTGGACGTTTTTCAATGGCAAAAATCAATGAATATTGTAAATGCACAAACAGTAATATCTCCACATTGCAAGGTGCAATTCTGAAATTTTTTGCTTTTTCCTGTTAATCCTAGCATGATAAAGAAGATTCAAAGAGAGTGAGATGCCAGCTCCTTTCATTCAGTCAGTAGCTTCAAACATTTCTGGTATATGAAAAACATGTTTTTCAATGGCAAAAATCAATGAATATTGTAAATGCACAAACAGTAATATCTCCACATTGCAAGGTGCAATTCTGAAATTTTTTGCTTTTTCCTGCTAATCCTAGCATGATAAAGAAGATTCAAAGAGAGTGAGATGCCAGCTCCTTTCATTCAGTCAGTAGCTTCAAACATTTCTGGTATATGAAAAACATGTTTTTCAATGGCAAAAATCAATGAATATTGTAAATGCACAAACAGTAATATCTCCACATTGCAAGGTGCAATTCTGAAATTTTTTGCTTTTTCCTGCTAATCCTAGCATGATAAAGAAGATTCAAAGAGAGTGAGATGCCAGCTCCTTTCATTCAGTCAGTAGCTTCAAACATTTCTGGTATATGAAAAACATGTTTTTCAATGGCAAAAATCAATGAATATTGTAAATGCACAAACAGTAATATCTCCACATTGCAAGGTGCAATTCTGAAATTTTTTGCTTTTTCCTGCTAATCCTAGCATGATAAAGAAGATTCAAAGAGAGTGAGATGCCAGCTGCTTTCATTCAGTCAGTAGCTTCAAACATTTCTGGTATATGAAAAACATGTTTTTCAATGGCAAAAATCAATGAATATTGTAAATGCACAAACAGTAATATCTCCACATTGCAAGGTGCAATTCTGAAATTTTTAGCTTTTTCCTGTTAATCCTAGCATGATAAAGAAGATTCAAAGAGAGTGAGATGCCAGCTCCTTTCATTCAGTCAGTAGCTTCAAACATTTCTGGTATATGAAAAACGTTTTTCAATGGCAAAAATCAATGAATATTGTAAATGCACAAACAGTAATATCTCCACATTGCAAGGTGCAATTCTGAAATTTTTTGCTTTTTCCTGCTAATCCTAGCATGATAAAGAAGATTCAAAGAGAGTGAGATGCCAGCTCCTTTCATTCAGTCAGTAGCTTCAAACATTTCTGGACGTTTTTCAATGGCAAAAATCAATGAATATTGTAAATGCACAAACAGTAATATCTCCACATTGCAAGGTGCAATTCTGAAATTTTTTGCTTTTTCCTGCTAATCCTAGCATGATAAAGAAGATTCAAAGAGAGTGAGATGCCAGCTCCTTTCATTCAGTCAGTAGCTTCAAACATTTCTGGTATATGAAAAACATGTTTTTCAATGGCAAAAATCAATGAATATTGTAAATGCACAAACAGTAATATCTCCACATTGCAAGGTGCAATTCTGAAATTTTTTGCTTTTTCCTGCTAATCCTAGCATGATAAAGAAGATTCAAAGAGAGTGAGATGCCAGCTCCTTTCATTCAGTCAGTAGCTTCAAACATTTCTGGACGTTTTTCAATGGCAAAAATCAATGAATATTGTAAATGCACAAACAGTAATATCTCCACATTGCAAGGTGCAATTCTGAAATTTTTTGCTTTTTCCTGCTAATCCTAGCATGATAAAGAAGATTCAAAGAGAGTGAGATGCCAGCTCCTTTCATTAAGTCAGTAGCTTCAAACATTTCTGGTATATGAAAAACATGTTTTTCAATGGCAAAAATCAATGAATATTGTAAATGCACAAACAGTAATATCTCCACATTGCAAGGTGCAATTCTGAAATGTTTTGCTTTTTCCTGCTAATCCTAGCATGATAAAGAAGATTCAAAGAGAGTGAGATGCCAGCTCCTTTCATTCAGTCAGTAGCTTCAAACATTTCTGGTATATGAAAAACATGTTTTTCAATGGCAAAAATCAATGAATATTGTAAATGCACAAACAGTAATATCTCCACATTGCAAGGTGCAATTCTGAAATTTTTTGCTTTTTCCTGCTAATCCTAGCATGATAAAGAAGATTCAAAGAGAGTGAGATGCCAGCTCCTTTCATTCAGTCAGTAGCTTCAAACATTTCTGGTATATGAAAAACATGTTTTTCAATGGCAAAAATCAATGAATATTGTAAATGCACAAACAGTAATATCTCCACATTGCAAGGTGCAATTCTGAAATTTTTAGCTTTTTCCTGTTAATCCTAGCATGATAAAGAAGATTCAAAGAGAGTGAGATGCCAGCTCCTTTCATTCAGTCAGTAGCTTCAAACATTTCTGGACGTTTTTCAATGGCAAAAATCAATGAATATTGTAAATGCACAAACAGTAATATCTCCACATTGCAAGGTGCAATTCTGAAATTTTTTGCTTTTTCCTGTTAATCCTAGCATGATAAAGAAGATTCAAAGAGAGTGAGATGCCAGCTCCTTTCATTCAGTCAGTAGCTTCAAACATTTCTGGTATATGAAAAACGTTTTTCAATGGCAAAAATCAATGAATATTGTAAATGCACAAACAGTAATATCTCCACATTGCAAGGTGCAATTCTGAAATTTTTTGCTTTTTCCTGCTAATCCTAGCATGATAAAGAAGATTCAAAGAGAGTGAGATGCCAGCTCCTTTCATTCAGTCAGTAGCTTCAAACATTTCTGGACGTTTTTCAATGGCAAAAATCAATGAATATTGTAAATGCACAAACAGTAATATCTCCACATTGCAAGGTGCAATTCTGAAATTTTTTGCTTTTTCCTGCTAATCCTAGCATGATAAAGAAGATTCAAAGAGAGTGAGATGCCAGCTCCTTTCATTCAGTCAGTAGCTTCAAACATTTCTGGTATATGAAAAACATGTTTTTCAATGGCAAAAATCAATGAATATTGTAAATGCACAAACAGTAATATCTCCACATTGCAAGGTGCAATTCTGAAATTTTTTGCTTTTTCCTGCTAATCCTAGCATGATAAAGAAGATTCAAAGAGAGTGAGATGCCAGCTCCTTTCATTCAGTCAGTAGCTTCAAACATTTCTGGACGTTTTTCAATGGCAAAAATCAATGAATATTGTAAATGCACAAACAGTAATATCTCCACATTGCAAGGTGCAATTCTGAAATTTTTTGCTTTTTCCTGCTAATCCTAGCATGATAAAGAAGATTCAAAGAGAGTGAGATGCCAGCTCCTTTCATTCAGTCAGTAGCTTCAAACATTTCTGGTATATGAAAAACATGTTTTTCAATGGCAAAAATCAATGAATATTGTAAATGCACAAACAGTAATATCTCCACATTGCAAGGTGCAATTCTGAAATTTTTTGCTTTTTCCTGCTAATCCTAGCATGATAAAGAAGATTCAAAGAGAGTGAGATGCCAGCTCCTTTCATTCAGTCAGTAGCTTCAAACATTTCTGGACGTTTTTCAATGGCAAAAATCAATGAATATTGTAAATGCACAAACAGTAATATCTCCACATTGCAAGGTGCAATTCTGAAATTTTTTGCTTTTTCCTGCTAATCCTAGCATGATAAAGAAGATTCAAAGAGAGTGAGATGCCAGCTCCTTTCATTCAGTCAGTAGCTTCAAACATTTCTGGTATATGAAAAACATGTTTTTCAATGGCAAAAATCAATGAATATTGTAAATGCACAAACAGTAATATCTCCACATTGCAAGGTGCAATTCTGAAATTTTTTGCTTTTTCCTGTTAATCCTAGCATGATAAAGAAGATTCAAAGAGAGTGAGATGCCAGCTCCTTTCATTCAGTCAGTAGCTTCAAACATTTCTGGTATATGAAAAACATGTTTTTCAATGGCAAAAATCAATGAATATTGTAAATGCACAAACAGTAATATCTCCACATTGCAAGGTGCAATTCTGAAATTTTTTGCTTTTTCCTGTTAATCCTAGCATGATAAAGAAGATTCAAAGAGAGTGAGATGCCAGCTCCTTTCATTCAGTCAGTAGCTTCAAACATTTCTGGTATATGAAAAACATGTTTTTCAATGGCAAAAATCAATGAATATTTGTAAATGCACAAACAGTAATATCTCCACATTGCAAGGTGCAATTCTGAAATTTTTTGCTTTTTCCTGCTAATCCTAGCATGATAAAGAAGATTCAAAGAGAGTGAGATGCCAGCTCCTTTCATTCAGTCAGTAGCTTCAAACATTTCTGGACGTTTTTCAATGGCAAAAATCAATGAATATTGTAAATGCACAAACAGTAATATCTCCACATTGCAAGGTGCAATTCTGAAATTTTTTGCTTTTTCCTGTTAATCCTAGCATGATAAAGAAGATTCAAAGAGAGTGAGATGCCAGCTCCTTTCATTCAGTCAGTAGCTTCAAACATTTCTGGTATATGAAAAACATGTTTTTCAATGGCAAAAATCAATGAATATTGTAAATGCACAAACAGTAATATCTCCACATTGCAAGGTGCAATTCTGAAATTTTTTGCTTTTTCCTGCTAATCTGGCATGATAAAGAAGATTCAAAGAGAGTGAGATGCCAGCTCCTTTCATTCAGTCAGTAGCTTCAAACATTTCTGGTATATGAAAAACATGTTTTTCAATGGCAAAAATCAATGAATATTGTAAATGCACAAACAGTAATATCTCCACATTGCAAGGTGCAATTCTGAAATTTTTTGCTTTTTCCTGCTAATCCTAGCATGATAAAGAAGATTCAAAGAGAGTGAGATGCCAGCTCCTTTCATTCAGTCAGTAGCTTCAAACATTTCTGGTATATGAAAAACATGTTTTTCAATGGCAAAAATCAATGAATATTGTAAATGCACAAACAGTAATATCTCCACATTGCAAGGTGCAATTCTGAAATTTTTAGCTTTTTCCTGTTAATCCTAGCATGATAAAGAAGATTCAAAGAGAGTGAGATGCCAGCTCCTTTCATTCAGTCAGTAGCTTCAAACATTTCTGGACGTTTTTCAATGGCAAAAATCAATGAATATTGTAAATGCACAAACAGTAATATCTCCACATTGCAAGGTGCAATTCTGAAATTTTTTGCTTTTTCCTGTTAATCCTAGCATGATAAAGAAGATTCAAAGAGAGTGAGATGCCAGCTCCTTTCATTCAGTCAGTAGCTTCAAACATTTCTGGTATATGAAAAACATGTTTTTCAATGGCAAAAATCAATGAATATTGTAAATGCACAAACAGTAATATCTCCACATTGCAAGGTGCAATTCTGAAATTTTTTGCTTTTTCCTGCTAATCCTAGCATGATAAAGAAGATTCAAAGAGAGTGAGATGCCAGCTCCTTTCATTCAGTCAGTAGCTTCAAACATTTCTGGTATATGAAAAACATGTTTTTCAATGGCAAAAATCAATGAATATTGTAAATGCACAAACAGTAATATCTCCACATTGCAAGGTGCAATTCTGAAATTTTTTGCTTTTCCTGCTAATCCTAGCATGATAAAGAAGATTCAAAGAGAGTGAGATGCCAGCTGCTTTCATTCAGTCAGTAGCTTCAAACATTTCTGGTATATGAAAAACATGTTTTTCAATGGCAAAAATCAATGAATATTGTAAATGCACAAACAGTAATATCTCCACATTGCAAGGTGCAATTCTGAAATTTTTTGCTTTTTCCCTGTTAATCCTAGCATGATAAAGAAGATTCAAAGAGAGTGAGATGCCAGCTGCTTTCATTCAGTCAGTAGCTTCAAACATTTCTGGTATATGAAAAACATGTTTTTCAATGGCAAAAATCAATGAATATTGTAAATGCACAAACAGTAATATCTCCACATTGCAAGGTGCAATTCTGAAATTTTTGCTTTTTCCTGCTAATCCTAGCATGATAAAGAAGATTCAAAGAGAGTGAGATGCCAGCTCCTTTCATTCAGTCAGTAGCTCAAACATTTCTGGTATATGAAAAACGTTTTCAATGGCAAAAATCAATGAATATTGTAAATGCACAAACAGTAATATCTCCACATTGCAAGGTGCAATTCTGAAATTTTTTGCTTTTTCCCTTCAGCCGTAATCCTAGCATGATAAAGAAGATTCAAAGAGAGGTGAGATGCCAGCTCCTTTC